>NC_139007.1:31990276-32590276 GCF_964374135.1 Grampus griseus
TAAGAATCTTTGAAGATGAGCAATTCTTCACAATGAGATTCTATTTACCAGAGTCCCCATGTACATGACACTATACTAGGAACTTAACCAACAGTATTTCCTTACAACCCAATCTTACGTAGTACGACCTGTTCTACTGGTACACAAAGCCTAAAAAAACAACACTGCGTAGAACACAAAATTTTAAACTATAACATCTTTAAGCTAAGATGTTAATTTACATGTTATTGCTTCTATGTACGGTTCTGTCATATTTTGAGGTAGAGAAAATAGAGAAACTATAGAGATAATGGAGAAAAAAGGATAGAAAATTAAGGGAGTAAAATGCATTTTAAGAAATGGAAGGACATACACCAACAGAAACTATCTCTGAGTGATAGAATTCAGTGATTTTTTTCCCCTCATTTTTGTTTTTTTTCCCCTCATTTTCACTTTTTGGTGTACCCAAGTGTTAAATCTGTTTACACTCTTTTATTGGTCACCCTCTTTTATACTAATCATATTTTATATTAAACATTTTAAAGACACAATTACAGAGGCTAAAGACCACAGGATCACATATGAAGCAAAAGCACTGGGAAGAATGGGTTTTTCTAATTGAAAGGTAAGTGCATACCCAAAGCAAATCATGAATAACATGGTACGTAAAACATGAGTTTTTGTAATCATGATTTAGAGGTAATTGTTGCTACCTAAGAAAAAAATTTCACTGGTAAAACACCACTGTGTCTTATATAACTTACAATTGTAAAACAAATTCAAAATGGCAAACACACATCAGATCATAATCTTACATCACACTACTTGATGCTGTTCAGAAGAAAATGGCATACATTTAATAAAATTCTTTGCAGGTCTGCTATGACAACGAGATATTATAACCCATTCAGAATGCATTATAGAATCATGTGGTAAGACCACAAAATATGGCCATTTGAACCATAATCCTATTTCAGGGAATTTACCCTAAGTAAATGTTTCAACAGAAAAAATAATAGGCAGAAAGATGATCACTAGAGCAGCACTATTTTTTAATAACAGAAAGTTGCAAACATTTAAAGCACCCAATAACGGAGGAATAACCAATAATAAAAGGAAGAACAAATGTCAACTCAATGGCAAAGTGGCAGTGTAAAGTTCTGAAGATGCTGTGGGCTTTTATCAACGCGGACTTGTATTGCAATCCTGGAGCAACCTTTTACTAGTTGTATGACCTTGAGAAGCTTCTTAACATGTCGTAGGTTCATTTTCTCTTTTAACAAAAGGAGATTTAATGCTTATGTCAGAAGACTGTGAAGATTAAAAGTCCGAAGTGACTTACATGGCATCTGAAACTTAGAACCTGAATAAAAACTCCGTTCTCTCTATTACAGACATTAAAATTGTGAAGACCAGGTAGAAACAATGAAAAATCTTTAGTATTCATTAAGGAAAACTGAATATAAAACTGTATATACAGTATAATTATAATTTAGCAATGGACTGTAGCCAGTAATTAAAATTAAGTTTGAATGAGCAAAATTAAAAGCTACATGTGCAAACGGATAAAAAAAAAGACCAGCAGGACATGTATAAACATTACAATAATAATGTTGAAAAGGTAAAATAATAGTGGAACTATGAAAATTTTCCTTAATATTGTTATTTTATTTTTACAATTAAAAAAAGTAAATAGATATGTAGGTATGTCTAGAGAACTGAAGAAAGTCCTACTTTTATGGAAAACAAACATCATCACTAATCACTGAAACAGAAACTGGGAGACCTGCAACCTAAACCCTACTTCTTATGGCAGAGAACCTGAAAACGATCATGCTTATCCTGCTCCATTCTTGTTTTGGGAGAGGGATGTAAGCACGGATCTGGACAGGAACTCTGATACCGAAGTGTTTCAGTGGGTTCTTAAACTGTAACCACACTTTACAGAGTCACCCACAGTGCATTTTTAGCCAGACAAAAGTGTAGGGGAAGGAGACAGCTTGGTGGTCCTTAAAAGGCTGGCACTGGTGGATGCCATGACATGCACACAAAAGGTGGGAGGTAATGCCTGTGTGCAACTTCTGCCTCGTCTTTGCACACTCTTCATTTCCGGGTTCCTCCTGCCCTACAGCAGCTGGCCCCCGACCGCCTGAAGCCTCCCCTGGTGTTTCCCAACCTAGTCTGTCCTTTCTAAACAGGAACCAGCACTGTGAACCTAGCTCTCCATCTCAACTTTGGTCTGAACTTACTACTACAAGTGCCTGCCCTGTGGCAGTTTTCATTTCGAAAAGTAATGCAATGGATGGATTCACACTAAGAATGAAAGGGCTGGCAGCGAGATCTAATCTCTACTGACCAAACACCCCAGCCAGCATCTGAACTTTGTAAATCATGATTTCTAGCGGGACATGTTAGCCCCTGTAACAGTGAGAGAATGAACTATGCCAGAAGAGGAAGAGGATATAATCTTCCTAGGATTCTTTAAATTACATTTACTTGGACTTTTACCTACCTACATTACAAGATACAACTGCTACATTTCCCAACATTCAGGAATAAGGATGCATTTCATTTTTTAAAGACATATTTTATAACATAAGATTATATGGAGAAAGGCTGAGTAGTTTAATAAATACTGATATTGCAATTACACTCCTTGGTATTTACCCAAAGGAACCGAAAACGTATGTCCACATAAAACCCATCCACAGCTGTTATGTACACATAAACTGTGGAACATCCAGACAATGGAATATTATTCAGTGCTAAAAAGAATAAGCTATCAAGCCATGAAAAGACAGAGATTTGTGTACCTCAAATACACATTGTGAAAGAAACCAATCTGAAAAGGCTACACACATCATTACACTTTTTTTTTTTTTTAACAATCTTGATTGGAGCATCTTGAACTTTGAAAGTTCTTAATATCCAAACAATATGAAAATTTATTATATATATTTCAATTGCTACTACTTCAGGAAAACAGTAAGAATAATATAACATTTAAATGTTTTACATTATGTAAGTAAATTAAAATTTTTGATGTATGAGAGAAGGTTGGTGCTTTAAAATAAATAAAGAAGTAACCTGAAATGTAAAGGATGAAATTCTTCTTTCTCTTATCTATTTAATAAAAGTGGCAAACAAAACAGCAATGATCTATCAATACTGGAATGATAATATTACCTATGAATATTTTATGACTTATATGGCTACCCAGTGGGCTAAAAAATTACTAAGAAATAAAACCTGTGAATCATTATCTCAGAATTGAAGAACCTTTTTAAGAGCATAAAAATTAATAATTTTAATCATTAAGTGTTCTCTAAAAACAGGATAAAATAAAGTGTACCTGGTGTCCAGCCTTTACTTGCTTCAAAACACTTTCATAACATACTTCATCCATGTTATTCAACTGTTGCACCTTAAAGTTTTTAAAACATGAAAAATATCAGATGAAGCAATTATAAACTTCTTAACCACAAAGGAAGCTTTATCAATTACGACGCACCTCCTTTTACTTTCAGACTAGCCAGAATGCAGAAACAACACCTGCAATATCAACACCTGATATATAACAACCCAATCGGAAATAAACACAATATAATTAAAAAATACAAATAAAATACCTCATGCAATAGTTTCAGTGAACTAGCTTTATAAGAATGCAAGTTTTTTAAAGACAATAAGTTTAAGAATAATATTCTAGTGAGAGATATTTTAAAATAATTTTAAAGTTCTTTTCACTGTTTTCACCAGAGAAGCCCATTCTTCAGACTGTTTTTCTTCTATTTCAGTCTATAAAACTATACATAGAGCTTTCCTGTGTAATTCTCAAAATCACCGGAATATTACCAGTAGAATATCATGACATACAAAGCTAAAATGTAAGGAAACATACTATTTCTGTAATGTATACAGAGTTCGGTAGATATTTTTCTACAGAAACATTTTCCAGATTAATTGGAAATTTAATATCAAATTAATGAATTTAAAAAAGGTCTCATTTTCCCTATTAATGATGAGACAACTTCCAACCAAAAAGGTAAGGTAGTTACCTCAAAGAGGAGGCATGTGACACAGCCTGCATCTCTCTATTTAACATTTATTAAGAGTCTGGAGGGGATGAAAATGTTACACAACTGAAATGACTAAAATTTAGATTTTTTGTTTTAATAAAGGAAACATTTTAACATTCTGGAACTCTTATAGTGATTAAGTAAAATGAGATAATCACAAGACAATTTACTCTCCATTAATGATTGGAAAAAACAACAAACCAAAAACTTCTCCAAACAAAACTCTCAGTAATTTTTTTGGTGAATTTTGGATTGAGCTCTGGTCAAAGCCATTATTTCAAATTAGACGTGTCATGGACACCATTTTCCTATTTTGTGTTCTTCCACAACTGAATCACATCGTGAGCTTCTGAATGAAACTCTAAGAAATCTAAAAGGATTCCTTACTATAAGAAATGACAAATTAACAACGGTTACAATATATTAAACAACACCCTGGGGGAATTCTTGTTACCAACTGTGTATGTCAGCTGAGCGTAAAACTAATACATTTTAGTAAGACAAAAATGCATATTTATAACGAATATATATAATTAATTTACTATTTACACTGTGTAAGATTTGTAAAAATAGTTTTTAAATTTTGCCAAATTTTTAAACCTTCAAAATAATTATGATAGTTCAACATCTCACACCATTCCTTTTGTGATTACAATGCTAACATATTGTGGTGAAAAATACATGGAAGTTAATTAGCTGTAAGTGATTTACCACCTTCTATGATGAAATTAAAAGAAAATAAGTTTTAAGACCCCTGACAAGCATCTGAAAACACTTTCTTCTCTACATCTTTCTGTGAGAACCATCTGCAATCATTTAAATTATAAGTTGAAAGAACAATCTAATGTTATAAACAGCTCTACATCTGTTCTAATGATACATTAAAATAAACTAAAAAATCAAACATATATTAAGATATGGCTGAAAAAAACAAGCAACAAGTAATACTGAAAAGCCCTTGAAACAATGAAGGTAAAAGATGCATATCATAACTATTACCATAACATGAGCTGTCCTTCTATGTATACATCTGAAATGGCTCCCCACAATTCTAAACATACCTTACTTTTATGCAATGCAGATGGAGCATATTAACTGTTGCAGTGACATTGGCTTTTAGTATTTTCTAAGCTGAGTATTTTATTTATAATACTGTAGGCTAAAAATGACCCTGTTTTACTAATACAATTGTTTTTAGACAAAAGTAATGTAATACACTAAAGACCAAGGTTGACATAGTAACACACGATTCTATCCTGCTTTCTTTTATAAAGAGGTCATATGGCCCGTGAATCTTCTCCTAAAACTATTTCTTCCACGGGGGGCGGGAAGTGTCATTAAACAGAATGATAAACAAATAAATTTTAAGCAAAATATTCCTTCATGACATTATAAAAGCCTAAAATAAGCACCCTGATAATGCAAATGGTACATGGTAATACTATTTAAGGAATTAGATAAACAGACTTTTTAAAACATTGCAAAGAATTTCAGAAATGCCACTTATGTATATAATTAATATGATAGTTATACAATACTATAAGTTAAATAGAGCCCCTCCTTTAATAGTTGCTATCATGAAATTATTTTTCTATTGCATATAAGGTATTATTTATTTTAGATGAATAATATTATATCATGATATATATTACTGACTTAACTAAAGTCTTTTATTATTTCATATTGGCCTTCAACCCTATCAAATTAACATTTTGAAACATATTCTTATATATAACTTGTGTTCTTAGCTGAGAATACAAAATATACACTGATAATAGCAATGCAAACTACTACAAGCAGCTTTTTGGAGCAGGAGACATTCTACTACATATAGCTGAGGAAGTATGCTTGAGTTTTTTTTTCTAGGCTGTGATATTTGTAATGTGACTGAAATGGTCTTCTGGAGTCTCTAACCTCAAACAAGTATTAAACAATACATCAACAAAAATATTTCTGGAAAAGAAAAGTATAAGTTTTAAAACAAATGTTTACCTTATTTGCACTTTTAACCCCCAGAAATGTCTGTCCAAGAGGAACAGGTCGAAAGCGGCCATCAAAGTAGAAAAGTCCAATGAAGGGATTAACGTGTAAAAACGTAGCAACATCGAGGTAGTTGGGTAAGGTTGCAGACAGTCCAAGAATTCTTATCATACTCTGTGTGGATTCAACCTATAGGGGTTATTTTAATTAACATATGAGATAGATTCAACCCATCTGGATTTGTACCAAGTTTAAAATAAGTTTTAGTAGTATAAACGATGAAACAGTCACAATAAAATAAGATCACTGAAGAAACTGAGAATAACAACACAGTCTAAAAGACAGATAATGTGAAAAAAAAAACTGGCTTAAATCTGGCATGTGGAATGATATAAAGTGATTAAAAGTGTAATTTTAGTATATTTTCTGAACTGGAAAATTCTTAAATAGTTTCTTCTGTTTTGTTGTTTTCCCCCCTAAAAATTTAACAAGGCAAGGGACATGTGTTAGGTTTTAGTGTAAGCTGTACCACTTTATAATTTCAGGTGTTAGAAGTATATGCTCTTTATTCTCAAGTTCAATAATTTCAAATTCATTTTAAACACACAACCACAGAAGTCTGAAATAATTAAGGTAGATTCTTCTAGTGTTTCACAAATTTAAATTTAAAATGATATACTGTATAAGAGAGAGTTTGTGTGGAACAACAGCTAAAACTTGGGGGAAGAAAATCACAAACTACTCAAAGAATGTCCTAAGCTGCATTATTTGTGTTCACTGGTGGGGTGTAATATTCTAATTTTGTGGCTGAACTCTGCTGAAAACATCAATTAATTTGTTCGTCAATCATTTATTAAGCTTTTAATGACAGGCACAAAGCCAGGAGAGCAGGGGTTTAAGAGTCTGTAAAAACTACAAAAAAACACTGTAATGTGTCCCATTAATAGTAGCACCTTCTAAAAACTGAGAACAATGAAGAGAGATCACTAATCAAGCTCGGGTAAGTCAGGGAAGGCACGCAGAGGTGACAGTTGTCGGTGTTCTAAGAGAGCGGCTAGGACCTGCCAGGTAGGCCAGGAAGAATGGTGTTTAAGGTACTGTACTTAGCAACACTAATGGCACGAGCTAGAAATGTAGAAGTGTAGAGATGATCATGAGAAATCTCGCATGCCAAGGAGTTTCTCCATTTTACTGCTGATGAGCACACGACACTATTCCATTCTCTTTCAATTACGTTTTTATGATGATAGCTGATAGTATTCTCATCTTTTTCCATCTCTAAACGTTCTTAAAAGATCTTTATCCTTTTTAATTTTGTTTACTCATAGGTTTTCTACTTTTTTGTGATTGGATTTGTTATGTTTATTTTACTTTTTTAAAACCTAGTTTTTGCTTTTTTAAAAATATAGAAGGTTTCTAGCTAATAAATCTAATTCTATTGGTTTCCTAGTTTGTATTTAATTTTTTTCAACTGTACTATTTTTCCATTTTTTTTAGAACATTCTGTTTAAAATTACCCAACATTTAAAATTTAATAATTAACTTACTATAGTCCCAACATTCCTGTTTCATTTGAGTATAATTCAAACTCTGAATTATAAACTCTGTCTGTACTTAATAAACTTTCATTATTTTCTAATAATAATGTTGTCACTCTCTTTCCCTTCCTTCCTTTCATGATCACTTACTGAACTCTCAGTGTCAGAAGACTATTCTTTCAAGTGGTTGGGTTTTATGTCTTCAGTTTATCAAATACAAAAGTGTAGAATGTATGTACATATATATGTGTTTGTATATACATATGCATATATAGATATGTATGTGTGTGTGTATATAGTTTTGTTTTACCATATAGAAGTTATTTCTAAATTTCTATTTTTTTTTTTTTTTTTTGCGGTACGTGGGCCTCTCACTGTTGTAGCCGCTCCCATTGTGGAGCACAGGCTCCGGACGTGCAGGCTCAGCAGCCATGGCTCACGGGCCCAGCTGCTCCGCGGCATGTGGGATCCTCCTGGACCGGGGCACGAACCCGCGTCGCCTGCATCGGCAGGCGGACTCTCAACCACTACGCCACCAGGGAAGTCCCTCTATTGTATTTTGTAAAGACTATGATCTTTTCAATTTCTGCTTTGAGAAAATGTCCCATGGTCACCTAAGATGAACATAATTTATCTATTTTTAGGGTATACAATTCTATATGCTTGACCACTTTATGACATTAATTATATTATTCAAATTCTCTATATTTTATATTTATAATACAGGAAGTTAAGCATTTGCCAAGAGAAAGTATTACTTTCATCACATAAAAACTTCCCATTTTAAATTAAGATGCCAAATGTTGCTAAAGGGAACAGTCCAGGACCATTCACAGGTAAGCCCTAGGGGTTCTGCAGAAGTATGGGGGGCATTCTGCAGCCCCATGCACCTATAATATCCTTTCTATCCGGGTTTTCAAATCCCATACTTATAGGTTTTCATATAGGTTTTCAAAGCCTATACTAGGCTTCCATGTAAAAGTTTAATTTAAAAAAGGGTTTCTTACCTGGGAAGAAGTTTGAAAACCTCTGATGTGATTTTTAAAAGTACACAAGACTTGGAATGAATTTGGTAAGTTAATTAACCTTCGACCAAATTCCTTTATGAGAGAATGCATATAAAAAGATTCTCAATCTTTAACAAAAGACTATACAATATTATTATTTTTTAAATCTAGGAACTTTTAAGTCATTCTCACCTTCTTGCTATCATAAGTAAAATAAGGGGATTCATGGGATATATTTACTTGGGCAAATATTTTAACTATTTTTTCAGTTTTTATGTCTCTCTTATTTACATCTAATTTTAGTCAAAACTTGCTTGCATCATGCTGGTATCTTCGAGTTATTATACCTAAGTGAGCAGCTCCCAATGTCAGATTTCTCCTTGGATATTTCTATACAGTGCATATATGGGCTGGGAAAGTCCAAGGGCCTGAGTTCACTCCCTCACACAAATATTATTTACAGGCACTTAGAGAGGCCCTGTGCCTTCCAAACTCATTCTGTAAGTAGGACAAAAATGAATCTGCTTACTCACTGTTATGGGTTCTATCTGGGCTTCTTTGAGGACTAAATAAAACACTACCTATGAGATATACATATGGCTCCCAAACCAAACCCAACCCAAACAAGAGAACCCTAAATAAGGGGAACTGATGACCCTACCTACTATTTAAGAAACCTCCTTTACATGCTATGATTAGAATCCTTTACAGTAATTAGAATGATAATTTTAATTATACCATAGTTCTATTTCCTATTGATGGTGATGTGAAAGGATATGAAGGTGATTTTTAGTTTTAAAATCATTCAACACAAAAGTTATTGAGTATATTTTTAAGGACTTTTGATGTTAAATATATGATACCTTGCAAACACTAGAGATATTTTTCTGCTAAAACCCCATTTTACAACAACTGTATTTTTTAATCTAAAAAAATCATATCATTCTCAACACAGATAAGCCTGTATGAGAAATATATTCTTTTAAATATGGATAATTTGGAAGTTTATGTCTTAAACCACATCTCAAAACTCCATACACTATACAGAGTTATCTGAAAATATTAATAGTTGAAAGCTATGAAAAATTAACATTTTACAGTTTCTTCTTTATCATTAGCCCAAAAACTAGGCAGTAAATTTTTATAGCATTGTCCCTCACATAATATCTAAGTTTGGACAAAGTCTATTCACTGAAAGTAAATTTAGTTACAACTAATGTTAGTTCAATGTTGTTAAATATAACAGATTAGGGCTTCATTGTACCTTTTATTTTCCAAATTTCTTTCACTCATGCCAAGTATGTTGTGAATTTAGTCCCTAATACCACCATGCAACTTCAGAACCTGAACAGAATCTACACTGCATTAGAATAGCTACCTATGGTGTATCTATGTTAGTTACAAATTGTTGACGTGCCATGTAAAGCACTGCCATCTACTGGGAATGTCTGGTAATCACAAGGAACAAACAAAAAGGAACTTCGTTTTTTCTAAAAATATTTATGAGCACTGCACTAATACACTGGAAATATGAGAAGAATCATATAGATCATTCTGTTAAGGAGATTAAAATCTAGTGAGAGACACAGATAAAGACAGAATTACCTATAGTTAAGTTGTGAAATTATAAGGAAGACTGTGATGAGTGCTAAAAATGTGCAAAGAAAGGGAGTACAGAGGGAACACAGAAAAGGTGTAATTCTTTCTGAGTGGTAAACTAGGAAACACTTCATAGAAGAAGTGATATTTGGCAAACTCAAAAGAATAGTAAGTTTTCAACAGATGGACGTGTGGAGCAATAATATATAATTTTGCATTTACAACCCTTCATCTCATAACTAACAATACACTCTGACGTAAGTAAGATTAGTTTTACCTCTGAAAGAGGGCCAATGGCATTGGAAAAAAAGTGGGGAAGGAATAAATGGTTTTGTGTGGCTGGAACCTACATCAGGTAAGGAATATGATGAAGAAGTTAAAATTGGACAAATAGGTCAGGGCTTCAGTAGTGTTTAACGTCCAGTTAAAGTATTTAAACATTTTTCTTAAGATAACAAACAGCAAGTCATCAAAGGTTTATAAGCACAGTAAGTGATAAACTATACAATTGGAATTTGGCTATATTATGAAGAAGCCAATGTGCAGGATGAATTAATGTATATTTACATATTATATATCCATGTTACATACAATGTATTATATATTCCTATATCATATGTTAACATATGATATGTTTATAATTATACTACATATGTAATAAACCTATAATATATAATTTTTATATATTTTACTTCACAGTTTATAAACTATATATAGAAAATTATACTATTATATATTCATAATTTACAAAATATTTATAACGAATGCTTCAAAGTACATATGGTACATAATGTGTGTGTCTGTGTACATATGTACAGAAAGCATCAGCAGCAGGCCTGCAATCTATTTTCTCTCTCAACTGGGAATCCTCAAGAAAGAAAGATGCCCTGGTCAAATCCCCTTGTAAACATGCTAATGACAGACCTCCTGGCAAATGTACTAATGGTATTTACTTGACCTCTAATGTTCTATAGTTGCAGGAAAGCTTTATCTTTGTAATGCTTTTAGCTGATGGACATGCTCTCTAGGTGGCTCAATGCAAACAAACCAGGAATGCATGGACTTACGTGGCCTGGCTCCCTGAAAAGATCACTAAGCTATGTACGTATCAAGGTATCAAATCAAAACATTTCGTGATTGGAAAGTATCACCTTGGGAAATAGTACCTTCTGTTAACCACTAATCTCACTTTACCTAATACACTAATCATATGCACTGTTTTGTATATCAATTCTACCTCGATAAAGCTGTTAAAAATTTTTTTAAAAAATCTCATGACAGGGCTTCCCTGGTGGTGCAGTGGTTGAGAATCCGCCTGCCAATGCAGGGGACACAGGTTCGTGCCCCGATCCGGGAAGATCCCACATGCTGCGGAGCGGCTAGGCCCGTGAGCCATGGCCGCTGAGCCTGTGCATCCGGAGCCTGTGCTCCGTAACGGGAGAGGCCACAACAGTGAGAGGCCCGCGTACCGCAAAAAAAAAAAAAAACTCATGATCAAAATAGGTCTCTTTTGTGTAAATGATGTCCTGCATGCTTCTTTTCGAGACCTCACAAGCAAAATCTGCGCCAGAGCAGATCCACCGTGGCGAGAAAGGAGAACAGTGATGGCAGTGGCAGACTTCTCCATGCCTCACCTCTGTCTCACAACTACATGTATTATTGACATTATTCTTAAGTTGGGTATTAGCTAAAACCTCTGATTTTTGTGTGTCTACTTTGAATATTTCAATGCTTTGTGTTTTATGTATGTGCATCTGTGCATGTGCATGCACATATTTTTATATAGTAAAAAGTGAACATGTCCTAAAGAGTCCTCTAATCCCATCCCTACTATAAATCCAATTTTACAGCGTGTTGCATATGCTTCCACATCTATGCACCCTGCTCTACCCCACCTTAAAAATCTAACTGTAAGCAAGAACTTTATTTGGTAACTATAACCACTGCACCTAGAACTGTGTAGCCAGCACATAGCAGGTAGCTAATAAATGTTCACTAAATGAGTGAATGAGAATATAAATATATTGCATTTTTTTTCTTTACACAAATGGGATTGTGCTGTATATTGTGTCTTTTCACTGAGAATATAACATGGATATCTTTTAAACCCGGTTCATATAGCTCTACCTCGTTCTTTTTAAAGACTGCAAAGTGGCATTTTATTTTATGAATTAATGGAATTTATTAAACTATTTCTTCTTTTGTTGGACAGTTGGGTTGTTTCCAACATATTTTGCGCTAACAAGAAAGCGTCAGTGAATACTGGTGTTACTATATCTATGTGTCTGTGCTATTATTTCCATAGGTTAGACTTCTAGAAGTAAAAACACAGTTTAGTGAGCATTTTCAAATTACATTCTTTTTTCACTTTTGCCAATCTATGTAAGAGAAATGTCTCATGTTGATTTGGATTCCTTTTAGGCATCTTTTCTATGATTTTCAGAATTTTTATTTCTACTGTAAAGTGCTTTTTCCAAATTTTTAAAAAAACATATTTCTTACTAGTTTACAATAACCTTTTAATTATAAAGGACATTTAAGCTTTATTTTATGTGCTACAAATAATTTCTATTATTCTGACTTACATTTGGACTTTTTGAAGGTATCTTTACTGGTCAGAAGTTTTTAATAGTTACATATCCAAATGCGCCACATGTTCCCTTTGTAACCTTTGGAGTTTTGCATTTTGCTTAGAGCTTCTCCACCTCAAGGTTATTTTTTAAATGCTCTTTCATATTTTCTTTAATGCACTGAGTTTTGTCTGGTATAGCTAAATCATTAAATCATCTAGAATTTTATGTTGGATTTACCAGATGAAAGTACATTATTTTAAAACATTTGAAAATGCAATATAAACTTCCTCAAATTTTGTACTCCCTTCATATTAAATTCCCATACCTAGTTCTAGATGAGAGCTATTCAGGATACGAAATATAAAGAACTGACACCTAACTAGTCATTGGGGTGAGGGTGAGTGTTAAGGAAGAAGGAACAATTGAGTGTGGCTCCCACACACTCAATTTGGGCTTGAGAATCAAATGGACTGTCATGCCATTTATAAATAGGGAGGGAAGATGGCAGAGTTTCTGACGTGTTTAAGCAAGAGATGTCTATGAGATATCAGAGTAGAAACATACAACTGTGTTTGGATAGGAATAGAAGTCAGCGGGGAGATTTGGACTACATGCAGAGATTTAAGTGACACAGGCACAGAAGTGTTATTTTCCCAGGGTAAATATTTAGAATAAAAAAAGAAGATGGCAAGTGACCAGAGTCCTGTGTTGGAAAAGGTCACTGAGAGGATGTGACTGCCAATTAATCTGCAAGCTAGACCTTGTCAATTAGAGGATCTTCACCCCCTTTGCTGTCCTAGGAATATGCATTCCGCTTGCCTTCCCTGAGCTAGAAGCTTCCCCGAGGATGCAGCCTTGAGATAGCAATGTGGTGTTGAGACCATTTGGACAGTATATGTGACTGAAGTCAGTTAAGGCCTCTATATACAGTTAAGGCAGGTGTAGAGGTCGACTGATCTTGCAGTTGCCCAAGACAAGCCTCAAAAGTAAGTTCCCTTGCTTATTAAAACTGTCACCTACCAATCTGGAGTGGTCTGCCTCTTTTTTCAGTTCTCTCCTTGCCCTCTGTGTACAAAGCCAATTTGCAAACCAACATCGTGGAGAATGTAAACATTTCAAGGGTGAGAAAAGGAGAGAGCAAGGGAGCCTGAGAAAGAGCAGGTAAGTAGGTGACCAAAAAAATCAAGAAAATCAAGGCAGGGTGGCATCATGGAGTCCAAGAGAAAAGAGTTTCAATTCTGAAGAAATAATGAGTTATATCCTGGTTAAAAAACGAAAAACAAAAAAACTTTTTATGACCTATGCTGGAGCAATAACCAGACCACAGTAGTTTGGAAATCAAAAGGGAAACTGAATATAGATTAATATTTCTAGAAGCTGAGTGGTAAAAACAGCTTGACTAAGCAGAAGTTATTGGAGCAGGATAGTTTGAGGGAGGTGTTTTGGTAAAGATGGGTGGGACTTTGCAATTCTTTAAAGCTGAAGGCACAGTGCTCACAGACAAGGAGAAGTTAAAGACCCAGGAAAAAGAAAAGGGATAACTTACAGAGTGAAAGGAATGGAGTCGAAGACAAGGGGACAGGGGGCCTGTAACTAAAGGATGAGGGATGGAATGATGAGGATAGATTTGGGAAGGGGTTTGAGGCTTTTGCTGGATGGTGGGGAGGTTTTTTCTGGATGCAAACTGAGGGAGTTCAGCCATGAAGGCCTGTGTTTCCACTCAGTAAAAAGTATTGTCTTCTAAGAATGAGGCACAACAGGGTGGGGAGAAGGAGGGAGGAGTCTGGTGAAGCTTGGAAAAAAGAAGCAAAGCTGCTCCGAAGTTACGGGGTAAATCCCCGACGATTCAGGTGAATTCAGAGTCTACGAATGTGTAGTGACCTTAGTCTCCACCACCCCTGTGTGATCTCAGCTAGTGTTTAGCAATCTGACTGGAGGGAAACATACTGTTCAATTGACTCATGATTGGAATTTTGCCAGGGAGTCAGGGGATAAATAAGTTAAGGCTATTGACAAAAGAAAAAACTGGTCATGTAGTCTTGGCTATTTCAGAACGAAAATAAAGCCAGGAGAATATGGATCAGAGACAATAAGAGATGGGAAGTCAAGGAATTAGAGTTCTTGATTATGTTAAAAAACTAGTGTTCATCTACTGTCTTTACATGTACAATCTACCAACAAACATCATTTTAATAGTCATGGGTACTTTAAGATATCTTTTCACTTAATGGAAAGAGGGGTGACAGAAAACAATCACAGATCATTGATGAATTTACCAATTTTGATTTGGACAATTTATGAGTTACCACAAGGTCCAAAACTAGAGACAACAAGTACACGTCCCTTTTTAAAAATAACAATTAAGATTACGCACATTAGGAGATATTTCATTTTACCTAGTATATTAAGGAAAATATAAATCATTTCCAGATTTTTTTCAGTGGGGGGAGAGGTCAGGCATGGAGAGAAATGGATGAATAATTAATATTCTCCTATGTTCTACCATATTTTAATACTGCTTAGTCAAAGTTACATTTAGCTTTAAAACACAGGTTTAGAATAGAAGTTTTCCTGTATTTATTTTGGTTAATTTAAAGAGACTTCAATAACATAAGACCTGGGAGGAAGAAAAATAGGGTACTTTTACCATAAAAATGAAATAGCTGAAGGTTTCTCCCTACGAAAATTATCTTTATCCCCATGAACAATACATACTAATATTTCTTTGAATGTTACATTTAAGTTTAAAAACTTATCCCTCAAAATAAGCTTACAGGGCTTCCCTGGTGGCACAGTGGTTGAGAGTCCGCCTGCCGATGCAGGGGACGCAGGTTCGTGTCCCGGTCCGGGAGGATCCTGCATGCCGCAGAGCGGCTGGGCCCGTGAGCCATGGCCGCTGAGCCTGTGTGTCCGGAGCCTGTGCTCCGCAATGGGAGAGGCCACAGCAGTGAGAGGCCCACATACCGCAAAAAAAAAAAAAAAAAAATAAGCTTACAAATAACTTCCCCTTACCTGACGTAAAGTACGTGCCACTATGCTTTCTAATACTGGTCCTCTATCTTCATGAAGTAAATGAACTTCATCAAGAATAAGAAGCTTTACAATTTGGGAAAGAGCTACGTCCCCAACACTCTTTCTTGTCACTACATCCCATTTTTCTGGTGTGGTCACAAGCATCTATAAGACAAGAAAAGATAAATTAAAAAGGGGAAAGAGGTCACATATTATTTAAACTTCCACTGTGTTATTCAAAAAGAAATATGATTAACCACCTATACACAGATCAAATAAAGTGTTACAAATATCCCAGAATGATATCTGACTCACTGTAGACAACAGTCACTTCTCTTTAAGTTGTGATATTAAGCAGTTACTCATTAAAACTCAGTAAAGGTAGTCTGTCTGTAAATTGTAGTGTGAAGTGTACAAAATACACAGGCTTGCTTAAAACGTGTCTTACAATGTAAGAAACCAAATGACACTATCTTCTAAACAAGTGTGTACTGATAATGGCTTTTATTTGAAAAGGGACAAAAATAAGTGAATAAATCACTAAAAGGAAATGAAAAGGAAACCAAGGATCCACTCTAGGAATGGTTACCTGTTTATACTTTTCCAAATTTGGAGGAAGCTTTACTATTGACACACAGTTTTTAAAAACTACCCTTTAATATCAACTAGTATATGCAGAAGTTTATACTAAAAAACAATACATATACTACAGCATAACTGGCACAAAATAGCAACACAAACAATGAGTCACCGGAGATCCAGGGTACTAAGAGCAGGAGGTAAGCCCAGGGTACTTATATATAAGTTCTTAGAAGAGACCATTTGACATGAGCTGTGATTATAAGTCTATTTGCTTTCTAAATATTGAATTGTTTGTGTCCCCTAAAAGCATACGATAGCAGAAAAAAAGAAAAGTTTAATAAACCTTCTACTACAGTAATAGTGAACTAGGAAATAAGCCCTTATATAACTCAAAGAACACATGAGGTAACAAATCAAAAGCAAAGCTTTTCTTATCCAGTATATCAGCTTATAGAGACTGATGACAATCAAAACCCACTATGCTTTGAAGAGTGAAGAGGTTAAGGGGGTCAGATTGTTCTCAACATTTTTGCTGTGTTATCTCAGGTCTGTTTTTGAAGTCGCTTATGGGAATGATGATAATCTTATTTTTTTAGATTGCAATTGATGTATAATTCTTAACAAATACAAAATCCAAGTTTGTCAATATAACCTGTTGCATTATTAGAGATATCACTGCTATCATTTTGAAATGAACTATATCAACCACAAAATTTAGCAGTTGTACTTCAATGTAACAATTAGTGAACTATAATGAAATAGATTAAGGCATTCATATCTAAGGTGTGGAATACTACAAATCCAAAGCTACTTAGTTAATTTGCTAAAGCCAAATGGCAATGTTGAGATCACATCAAATTTTACATTTAAAAAAATGCTTTGGAATCAAGTATAAACAGATGTATAATGGATTTTAAGATCTAAAATGGGTTGAAGCATTCAGTATGCATTAATTAACATCTCTTTTATATTCCAATTACTTAAACAGAACTTCTACTTTGAAAAATGACAAATTTAAAATAACCCAAGATATATCATTATAAATATACCCAGGGATCACTTACTAACAACCCTTTCACTCAAAGTCCTAAAAAATATGCCCATGTGATTTCAAAAACAGTAATTCTCTTAAACTGTAAATTCATGTCACATTAAAATATGAAATAAGCTTACTATTAATAAATGTTAAGAAAGCTACAAAGTACACTACAAAGATAATAATGTGGTAATGATTAAATTGTAAAGTAAAATTTTTCAGATATCGGAAAACTATACTACCAAACCTTAAAAATCCATTTTAGCATTTTGTTTTATACACCTTACTTTCAGCACAGTGAAAATTGGCTTCATTTATATTACCATTTCATTACTCTAATCCCCTGAACGAAAATGGCTAGAAAATAAAGTGTCACATTTGCTTAATGAATTGGAACTCATGCAAGACATTTCCATCTGCTCTTGTGTTAGGGCATGGGTTAACTGTCAATATTTTTACTGTCAACTCAAATTTCTCTCAATACATGTACTTATTCCCTCAGGAGTATGAAAATCATTATTCCAAACTGTTCCAATTTTAGCCTGACCACTGGGAAAATGGCAGAGCTGAGATGCTATACACCACTACTGTGCCAACAATTTGGTGTATTCAATTTTAAAATGCTCCATTTGACAGCAAAACCAAAGGACCTATGACTTGCTAGAACCACCTCTTCTGGTAATTAACTCAAACATTAATATTATTATCTTTTGCCTTTTAAAACAAAGGGGAAACAAAAACAAAACAAAAAACAAAACAAAACAAAAACAAAACAAAAAACTTTTCTTACATCTGTAAACAGTAAATTTACAATGTTTAGTTTTCTGTGATTGTTTCATGACTACTAAAATACTTTTTTTCTCTAAGTGAAATATATTCCTCCTAGGGGAGAAAAACAGTAAAATTTTTAAGCTGATTTTTTTTTTTTTTTTTTGCGGTACACAGGCATCTCACTGTTGTGGCCTCTCCCATTGCGGAGCACAGGCTCCAGACACGCAGGCTCAGCGGCCATGGCTCATGGGCCCAAGCCGCTCCGCGGCATGTGGGATCTTCCTGGACCGGTGTCACGAACCCGTGTCCCCTGCATCGGCAGGTGGACTCTCAACCACTGCACCACCAGGGAAGCCCTAAGCTGAATTTTTTATAATTATTTGCATAATCCACTAATTGGACACTATAGCAACCCTTTATCAAAACACACCAGAAAGGTGGTGTTTCACAGAAGAATGTCATGCTTGAATCTAAGTTTTAACAGACTTGTCCCAAATAAAATTCTTTGAATTTCAAGGTAAGAATTACTAAAGAGATCACAAAGCCTCTTGTCAACATACCTGTAAGAGTGCAAGAGGAACATGTTCAATTGTGCGTTTTACAATTTTTAAAAACTATTTTAACATCTTTATTGGAGTATAATTGCTTTACAATGGTGTGTTAGTTTCTGCTTTATAACAAAGTGAATCAGTTATACATATACATATGTTCCCATATCTCTTCCCTCTTGCGTCTCCCTCCCACCCTCCCTATCCTACCCCTCTAGGTGGTCATCAAGCACCGAGCTGATCTCCCTGTGCTATGTGGCTGCTTCCCACTAGCTATCGATTTTACATTTGGTAGTATATATATATATACATTTTACCTTTTTTTCCCCATATAATTACTAGATTAAACTAGTAGAGTGGGAGAAGAAGAGAGTGAGAAATACTATTTACTACACAACTATCAGAAAATTTAAAATGAAAGACATAAAATGCCATGTGTTTGGAGAGGATGTAGAGCATCTAGAACTCTCATGAAATAATCATGGAAATACAAACTCACACAACCATTTTGAAAAGCTGCTTGGTATTACCTACTAAAGTTGAACATATGCAAGCCTTGTGACCCAGCAATTCTATTCCTAGTATATTATGTACTGAACAGAAATACACACCTATTTGAAACTAAAGATGTATATTAGAATTTTCATAGCTGTACTATTTATAATACTTCAAAATTGGAAGTAAGCCAAATTTCCATCAACAATAATATGGACAAATAACTTATAACATAGTTATACAATGAAACAATTATACAACAATGAAAATGAGTAAACTACTGCCATATGCAGTAACATGGTAAAAACCTGAAAACCTTGTTAATGAAAGAATCCAGTTACATAGTATATAATTTCATATATGTAAAGTTTTAAAACAGGTGAAACTAACATAAGGTGTTAGCAGGATAGGAGTCACCTCTGGGAAGGAAGAAGGACACAGCAAATGGGAGAGGAATAAGGAGAGATTCCGAGGTGTGGTAATATTTTTCTCTTGATCAGGGTGGTGCTTATATCAGTGTATTCACTTTACAAAAATTTTATCAAGTTGTTCACTTACAATTTCTGTACTATTCTGACTGTGTATTTTACTCAATAACAGTAAGCTATGCACATACATGCTCTTATAATTACATATAACTTACAATTAAAAACAAAAGTTAAATGGCAAGAAAGGATACCTGGACTGAACAGGTAAAAGGTGAATAAGAGTTTGCCAGACAAAGAAAGAAAGAAGGATATTCCAGGCTAAGAAGAAAAAATAAGCAAAATTTGTTCTTTGTGCTTCTAATATGCATGGACCACATATCATCTCTTGCGTGATCTTTCTATGTATGCTGCAAGCATCTTGAGGAAGGTACCAAATATGAAATTTTTACATGGAAGTCCAAGTTCCTCAACCTACTGATTGGGTTTTTTTTTTTTAAATACAGATACAACTTCTACATTTAGGCCAATTTCCTGCCCATTTATCAATCTTCTTCTCAACCAGAGACCTCTATAAGTACCAAAAGCAAAAAGATAAGAAAGTTCAATATATCTATGGAAAGTCTTTGAACCAAGAAGAGAAATTAGACACCTAATTTAGAAATCATAATACCCGTATTTCCTTAATGTTATTGTTGTTGCTGTCTATTAAAAAAAATCTATTCTTGTCTTTCCATATTCATATTTTTCAAAGATAGGCCAGTCCATAAAACCTTCTAATTCCAATAAATTAATTCATTATACAGAAAAACATAGTCTTGAAATTATATTACTAACAGCAATACATATCCAGTCTAAGACACAGAGAATTTTTTTTTTAACATCTTTATTGGAGTATAACTGCTTTACAATGGTGGTTAGTTTTTGCTTTATAACAGAGTGAATCAGCTATACATATACATATATCCCCACATCTCCTCCCTCTTGCGTCTCCCTCCCACCCTCCCTATCCCACCCCTCTAGGTGGTCACAAAGCACTGAGCTGACCTCCCTGTGCTATGCAGCTGCTTCCCACTAGCTATCTATTTTACATTTGGTAGTATATATAAGTCCATGCCACGCTCTCACTTCGTCCCAGCTTACCCTTCCCCCTCCCCGTGTCCTCAAGTCCATTTTCTACATCTGCGTCTTTATTCTTGTCCTGCCCCTAGGTTCTTCAGAACCTTTTTTTTTTTTTTTTAGATTCCATATATATGTGTTAGCATACAGTATTTGTTTTTCTCTTTCTGACTTACTTCATTCTGTATGACAGACTCTAGGTCCATCCACCTCACTACAAATAACTCAATTTCGTCTCTCTTTATGGCTGAGTAATATTCCATTGTATATATGTGCCACATCTTCTTTATCCATTCATCTGTCGATGGACACTTAGGTTGCTTCCATGTCCTGGCTATTGTAAATAGAGCTGCAGTGAACACTGAGACACACAGAATGTTTGTGATGTCTAAAAGCAATCTGTTTTATGTTTAACAAATCCTGTTATATCTATTTAAAGTTACACAAGTCACACTGATATCCTACTGAATTTTAAACATTTGTTTTTAAAACATTTTGACTGTTCCAGCAGTATTCTTCTTTGAGGCAGACGGCTATAAATTAAAACTAGATTTAAAATGTTAACGGAATATAAGAAATTTAAAAAATGGAAGTAGACTTTCTTACTTGTATAATATTTAAAATTGATTTTGAAATTTTTGGTATTCAGACTATAGGAAAAAATTTTAATTGTTTAAACCCATTACATAAATGACATTTTTAAAAGCCATAAAGGTACAATACCAAAATATAGTCATTAAAATCCAAGAGTATATTACTATAATTCATCAAATCTCAAGAGCTATTAATTTTAAGCCACACCTTCATTTTATGTGTCACTAAGAAGTTAAAAAAAAAGACTACCAAATAAAGTTTTTAAATGTCTTACAATTGATGAAATATTGTACATTTAGTTGAAAATGTTAGGGATCTATTAACTAAGCTAAAGGACAATATTTAAGAATACTTGCTTAATACATTTTCTGCGTTGAAGACAGTCAGCCGAGAGTTGTTACAAATCACATTATAATGCTATAGATGTAGACTGCGCAACAGTTTGCAGGATTTAGGAAGTCTGTCTTCCTTTTTAAAATACATAATCCCATACTTACTCAACCAAAAAGCTTATAAATTATATGAATGTTTTAATTTAAGGATAAAATCTACAATGTCACATGGTTTAAATTCCATAAACACACATATAATTACAGTTATACTAACCTCTGCTATACAAATGTGAGCTCTGATTGACGGCAACAGCCCCGGTAATAGAACCTGACAGCTTGCAGATTATACCTGCCCCTTGGGACACTACAACAAATCAGTTAGTTCCAACTACTCCTTTTCTACCTTTTTTATGTTCCCTCCTCTCCCACCAATTCACACGCTTGAGTGCACACTCACACATGTAAAGCACAAAGTCTTCTGAAGTGTCTAGCTATACTTATTTAATGTCAAGGACCACAGCTTTCAATTATAAAATGAAAATATAAAAGTTAATCAGAAAATCTTCAAGTACAAGTGTATTTTATGCATATTCTTGTTGAAAGTACAGATACGGTCAAGCAAAATCATAAAGGATACTGTAATCTGACATGTATCTTCGCATTTTGATGTTAGGGGAAAAAAATCTGTATGATACTACTTTTAGTTAAAAGTTCAAAGGTAAAGATTTACTAAATAAAGAAAAAAAGTATATAATTCAATATGAAAACCTAATACTTTTGAAGGAACAGAGCATGGAGTGCTGGGGGTAAGGGAGAAAAAGCTCTTGTAGTATATAATTCAAAATTGAACATTTAAGAAAATACTTTGTTTATAACTGTGGTAGAATTGTGTTTATAACTGTAGTAGAATTATCTTTGCAGTTCTTTTTGTTGATTTAAAATACTTTCCAACAATCTCAGAACATTATACACTGAACTCTAGCCTCATCAACATAAGTGTACAAAGAATACAATGCTTGGTTACCCTAAAACTTAAGTAATTACACATAATAGAGAAAAACACAAAAATTGTTTATATTGCAGTGTGTATAAGCCATAAAGACCTTGCTTTCATCATTCTAACTGCTTGTCCATAATACCCCAGGATTTCGTTCCATTAAAGTCTCATAGAGCAAGGGTCTGATACAACTAAACAATGACTCCTATTCTGCTCACTCATAAAACATAGTTCTTGAATATGACTAATTTGTGGTAGAAACCTGCCCTGTTGTAAATTCTATCCTGTACAATTGGGATAGGGCTCATAGTGAATGGGTTTCCTTGGTTTATTATAAAGCAGTTTTGTTTTTCAAATCTAACTGGTATATGTGCCCTTTAAAAGTGGGGGGAAAAAATCCTCTCTCCTGTGACTTTGAACATTTGATAGTCACCATCTCTTTCCTGCTGCATGTGAAGAGCTCAGTTTGAGGATCGATTTCTTACTAAAATGAAACACTTTTAAATATCACATTGTAATACCAAACTTAAAACCTCACATGTGATGAGCTAAAAAAATGTATTCTGCAGCTCTTCACAAAAATGATAATACCAAGATAATACCAGTTTCATCTCTTCAAACTAATTCGAGGCATTCAATACTAAGAGATTTTACTAATTCAAGAACAATTAATCAAAAGTTTGTTTGGGGTCTATTATCAGAAAGAAGAGATGGATGAAGGGAGGATTCTAAAATCTTATGAAGAAATTATGGCAGGACATAAGCTGCTGAAAATGACTGCAAACTAAGGAAATGAGTTGTCTTTATTGTTAACCTACTTCCATTATTTGGATCCTATTTTATTTTTTTAAAAAGGCAGGACATGTGTACTATTTAATCAGAATTTATGGGTATCGAAAGAACTTCTCAATAAAAGTTTGTGATTAACTCACTCAACTCAATGTCTTCAGGCATTTGTCTATGGTTAAGAACACAAAGATAGGACTTCCCTGGTGGCGCAGTGGTTGAGAGTCTGCCTGCCGATGCAGGAGACAGGGGTTCGTGCCCCGGTCCGGGAAGATCCCACATGCCACGGAGCGGCTAGGCCCGTGAGCCATGGCCACTGAGCCTGCGCGTCCGGAGCCTGTGCTCCGCAACAGGAGAGACCACAACAGTGAGAGGCCCGCATACCGCAAAAAAAAAAAACCCACAAAGATAAAGGCAAGAAATTTAGAAGCTTATACTTCAAGGTGAAAACACAGCAAAGAAGTGAAATGTGGTCTAAACTCTCTCATACAATGTTATGAAATGCAAAGGTCACCTATGAGGGGGCAGTTAACCTTGTTCAAGCAACTGCCACTGAATCTGCCCACAACTACACATATAAGCTACACATATAGCACCAAAACCACTACAATGCAGAACCGAGTGAAATTATACATTTTTATGCATTTTTTTCCTCCATTCCCTTCCACTTCCTACAATCCAACAAACTTACAGCAGCACAGAAAAAGAGCAAACAACAATTATTTGTTATTTGTGCTGAAGTGGTTTAACAGAAACTCATATTCAATAAAAACAAGGCTTAGAAAAGTGATAAGGAGAAAAGAAAATATGCCCAAAGAATTAGCTAATATAATATCCATGATTAAGTATAAAACCCAGCTCTAAGCTTTCTTAACACCTAACTGAAAAAGAAAAACTGGGAGTTATGTCAGCAAAATGGCTGTATGGGAATTTCTAGTGTTCATCCCCTCCAATTAGGAACATTAATTTGAAGACTATCTGCACACAAAGATTGCTTCGCAAGAGCGAAGGATCCCAGGTGAGAGATTACGGCATGTAGGTAAAGCACAGAAATAAGAAAAGACACAGTAAGAAGGTAGGAAAGATAGATTCACATTAGCCCCATCGCTCCTCCTCTAAGCCCAGGCAACCCGGCACAGAGAGAGATACCTTCCCCATTGGAGAACGAAAGTAAAGCGAGAGCCCAACTTCACCTCAGTCCCGGAGCTGGCCATTCCCAGCATCAGGCCAACCCCAAGGTCCTAGGTGTCCCCTTGCAGGCTCTCTCAAACCCAGGCCCCCCGCTTACTCCCAGCACCTACTAGCTCCAGCAGCCCAAGGCAGGGCGGCTCCCACAGCTTCAGGCAGCATCCACGGCACCTACCAGCAGGCTCCCATGAACTCGCACCTGATACCTGAAAAGGTGCTCAAATCACTAATAATCAGGCAATGCAAATCAAAACAACAATGATCTTTCACCTCACACCTGTTAGGATGTCTATTACCAAAAAAGAATACTGGTGTGTGTAGTAGGAAAATGCTGCCCAAGTAATTCTGACATTGCAACTTGAGTTAAGAAGAACTGGCTAAATCTGTCAAATTTCCAGGACCCCAGGACTCCAATATCCATCCATTCTCTATTCAGTTAAGTAAACTTTTTCACTATACTATATAGATTTCTTTTAAGCAAATCAGTCACCTAAAAGATTTTACCACACTATCTGCAATGGCTGAGAGCTGAAATTACAGTGTAGCTTTGTCTGTGTGGGGCATTTTCATTACCTTTACTAATTTATCATGGAGAAACAGCTTTGTATTTTAATTTAGCATTTATTTGATTTTTAGTGATGTTTAACATCTTACTTTATGAAACTTTACATTTTTCCCTTGTAGTAAGAGTCTATTTGTGTATTCAGTGTTTGGGTTTACATCATCAATTTGAATAAACTCACCCATTAATAGAGATATTAAGTATAACTAGTGGATCCATTTTGGATGGCAAATTGGCAAAATCTATCAAAACTGTAAATGCACAAACCCTAGGTCCAGCAATCTCACTTCCAAAGTTCTACCCAAGAATAAAGACATACAGACAGACAGACATGCATGAAGTTCTTTAGAAGGCAATAATGTAGATCTATATGCATTGATATTAAGTGGGAAAAGGCAAAATATTATGCATTTTATAAAAACACATACACATATGTACATAAATATGATCCCATTATTATTAAACTAAAACAAAACCACATATCCATATTTTTCTCTACATTCTCAGCTCCTAAGCTGAAATGTTTAGAAGGCTTTTTTTAAACCACAATACTCTATTTCCTTTTCATAGGCTTCTGCAGCATCTCACACATAGAAAATATGTGCTCATATTTTCTCTGTCAGCATCTATTACACTGTATTGCTTGCTTAAATATCTGTCTCCCTTAATAAACCACAGGCACAGACAAGGCAGGGGCAGTGAGTCTCTTGACAGCTATTGTATCTACAATGTCTTCAAGTGGTCTGCTGCATGGTACATACTCAAGAACTGTTGATGGATTATATATTTTAGCAGATAGTAATTATTAACTCCACAATATTGGTGGTAACTATCCTTGCCTAATAAGAAAGTAGTAAAGCAATTATACTCCAATAAAGATCTTAAAAAAAAACGTAGAACAAATACTTCTACATTTAATAGCAGGATTTACACAACTTGTGTTTTACCACATAGATATTTAGGTTTAGAAAGTTATGCTTAAGGGCTTCCCTGGTGGCGCGGCGGTTGGGAGTCCGCCTGTTGATGCAGGGGACGTGGGTTCGTGCCCTGGTCCGGGAGGATCCCACATGCCGCGGAGCGGCTGGGCCCGTGAGCCATGGCTGATGAGCCTGCGGGTCTGGAGCCTGTGCTCCGCAACGGGAGAGGCCACAGCAGTGAGAGGCCCGCGTATCAAAAGAAAGAAAAAAAAAAAAAAGAAAGTTACGCTTAAGATACTGTCACATAATGGATTTTGTGAATTAGCCAGGGAAATGCTCTCTTCTCTACTCTGTTCACGTAAATTCACCAAACTGAAAAATCTGAAAGCTTATACAAGAAAGAGGCCCATTTACTGAGTCCTGGACAAAGAAGGCACTGGTACACCCACTTCCTGCCCTGTGGCCTCGGGGGGTGATACTCCAGGTTTCTGGTATCTAGATGTTACTTCACTTAGGGTGAATGTTGTTGAGGAAAGGTGGGATGATCTTCATGGCTCCTTATGGAGTAAGCTAAGGAAGCTAAGTGGCCTGTATCCTCATCTTTTCAGGAAGAGCACAATTGTATCTCAGAGTATCATTCAAAGAGGAATGAATATAACTTGAACATTCTGCAATCAGGACTTACAGATTTTTATAATGTTCCTCTCCTACCTCTCTCCCTCCACCTCCCAGGCCTTTCCCATCAGAACACGCCAGCTTTTCACTTCCTTATGTCTCACAGGCAATAGCTGAGGACTCCTACCTTAATTTTCTCCAAAGCAAAGCAGAGTGGGTAGTCCTATAACCACGGACTGAAACCTATATTTCTATAAGCAAATTTATCAACACTTCTAAGTATTCTTATAGCCATGTCTCATTTATCAATACACTATCTCTAATATATCGTGAATGCTCAATAAAAACATATTCAGTATCTTTCATTCATGCATTTATCAGATATTTATTATCTCTACTACTACAAATCTTAGTTTCCTCCATAAATTAAAAAACAAAACAAAACACAGTACATACATATCATAGGGTTATAATGAAAATGAAACAGATTAATACAATAAAATGTTTAGAATAATGCCTGACATAAATTAGGACCAATTAGGTTTTCTAAAATCATCAGCATCATTCTCTTCCTCCTCATCGCAATGCGCCAGGCATGATGCCATGCACTATGCAATGGTGAGGAAAGATAAAGGCAGACAGCCCTTGATCTCATAGGGCTTACATTGTAGTGAAGGTTGAGTGGCAATACGTATTAATCAAAAAGCCATAAAATACAAAATTTTACTTGTCATAAGCTACTGAGAATAAGCTATGCAGTGTTACAACAATCTATAATAGGAAAATTTGACCTAACCAGAGAAATCAGAAAAGCCTTTAATAAGAAAGTGACATTTGACTTAACATCTATAGGATGAAAGGGAATTAATCAGGTGAAGGGAAAAAAAAGAGAATAATAGGCAGAAGCCGTTACAGGCATAGATCATGCATGTGAGAGAAAAATGAATGGGAGAGACTGAAGAGAGGCAGTGTGTAGCTGGAGCAAAGAGGATGAGAAGACTGGAGACTAGTGGAAATAAGACGGGCAGGTGCAGACTACTCAGCCTTTTAGCCACCTCCAGAAGTTGTATTCTTACCTCCCCTTACAGTAGCCTGGAAAACTATGAGTGGCTTTTTTTTGATTGCTCTTGTTTTTCATAGCACAGAGTTATGGGAGTAGGAAGGGAAGGAGTGAAACTGACCAGGTTGCTTTTCTGATTATCTGTGGAGAAAGAATTGGAGGGGGAAGAGTGGATGCTGGTACCCCAGTAAAAATACTATAAAAGTAATCAAGGTGAAAGATGATTGGAGGCTCAGACTAGGCAGAAGTCCTGGTGAAGATGGAGAGGACATGGATAGATGGAGAGGACACGGATAAATGTAAGAAATATTCAGGAGATAAAATCAATAATCAATAGAAATTGGTGCTGGATTGACTATATTTACCTTATATTTAAATATAGGCTATATTTAAGCTAAATATAGTCAATGACTTTTTCTAAAATATATATATGTAATATAATATAAAAACATAGGCTGCAGAAAATTCCCCATGTGCCAGATATTTTACTTCTCCTTACTAATCTCGTTGCTCAGGATGAGATAATCACAAATAAAACATTAAGAAATACTCAATACAGCTACAAGTCACCCTCTGAGAAAAATTTTCTGACTTGATTTGATAATATAGTAGAAGAAAATTAAAGTTGGCTAGCCTTTTCATCTATCTTTTCTAGGTCATTAGCTGCCAACACTTTTACTTATGTGTCAAACTCCTTTTTACAGATTCAACCCCAATAGCTGTAAGATAAGTCAAGAGCTTAAAAGAAAAACAAAGAAACCAAACAAAAAACAAGATATAAAGGAATTCTAGAAGCTGAGGCCTATTATTTATTGACAATAATTAACCTTTCAAAAATTTTAAATATTTTGCAGATTTCATTAGATAGCCTTTGAGAACTAAAGAAAAATACTTATGTTAAGGAATTTGCAATTATGAAAGACCACATAATCTACCCTTTAATATTTAATACATGTATGTCATATTCCAGAGAAAGAGAAGTAATTTTTTCAAAATGATACTAATATTTGTGGTTAGTGAGTTCCCATCTTACCACTTAATGGCGGCAGGATTTTTCTGAAATTTAATAAGTCATTAGAATACTTGGGATGAGCATCATAGTTCTCTTGACTTTTCCTTTTATTTTTAGGTCCTTGTTTATAGGGAAACCAGATTGCTTCTAAGGATGCTATGTATTGTAGTATAATTTTGCAATAGAAGAAATTCTGATTTTTCACTTTGGGAAGAAGAAAATAATAAACTTTCTATTGGCTTTTGATCTGTATTTCAGTAAGTTAGCATGATATACTTTGCAAGCAGGGGTCTTGAACTAATTTAAAAATAAATTTTCTAATTACTTTGCTACTTTTATTTAGTTAATGTCTATAAGAATATGAAATAATCACATGATAAAAAAGTAACTAAATGTTGATGTAAAACAAATACAACAGAAGAAAAAAGACATTAATAGAATATAACCCTCACTCCTCTCTTCATTCCTCTAATACTATGAAACAAGCTATTTTTCTGCAAAAGAATACTCATGGAATAGGCAAAGCTGTTCTAAAAGTTCTCAGTGAAAGCAAAGGTAGTTAGATTCCTGAGTGCTTTTAAATTATTCTCTAAGAAAAGGATCTCACGTAATAATTTGCATTCGCTAGACAGATTTTTATGCATCAAAAATTATAGCACTCTCACTACCCCCTCCAACCCAAGTATATTAAGAAGAACAAAAGAGTTGAAAACAGTAGTTTATATATAGAAATGGGCTTTTTTACTCAAAGCATTTTAATGTATTTAATGAGTAGCTATTAAACCTTGCAAAAGTAAAAATAATAACTTAACAACTAACACTAAGAACTCCATGAAGCTTCCAAGTAATCTATAGCTTACTTACTAATAAAAGTAACGAGACATTCTTCGAAACAGAACTCTCATTACTTCTTAATGGCATGCTTTAATGCTGGCAAATAGTTATCCCGGCAAATAATATTTACATTTCATCAAGAGATCTTGAAAGTGGTAGCCTTCTAATTCCATTATGTATAAACATATGGTTAAGCCTTTTAAAACTATCTGTTCTCTTAGAGATCAAAGCTTTCACATTTCAGGTTCTATTCCCATTTTTTGATATGTCTCTTAATGAAATGAGGTTTAAAAATTCATTTTGGTTATTAGTTGCTTAATTCGATAAAACTGTAAATACAAATTAAAAAAACTAGAAAAAGCAAAATGTTTAGATTTATGAAGGACTGAAAAATCATTACTGCCATCAAAAACACACTAATTACGCTTGTGCAGCCACTTGAAAAATTAAGCTTAAACAGTCAAGAATCGCCTTGAAAATACAAAAGAATATTGTTGTTGTCTTTTAAACCAGTAATATTAAAAAACCAATAATATTAAAAAAAACCAATCCCAAAACCAAACAAAGAAGACAACTAGAGAAATAAGAAGTATTAACACTATAACAAATATAAATACCACACTAATTTCTAAACTAAATCCATACCTATAATATTTAGATTTCACCATTAAGACTCTGGGTTTTTCAACTGGTTTAAAACTATGCTTAAGTAGCTTAGTAAATAGTGATTTTAAATGATTAGCTTTCTTCACTGATTAAAAAGATACATAGTGTTTTAATGAGCTAGATCGATGATTTTTATCCTGAATGTCCTTAGTTATACATGGCAGAAGTTCAGATCTGTACACCATCCAGAAGTTGAAACAAATTCTTTTGTGCTGATAAAATTTTCATTGTGCCTCATTTTCACCTCCTCTTACTTTTTTATTCCATATTTTATCAAGCGGTTTAAATTTATGTTATTTTCTTTTTAGCTCCTCATACAAAATATAGCACTGGGTGGGAGAGGAAGGTGGGGGAGGGATGGTGATTATTATAAGTAAGCTGTAAAACTGTGCTGTTGTATTTTCCAGAGCAAAATATAATCAACATAGCAATATGGAAATTCAATGCCTAGATATGTAATAAAAAAGAAAGTGGACTGGAAATTAAGCTGGTTTCTAATATGACTATAGATAATAATTAAAAAGGATAGCATCAAGAATAATTTTGTAATGACAACGTTTGAAATGACAAATTGATGAAAAGCCTACTTCCAATTACTAATTCGAACGTGTTAAAATGTTGGTGTTCTACAGGGCTGTTCGCAACCTTCAACCAATCATGCACGCTTTCTGATTTCTCTAACGGGAAAGTTTGAAAACACTGTAAACAAACATCCAAGCAAGAATTAAATAAAACATAAAACACCCATACAATGCTGTGTACTACTATGAGGAGAGGGCTCTGCAGGACCCTGGGAATCTAGAAGCAGGGAATTCTCAACTGTACAATTGAGAATTGAATCAAAATTGGTTCATGGGCTTCCCTGGTGGCGCAGTGGTTGAGAGCCCGCCTGCGGATGCAGGGGACACGGGTTTGTGCCCCGTTCTGGGAAGATACCACATGCCGCGGAGCGGTTGGGCCCTTGAGCCATGGCCGCTGAGCCTGCGCGTCCGGAGCCTGTGCTCCACAACGGGGGAGGCCACAACAGTGAGAGGCCCGCGTACAGCAAAAAAAAAAAAAAAAAAAAAAAAAAAAAAAAAAAATGGTTCAGAACTAGAAAAGGTTGATGTTTGTAAACATTCCCTTAAACTGAGGCCCAGAGACTGTAAGTGTGAATTCTACAAAAGGGGAGTGGCTGAGTGACACTTGGCTTCTTTCTCAACTGTCCCAGGACCCTTTTGTATACTGGAACACTGCATGCCCCATAACAAAAGAAACTGCATGTGCATGCATGTACACTGCCTAAGCTTCTGCTCTCTATATTACCACAACGCTTCCTTAAGCCCTATACTGTCATTGTCCAGTAGAATTTTCTGTGATGGTAGTAATGTTCTATAACTGCATTATCTAATTTGGTAACCACTGGTGACTACTGAGCGGCTGAAATGAGCTTAGTACAAATGAGGAAAAAACTTTTAATTTTATTAAATTTTAATTTAAATAGTCACCTGTGGCTAGTTGCTACTGTACTGAACAGCACTGCTCTAGGTTCCCAATTTAATTAATGAGATATACATGGCAGGTTTGTGTTGGGTGGTCCTTTTGCAACAATCAGTAATCTGCTTGTTCAATTAGTTAACATTAAAATTGTCATACACATATACCTATTGACATGGATGGTTAGCTGTTCATGCATGGTACCTTGTTAAATAATAAAAAAGGCAGAATACAGAGTAGCTTGTGTGTATGGTTTTATTAAAAGATAGCTATTGCTTATTAAGAATTTATTGCCAAGCACCGTTCTAAACACTTCACGTGTATAAAATGAATTAACTTCCACATACCACTATGCCATACTACCATTCATTAAATAGATGTATATATTTTGGCACAAAAATGAGAAGTAGAAAGTATACACTTACAATAACTTACAGTTGGACATGTTGTTTTTGTTTGCCTATTTTAAAATTTTTCTGCAATGAAAGAATGTGCTTTGAAAAGAGAAGAGAAACAATGAAAACTTAAAAGTATTAAAAATAATTAAATACTTTTAAAAGATCTATAATCCTAGGGTGTTGTAGATATCTTTCCCTACTTTTCAAAATATTTCTAACCTCTTTTAGTCACTTCAGCTTCCATAGCCATTAAAGCAATGTTTTCAGGAGGTACAAGTTTTGCAAAATAATTAAAAAGAAACAGCTACAATCCCCCAATTCACACTTTTATAACATGTTCTCTCTCTATGGTTACTAGGTAAAATTGCATAATAATAGATGGAAAAAAGTTATCAAAAATCGACCACAATATATAGAATTTATATGGAAAAGAGAAGACCTGGAATAATCAAAACAACTCTGAAAAAGAACAAAGTTGGAGGACTTATACTACCTGATTTCAAGACATATTATATAGTTATAGTAATCAAGACAGTGGTACAGGCGTAAAGATAAACATACAAATCAATGAAACAGAATAGAATTCAGAAATAGTCACATATATATGGTCAATTCGTTTTCAGTATTGGTGCCAAGGTAATTCAATGGAAAAAAGATAACCTTTTCAACAAATGATGTCAGAACAACAGATATTCATATTCAAAAAAAAAAAATGAACCTCTACCTCTTACACAAAAATTAACTCAAAATAGATCACAGGGCTTCCCTGGTGGCTCAGTGGTTGAGAGTCCACCTGCCGATGTAGAGGACGCGGGTTCGTGCCCCGGTCCGGGAAGATCCCACATGCCGCGGAGCAGCTGGGCCTGTAAGCCATGCCGCTAGGCCTGCGCGTCCGGAGCCTGTGCTCCACAACGGGAGAGGCCACAACAGTGGGAGGTCTGCGTACCACAAAAAAAAAACAAACAAAAAAAAACAATTGATCAACTAAAGCTATAAAACTTCTAGAAGAAAACATAAGGAAAAAAATCTTACTTCTCTTGGGTTTGGTAAATATTTTAAAAACAGGACACAAAAAGCATGCACTATGAAAGAGAAAGTCAATAATTAGGACTCTATTAAAATTTAAAGTGTTTACTTTTCAAAGGACACTATTACAAACATGAAAAGGCAAGCCTACTAATGGTAAGAAAATATTTGCAAAGCACATATCCAACACAAAACTTGTATTTAGAGCCATACAAAAGTCTTATGACTCAATAGTAAGACAAACCACCCACTTAAAATACTTTAAACAAGGCAAATGACTTGAAAAGATATATCACCAAAGAAGATATACAGATGCCAAAAAGACACATGAAAAGATGCTCAACCATCATTAGTCACTAGGGAAATGCAAATTAAAATCAAAATGAGATGTTACCACACACCCACTAGAATAGCTAAAATTAAAGAGTTGAAGTATTAAAGAGGATGTGAAAGCCACTTTGGAAACAGTTTGGTAGTTTCTTAAAAAGTTTAATATGCATCTACCATATCCCCAGCAACTCTACCTCTAGGTACTTACCCTGAAATGAAAGCCCTATGTCCACAAAAATGATTGTAAAAGAATGTTCATAGCAGTGTTATTTGTAATAGCCAAAAACTGGAACCAAGGCACATATCCATCAAAATTGAATGGATAAGCAATTCATGGTATACCCATGTGACACAAAATTACTTAGCAGTACAAAGGAATAAACCATTAATACATGCAACATGGATAAATATCAAAATAATTATAGAGTGAAAAAAGCCAGATTTTAAAAAAGCATATAATGTATTATTCTACTTACATAATTTTTTTTATCGTAAACAAACTTTTATTTTAATGACAGAAAGCATTTCAGTGGTTGCCTGGGGATGAGAGTGGCAGATGGTGAGAGATGGATTACAAAGGGATGTGAGGAAACTTTTAGGGCTGATGAATATGTTCATTATTTTGATTGTGGTGATGGCTTCACTGTTATGCGCATATGTCAAAACTCATTAAATTGTGTTCTTTAAATATGTATGTTTTTTGCACATTAGTTATACCTCAATAAACCTGAAATAAAATGTTTAGAGATCAACTAGCACGCCTGCATTAAATATAACATGTAGTAGTATCTAGTGCTTTCCTTAGAATATAATTGATTATTATTTTCCTTTCTAGTAAGAAAAGTCTCAAATGTAGGAATGAATCAATAGCTCTAATTCTCTTACAAAAAAGAAGATCAAATTTAACATAAAAGCCTTCTTTTAACAAGCCTTCTCAAAAGGTATTCTCCTTAATCAATTGCACAGATTATTGTTCTGCCAAGGGCTAAGTCAAAAGGATACTCTACTTAGTACCAAATAAGTGCCACTCAACTTAACTATACTGTCGCTTCTAAAACTGAGGGGAAAGCCATCAATTTTTTCTTTTCTCCTGGACTGAAACAGCCAGGTATAGTTCAAAGTGTCAGTGTAGCATAAATCAAGTATACACCCTGGAGTTACTTCTCATGAAGTACAGTGGGTTAGGATAAGAATAAAGAACCCAATAATGATGCAGAAAGAAACTAACATTTGTTGAAGGATAACTATGTGCAAAGTTCTAACTCCAAAAGACCTTTTATATGTTATATCAGATAACAACAGTAAGACACTTAAAATATTTTAGTCTTCTAAAATATTAGGGAACAAAGCACTATACAATGAAAATGTTTTTAAGGCAAACAGGCAAGACCACAGATATTATTCTTTTAGACTATTAGCTTTTGAGGCTTGGCCCTGCCTTAGACGCGATTGACTCCCCAACACAAGTGCTATGCCTTACACGCTATAGATAAGGTGCCTAATATTTCTTTAAGATAAAAGAAATATTTACAACATATAAATTAGACAGCAATGAGAATTAAGGTACCATATTAAAGTACCAAAGAAAATAATTTTTATTTTTTAAATATAACAGATCCAAAATTAGCTTGCATTCAGAGGCGCTCTGAATAATGGAGAAAAAAAGTATTATAACTGGGGCTCCCCTGGTGGTGCAGTGGTTAAGAATCCACCTGCCCATGCAGGGGACACGGGTTCGAGCCCTGGTCTGGGAGGATTCCACATGCCGCGGAGCAACTAAGCCCGTGCGCCACAACTACTGAAGCCTGCGCGCCTAAAGCCCGTGCTCCGCAACAAGAGAAGCCACCGCAATGAGAAGCCCGCGCACCGCAATAAGAGTAGCCCCCGCTCGCCGCAACTAGAGAAAGCCCACGCACAGCAACGAAGACCCAATGCAGCCAAAAATAAATAAATAAATAAATAAATTTGCTTAAAAAAAGAATTATAAGTGGAACACCAGGAACTAGATAACCCAAGGCCCATCCTATTAGTACGCCTAGGGGAGTGCATCATATATATAACTATCACCCATCAACAGAAAAGACAAAGAAGGCTTTCTAGTTCCCTTTCAACTAGACCCAGTGAATCGCTGCACTTAAAGAAACGGAAGTCTATGCTTATGGTAATGTGATTGATAAATGGGAATGTAAAGGAAACCCTTTAACCGGCAGTTTATGAAGAATCAACTTAAAAACTAGAAGAGAAAATTTTTTTCTCCACTATATCAAATTAGTTTCTGAAATATCCTATTTAGCTCTTTTCCCTCAATATTCAATCTGCTATGAATAAGTAAATAAATGTTATTTTTAAGTAAAAGTCATCAGAAGTGCACAGTAAACATATTATATCCAGTAAAGGGAATACTCTGCAGCCATCAAATGTCATGCAATACGAACTAATCCTTAATAATATGCAAAAATATTTACTGGAAAAATTTAATAATAAACAATCAACTTTCATTTTTTAATGTTATACATCCTTGCCTCAAAAAAAGATTCAGAGGATATATACTGAACTCTGTAATTTTCTGTATTTTTAAAACTTTCCTACAATGAGCATGTTATCCTTTGGAATAAAAAAAAAAATGTGGCGCACAGAAATTCTCAAGATAAAATTAACTTTTAATTCACACTGATTTTCAAAAGTGCCACAAAGCTCCAGTTAGAGATGTAAAACTACACAACAAAATACACAGAAAATGACCTGCAGGATACAAAATGGTTTAAAATATGTGATCTAACATAATATTTATCATAATATGAATAGGCGTGCCCTCTAACGTTGGGATGACTTTATCCAAGAACAATAGGCAGTAAATATTTCTATGTAATGAATTAAAAAAAGTTCAAATCCATGATGAATCCAAGTACAATTAGTACCCTTAAGGAAAATTATTTACAGCTGTAGTGGCACAAAGCTTTGCAAAAATAAGATTTCATATATTTCTAGTTTTGATACATGAAAAATATTTTTTTACAATACTGTGAAAACGAAAACTATACATCTTAGAGGAGCTATTTAGATCAGTCATAGAAATTACAGAAAGCACAGCTCCCTACAAATCCTAAAATTAGCCAGCTCTGGACTTGCATTTTAGGTTTATAGCAACTTTGTAGTTCTGCTGCAGTGTTTATGAGATGAGCCTTTTTGACAACAACTTCCTTGGAGAGTAACCAAAGCACTGTCAACAACAGAAAACTTGCTTTCAAATCAAGAACTAAAAAAATTGCCCTGACCTATCAAGCTCTCAGGATATTATTATAAGACTGTATTTTCTCACTGACATCACACCATATCAAACTAGAAATTTCTGAAGAAAGCATAAGCATTTGGTATTGTTCAAGAAAGAGCAAGAATTCAGATTAACAGAGAATGTTTTTATTCATCAGATCCTTTAAGCAGAGATTTTTTTTTAATTCCAGAGGTAAATTATAAGAATAAATTCAAATTTTCAAAATATATCTCAGATACTAATGAGTATGTAGAATGCTCTTATGTTTCTGTGGATGCCTTGGGGGAAGAAACTTGAAGATATGCTTGAATTATAAAGTCCCTGCCCTACCCAAGGCAGCTCAGTTTTAGAAGAACTGACTGTTCGAAGAGTAAATTATGCCTGCCAAGACAGTACAGCTTCCCTGGAACTATCATATGTTACTGGCTATACACCAATATCTGAAAAATGCATGCTGTATCATCAAGACTCATGAAGTGTATTTGCCCTAGAGTCTTCAAGAATCAATCTTTTAAAAAAAAAAAATTATTGGATTGTAGTTGATTTACAATGTTGTGTTACTTTCTGCTGTACAGCAAAGTGAATCAGTTATACATACACATATATCCGGTCTTTTTTAGATTTTTTTTCCCATATAGGTCATTACAGAGTATTGAGTAGAGTTCCCCGTGCTATACAGTAGTCCTTATTAGTTATCTATTTTATATACAGTAGTGTGAATATGTCAATCCCAATCTCCCAATTTATCCCTCCCTGCCTTTCTCCCCTGGTAACCATAAGATTGTTTTCTACATCTGTAACTCGATTTCTCTTTTGTAAATAAGTTCATTTGTACCGTTTTTTTAGATTCCACATATAAGTGATATCATACAATATTTGTCCTTCTCTGACTTAACTTCACTCACTATGACAATCTCTAGGTAAGCAGCAAATGGCACTATTTCATTCTTTTTTACGGCTGAGTAATATTCCATTGCATATATGTATCACATCTAACTTTTATAAAATAGGAAGCTCACTAACCAAATCTATGTTTTTTTAAAACTGCACACTTTTTATAGAATAAATTCTACAAAACTTTTCAGGTGCTTTTACGTCATGACTGACACAATAATGGTATTATTGTAGTACCTAACAATATATATATATGCCACCACTCTTACATAAAACATTTGATCCCCAATACAGGAAAACAGCCAGCACAGCACAGCTAAAATCTGTAGTGTCCTACTAAAACTAAGGGCCATGCAAGTCTGTATAGATTCCAGTGAATGCTGTGCCCAACCAAGGTAGTCTAGGATTATAATTCCCAAGTCATGGCACCCTCTGCTTTATGAAAGAATGGTTACAAGGGTTCCCTTGCCTGAAATTAGTGAACCGTTAGAACATACTGTGCAGAACTGCATATATTTGTGCATATTTGCTCCCCCAATCCAAACTCCAGGGGACAGGGTCCACTGCTTTCATCAGATTTTCACTGGTCTATGATCCAAACATGTCTGAGAACAGTGCCCTTAGGTCATTCCTTCATGCTCATTGCCAATATAAATCCAGGTTTACACATTAAAATTTGCCTCAAGATGGAGAGACTCATTTGCATGACCAATACAAATATTAATATCCCAGTTTTCCATTTAAATTACATAAAATAAAGCAAAGCAGATTTTTTCAATTATAATTATATGAAATATTTTAAAAACTGAAAATCATCTTTAAGAGTAAAATTGATCCACTTTATTACTCTATAGTTGGGCATTAACTCAGTTATAGAAAATAAAAGTTAAATGCCTATCATAAGTTTGCTTCAAATCTTAGGATGCAACGCAATTATACTATTTCCTACCTTACACCTAAATCTTATCCTATTGGAGTTCCTTATCCAGGCTTCTGAATTTCTGATACAGGATAAAATGAAGGTCACAAACTAGGAAAGGCGCCCCAGGCCCCTACCAATGCTTCCAAAACTAACCAAAGGCAGTGCTACATATTTCTGGCCTCCAAATTTGTTAATGTGAATGCATTTTCCCACAGACACCTAATGCAGGTCCATAATTGTACCTCCAATTCTAAGATTAAAAAAAAAAAAAACGCAACTCTGAGAGACAAAGTATTTTTTTAATCTTTCCTGGCAAAACCTGACCTGAACTGATATGTAAATTTACACTTGGTGTGGAAAGTTTTGCAGTAAAAACATGAATGTGCTTGACTACAGGTTGCTGCCCAAAACCCCTCTGGAAACATTTTTCCATTATGAAGATCATGTTGCATGGTTTCAGTTTGCATGGTGATTTTCACAGTCCTGCACTACCATGCAAAGCAAGCAGTGAGAACCCCAGCAAATATATGGCAGTCATCGATACTGAATACTTGAACATGAGGACATATGGCATATTTGTAATTCCCTAAGCGAAAAGGAAACACAGATTACCCTTCCACTTTATAGAGACCCATAGATTCCTACATGCCAGACCTATTGTTTTTTTAAAAGGTCCATAAAACCTATCATTGAATCTACTGGACAGACATTGTTGACACTTTGTTTCATCAGATCACTTATCTTTCTCTTTTTAAGAGCCCTTGGGAAATATTTTTGCTTCTTACCTCAAGAATAGCTTTTCCTGGGCAAAGAAAGGGTCACTGTGATTTATAAACCAGGTCAGGCCTCTCTCCATAATGTTACATGCATTAGTGCATCAGTATTGTTCTGGGCTCCTCTTTTTAACCTGGCCCATATTTTCCTTTGCCTTTCTCAACTACCTTTAGTCTATATTATCTTGCTGTTTTGTGTTTGTTTGTTTAAATACACCCATGTAAAAGAGATGAAACCTTTTACGAAACTGGAAGGGCAAAGTTAATAAGATTCAGGAAATCCTAACCCCCAAGTACAGAGCATTTAGCACGTTTCACCAGATCCATTAGGAATTATATGTGAAAACCCAGGTGACATTATATTTCTAACTTATTCCAGAAATGTTACCAGAGTCTTTTTGGACTTGTTTGCCCTTCCAACTCAGTTTTCTTTATAACTCCAGACATCTTTTCATGATCTACATGTTTAAACCAAACTCACTATTCTTATAAGAAATTATTTTGTCCTACCATGTATTCAGGTTCAAAACTGTCTGCTAGGAAAATGTTATTTTGGTATATTACATCCAATTTACCCTCCAACCTGTCAGAACTATGTCCAGATGTTAAATGGACCCAAATTCTATTTACATGAGCCAACCAAAAGTTATACGATGCCCACTGCATAGATTTTGACCAAACTGTATGACTTATGCAACAAACACTTCAAGTTTCTGTACATAAGATGTTCAGAATATGCTTAAGTGTAGTATTTTTTTTTACATTATTGTTTCTTTTGAAATCCAGAATACCAGTTTAAGTGCAAAACTCTCAAATGTGAAGTTAAGTATGAGAAAAATGAAAGTAAACAATCTAATAAGCACAAAATTAAAAATATACCCATCAAGCTATTTTTCCTGCTTGTTCTGCTTCTATGTAATAGGAAACACATAAGAAATGAAAGGGCCTTCTTCAGAACACAGACGTGGGAGGGTCTCTAAAGCTTGGATCTGGGCTTTACCAATCAATCATTCTGATCTAAGGTTTTTGATCAAAGATTTTTTAGCAATCTAACATTTTGAAGATGACATTCTATTCAATTTGTACCCTAATATACACATAAGTGCCAAGTAACATAAACAAAATAAAGTTGGTGATATTTAAATTTCTTGTAAGTTGAAATTGAAAATTAGAGAAAGAAGAAGTAAAAACTTTAATTAATGTCTTAAATTTGACAGAAATTGACCAAGATCTCTGATAAGTAGTTTGTTGCTAAAATATTCAAGAGCAAAAAACTGTATTTTCTCACAATAAAAATGGCTATTGGCTGTCCTAAAATACCAGAATCAGAATTAAATTGATATGATGTGGAAGGAGGTTGCGTTAAATGTCATAAAAGGGCATGGAAAAATGGACAAATAAAAAAACGCCTTCTACCTAGAGGAGAAAGTTTCATTACTCTAAGAATATCTTGACATTTCTAAAACAGAATCTGACATCAATGAAGAAGACACTACGTTAAAAAAGACAACATTTTTTTGAGATCTTATTTTGGCACAGAACAACACTGTCTAGAAAAATATAATCTTTAATCTGTACACTATTTGATACTGTAATTTCTGCGTATTCTCGGGAAGACCTGAAGAGTTAGTTTGTCATTAGTTTTAGACCATGATTAAAGTCCAAATATTCAACCATTCGGTAACTGTGCTGAAAATTCACACTCCTTTTATAATTAATGTATTTGAGTTACTTGTTTTAAGAAAAAAATGCTTTGCAAGCCACTACTAGCAACAAATAGAATTTTCTTGAATACATATATCAATAGTACAAAATTTTAAAAGCATAATTATCCATAAAATATTTTAAGGAGTTGTAAGTGTTGAAAAGAAAGTTTGGTTTAAAACAAAGTACTTTTAATATATTCAGATTTGGTCAGAACCAAATACATTATACCAAAGACCACAGCAACATAGAACACTTACCTGAGGTTGATTTCTTAAAACTATCAAAAGTAAGACTAACTCTTCCCCCTGGAAAATGACTTCACTAAATCTGTGAAAATGTTCCAGGGTAGCATTTCTCAAATCAAGTTCTAGTAATAATTTTTCTGGGAAAGAAATGATCTATATTCAATTAAGTTTGGAAAATGCTAAGTTAAAGTTACATAAGTTAAGTTCACTGCAAGGCGTCTTAGTTTTTCTTATACTCATAGGATTATCAGTCTCTCACAGGGATCAGACTACCTGACTATCTGACCATAGAACTCTGTCATCCACTCAGCAGCTTCCCAAAAATACTGTACTGCCACACATATACTGGGACAATCTGTTCTTGAGTATAATAAAAGTTAAAATTATTAATTATTTCTGTAATTTTCATTTTTGCTCCCTAAGCAATAATAAATAAAACAAAGAACTAATGAAATCACAAAGTTAATAAGTTCCTAGTTTTAGCTTTAACATAAAACCCTCGTACTGAATATTGAAAAAGTGTGCAGCAAAATTTATCTTAGGCACACACAAAACTTCAGGGTAGCTCTCTCCACAAGTAGCATCTGTCCCCTCACTGAACATCTTCTTGATACCTCATGCCCACAGCCACAATCCACCAAGAGCTATTTATTCTCTTTCATCTTCTACACAGACTAGTCAGACCCATTTAAAATCAGCTAAGACAAACTAATACTCTGATACTTTCCAAACTACTAATGAGGCACAACAAATTAGCCCTTTAGAAGCATATAGGATTAAGACACTTTTAGAGATACAAGTTCATAATTCAGCAAATAGTTGGTGAATGGTTTTTCATATACCTCAAATGTGTCCCTTAAAACATCAACCTTGTTACAACTCACTTCTAGGATTCTTTTGCAAAACATTTTATATTTCCTATCTAAAAGTACTAGGTCGAGTGATAATTTTATAAAATGATCTGGTTAATTCATTCAGAAGAGTCAATTTATCTTTATTATAAATAGAATACATATGAATTTTTTAGATGTGAAGTTACTAAAAGTAGTCTCTACTTTTTTCAGTTATGTGTCTACCTGGAAAAGAATACAAAATAAAATATTTTAGGGTTACAGATGTCATTAGGAGGTTTAAGATTCATATATTTAAAGAATCTTTTTTTTTTTTAAGAATAGGACACAAAAGTAATTTATCAGGATTTTCCCCTTAAAATGAGGTCTGGAACTGCTATTAATCAAAGAAGCACTAGTACTTTAAAACTTGCTTTAAGTGTATATTTATATTCAATTAGCCAAACTTAAAATGACAAATGATGTTTCCAAATATAGTTAAGCCTCTTTTTCACAAGTAAAAAATACAGGCTGAATGCTTTTGCACTTCTGAACTTTATACTACTTTTACATTTCTGTTTATGAAAGTTTTTCTTCTCAGAGCTAACTATATGGTCCTCTGTTTTCAACTTTTAATTCAATAAAATAGTAATTTTAAATAGTAAAATATTTAGAAGTTCCAGACTTCCAAAACAAAAAAACTTTCTTAGTAATCACACACATATAGCTTAGTCATTATTCTGTGATCATTTTAATTGTTTGCTGTCCATTAGCATGAGAACAGTGAATTTTGTAACTTTCACTCAATAAAGCAGAATGAGCTGATGTAAACTACCCTCTCTAGTTCAAAAACATATAAGAGGAAATATTTAAAACAACACAAACACACATACACTAAGATAGAAAAGCCAAAGACATCAGTGTCTAAGGCTGGGCTACTCTCAAAGTTATTGAGATCAAACTGCTTTAATTTGTAGATTGTTATCACCATGTATATAGACAACCAAAGATATTTATAGATAAGCTATTAATATTAATAAGAGCATTTAGCAGGATTGTGGGATATAATATAAACACACAAAAATTAATAGTGTTCTTAAACTCCAATGATAACCATTACATAAGAGGAATTTTAAAAGACAGCAACAAATAATATAAGATCCCCAGAAACAAATCTTAAAAAAGATAATATAAGACCCATGATGAAAATTATAACACATTTTTGAAGGTCAAAAAGGACCTAAAAAGTGGAAAATATACAATGGTCATGGATGGAGAGATGACATGATACAAGTATCAATTCTCCCCCGAAGTATTCCATAAACCCACTGCAATTCTTATAAAATCTCAACAGGTCCTCTGATGTACTGAAATTACGAGTCTGATTTCAAAATGAAAATGCTCAAGTAAAGGCTGAAGAACAGCTAAGGTTATTCTGAAAAATGAGAATAAAATAAGGAGGTGGAATTTGCTTTACGTTCAAGACTTATTCTGAAATAATAGTAATTAAAACGGCATAGTCCCGAGGCCAGGTCAGACATATACAACGTGACAACAAAAAGCCCCATAATACCCATAAGACAACAGTAGAATTTAGAATATCATAAAGATGGCATTTCAAAGTTACCAGGAAAGTATAGAGAGAAAATGATGATGAAAATGGTTGGCTTTCCTTAGGTAAAAAAAATAAAATTAGAACCCTGCCCTCACCAAAATAACAACTAAAATTCAGAGAGATTCAAGACTTAAATGCGAAAAACAAAACCTTAAATGTATTAGAAGAAAAATATAGGAAAAGGATCTCATAAACTTGGGTCATAGTATAGGCATTCCTCGTTTTATTGCACTTCACCTTGTTGTGCTTTGCAGATAGTGTGTTTTTCACAAATTGAAGGTTGTGGCAACCCTTCACTATCAGATGATGGTGAGCATTTTTTAGCAATAAAGTATTTTTAAATTAAGGTATTACATTATTTTTTAAGACACAGTGTTACTGCACACTTAATATACTACAGTATGGTATAAATATAACTTTCATATGAATTGGGAAACCAAAAAATTCATGTGACTCGCTTTACTGCAATATACGCTTTACTGTGGTCATCTGGAACCAAACCAGCAATATCTCCAAATCATGCTTAGTATTTCCAAGAAAATATAACAAAAAAAAAAAGGCACAAACCATAGAGGATGTTGATAAATTTGACTATATTATAATTTTAAGTCTGTATGGCTGGGCAAAAGAGAGTAGACACATTTCATCTTACCCTATTTATTACATCTAAAAAACCTAGACAAAATACATGAAACAGACATCAGAAGACTTTAAAAATTGGAAATAAGAAGTGAGACTGCATAGGGATCTCAGGATTCAAGGAATAACCTGGCAGTGAGTTCCTTTCTTTCTTTCTTTGACTCCTATATATCCCAACCAGGTGCTGAAGAAGCTCAAAACTAGGAAAGTGAAAGGGTACAGAACTCACTCACGAAACAAAATAAAACAAAACACCCAAGATACAAGAAGTTTCTCTAAACAAACTACTGATGGAGGGCAGCCCTGATGAACAGAAACTTTTTTTTTTTTTAATTTTATTTTTGGCTGCATTGGGTCTTTGTTGCTGCGCACAGGCTTTCTCTAGTTGTGGCGAGTGGGGGTGCACGGGCTTCTCATTGCGGTGGCTTCTCTTGTTATGGCGGAGAACGGGATCTAGGCACGCGGGCTTCAGTAGTTGCAACATGCAGGCTAAGTAGCTGTGGCACACAGCCCTAGGGCACGCAGGTTCAGTTGTTGTGGCCCGTGGGCTCGGTAGTTGTGGCTTGCGGGCTCTAGAGTGCAGGCTCAGTAGTTGCAGCACATGGGCTTAGGTGTTCCGCAGCATGTGGGATCTTCCTGGACCAGGGCTCGAACCCGTGTCCCCTGCATTGGCAGGCAGATTCTTAACCACTGCACCACCAGGGAAGTCCCATGAACAGAAACTTTTTGACAACACCAGCCAAACAGCATGAAAAAAAAAATTGTTCCTCCCCAACCTTATTGTGTAATGAGACTAGCACTGAGGGTTTGGGGACATGTGTGGGAAAAGTCCTGACAACTATCCCAGCCAGAGAGTAACAGGTAACAAGATTTAAGTAGGAACCAGAGTCTCATAACACCATACCCAAAATGTACAGAGTATGACTGAAAATAACATAAAAACCAGGAAAATCTCAACTCAAATGGGAAAAAACATGCAACACTGAGATGACAAAGATGTTGGAATTATCTGACAAGACTTTTAAAGCAACTACCATAAAAATCCTTTAAAGAACAGTTTCAAACACACTCAAAACAAATGAAACAAAGTCTCAGCAAAGAAACATAAAGCAAAACCAAAAAAAAGTTGAGAACTGAATACTACAACAACCTAAATTAAAAACTCACTGGTAGGGCTCAATAGCAAGAATTCAGACAACAGATGAAAGAATCAGTGGACTCAAAGATGGATCATAATTATCCAATCTGAACAACAGAGAAAACATATTGAAGAATAGAAAAAGAAAACCAGATCTCAGGGTCCTGTGGGACAATAACAAAAAAACTAACATTCCCATCAGTGCAGTCCAACAAAGAAAGGAGAAAAAGTAAAGGGCTGAAGAAATAAAGGATAAAAATTTCCCAAACCTGACAAAAGACATAAATCTATAGACACGAAGCAAAGTTAAAGAAAGAATCTTGAAAGGTGATCAAGAGAAAGAAAAAACAAATTACCTGTAGGGGAACAGTAATATGAATGGCAGTGAATATTTCTTTGGAGACCTTGGAGGTCAGAAAAAGTGACACATTTTTCAAGTGGTGAAAGAAAAGAACTTATAACCTACAAATCTATATCCAGCAAAAATACCCTTTAGAACTGGAGATACAATAAAGATATCCTCCGATTTAATACAGAAAGGTAGCAACATTAAATGAAACATATACACATATATCCAGATAAAACTGTAACCTGAGCATGTGTAATTTCTAACCATTTTTCCTCCCCTCCACCCTTAAGTATATACACATTTTCGGTGAAATAATCAATAAAATATATGCCAGAGGAAGAATCCCCTTAAGAGAAGAGTAAATTGGGGCAGGAACACTGAATGTGACATAAGCACATGCATATATACACACCACACACACCCTCCCAACTAAGGTTGCTGGATGAGCTCTGAGCTGGCAGAATAATACAACAGAAATTCAGGGTTCCCTTTGCTGTTGCCTGGGCCTAACAGATTTGACAAAGCTCCCTTCATCCCCAGCCAAAATGGGAACAAAAACAAAACCTGAAATAACCCATTTCAACTTCCAAAACTGCAGAGATAAACTCCGCCCAGGATAAGGATGAGCAAACAAACTTTTTGAAAAGGATAATGATTTCAGAACTCAGAGCAAATGCCTTGCTTTGATACAGAGTTACTGCTAGGAGAGGAGAAACCTTTTCTAAAATTTCTGACCAGTATTTTCACTGAGATTTAAAAGAATACTGCATCTATGATACTAGGAAAGAATGTAGAAGGGATAATCTGAGTTGAGGAAAGAGTATAAGAAAAAGCTCAACTGCTCAACTGAACCACTGAAAAGCAAAATGAATATTTTAAAATAGCAATTTTTGATAAACAGTACATTTAGGGGGAGACATTTGAAATTAACAGTAGATGTAGAATAATGAAAAATAAGGTTGGAAAAGTAGATTGATGTTTTCACTGATGACGAATTTACTAAATTGTTCAAAGTTGCTTTTCAGTTGAACACCAAAGAGGTATCTGTTGCCTACACAGACTACTTCTTCTGACAATAAATCTTAGAATTATATAATTCTCTCTTGTAAAAGGAAATTTTATATCAAACCTCAATAAAATCATAACTGCTGTTAGACCTGAAAATCCCTAGCGAACCACAAAACAGATCACATCTCGCATTATACTTAATTTATACAAGATTCTTAACAAGCTAGGTAGTTGTACTTAATTCACTAAACAGTAAAGAACCAATGAAAATTTATGAGCAAGGAAATAATATGATCAGAAGAGCATGACAGAGAATTTGCAAATGAGATTAATTTGGCTTCCCATACTAAAAAAAAAAAAAAAAAAAAGATAAACAAACAACACTGAAAACGTATTTAAAAATGACAGGGAATGATACCTTCCAGTAACAGCCCAGCACAGAACACGTTTTATCTACTAGTTTTTAGAATATTTTTGTAAAATGATTCTGTATGGGTAGGATATGAAGTAGCAGTTTACAAATTACATATTAACTAATAACACATCAGAAGTACCTCTGTAGTAAAATATGAAAAAGCAAAAAAAAAAAAGACAGGGAAAATTTAAGATTATATTTAATTGTGTTAATTATTAGGAAACTTACTTACCAAAGGAAATACACAATGGGAATCATTAAAAAGCTATTAAAAATTATAAAAGTGGAAAAAGTAGGGAAAGTAGGAAATTCAAAAATAAAAGTTGAGTGTGTCTGTACTCCCACATGCCCTGCAATACTCCTGCTTTGCTCTTTCTACAGCCCAATCTCAAAGGCAGTGATAGCAGCACAGTCTATTAATCTGTGAGCATGTGAGAATAGGTAGAAGGATAGTGTGAAGAGGTTAATAACTATATAGTTTCAGGTCTACAGAAATTACCATCATGGATAGTAGGGGTACATTGGAGGAGAATAAAGAGCAAGCACAAAATACGAGGTTCCACTTATAAACTATTACAGAGGCCAAGCACATGGCCCCTGCCCAGATCTAGGGAAGTACAGAGACGAGCAAATGAGAGACAAAGAGATGCTCATCAACCTTCTGAATATATAATATATAAATTGAGATAGATTTTAATGAGTTTTGCTTCCTGTATGTGTGAAATGGAGACACTACTCAACAAGGCTTTTGTAATGACTTACTGAGGAGGTATATATGCACTTAGCATAGTGACTGGCCCATAATTTGAATTCAAATGTTACCTGCCTTTTCTTTCCATAAATACTCTTTCACTAGCATCAGTTCATTAACACAACTGAATACGGTATAAGAGCAATCAAAATTTTGTTTGAGATTGCCCAGATTTCTAAGACCACACCAGATCCAAAAGCATGTTCTTTGAGGTCAAGGTATTATTTCATGAATATAAATGAATGGTGCTGTTGGACTCAGGCAAGAGGAAATAAAGTACTTAGAGTTCAAACTGAGTTTAGTAGAATGGATAAGATTTAGAGAAATGTCATTGAATAAAGGAAGACATCATGAAAAAGAAAACGCAAGACAAAACTTACTAATTAGCAAAGTTCATTTGAGAAAATGTTGAGTAATGTTATTTTAGAAAAAGCAGAAATGGTCTGGCTGAAGTTTATATTGGAAAGCAGCTGGGAACATTAGGCTGAAAATCAGGCTGGATGTAGATTATGAAGAGAATCCAATGTCATACATAAGGAGCTTTCCCCTATAATAGTAGTTCTCAAAACGTTTTGCCTTTTGGACTCCTTCGCACTCTTAAAAATTACTGAGGCCCCAAACAGCTTTTCTTTTTCTGGGTTATGTCTATCAATACTTCTTACCTGAGAAATTGAAACTAAGAAATTTTTACAACACAAAATTACAAAGTACTCGTTCCATTAGTTGTCAGTGATGATGACATCACACATTATGTAGCCTCTGGAAAACTCAACTCTATTCTTGTGAGAAAATGAGAGTAAAAGAAAATAACATCATAATACTATTACAAAAACTGGTTTTAACTTCGCTGATCCCGTGAAGAGTCTTAGCAAACTCTGGGTGTCCCCATATCAATTTTGAGAGTTGCCTCTCTACAGCAACGCAAAAGACCAAATCAATGCAGGGGTTTTTTGGTTTTTTAAAAATTTTTAACATCTTTATTAGAGTACAATTGCTTTACAATGGTATGTCAGTTTCTGCTTTATAACAAAGTGAATCAGTTATACATATACATATGTCCCCATATCTCTTCTCTCTTACATCTTCCTCCCTCCCACCCTCCCTATTCCACCCCTCTAGGTGGTCACAAAGCACCAAGCTGATCTCCCTGTGCTACGCGGCTGCTTCCCACTAGCTATCTATTTTACGTTTGGTAGTGTATATATGTCCATGCCACTCTCTCACTTTGTCCCAGCTTACCCTTCCCCCTCCCCGTATCCTCAAGTCCATTCTCTAGTAGGTCAATGCAGGGGGTTTTTTGGTCTGTTTTGTTTTTTTGTTTTCTTAACTGGTCTGTTAACGGTATACAGAAAGACTAAAGCAGAAAGATACAGAAGAAGAACCCTGGATACAGCATAGCAGTGAGGTAAGATTACCAAAGTCAAACTTAACATTTACAGAAAATTTCATAAGTCTGGACTTGCAAGTAATAAAAGAGGAACAAACTGACTTAATTTCTTCCCTTAATTTCATTGTACCCACCAGGATATAAAACTCATTTCTTTAGGTAGGCTATATCATAGGTATGGTCTCAGATGCTCTAGAATGGTTCCAGTTTCAGGAAATTTTATTTTTAATAAAGACGGTTATGTGTCAAATTTTTATCTAATTTGTGTGACTTCATAAGACATTATGAAAGTAAAAATCACACACACAAAAAATATCTATCAGTCTATGTGTCTTGATGTGTAGGTTTTTTTTGTTTTTCTTTGTTTGTTTTTTTTGCGGTACACGGGCCTCTCGCTGTTGTGGCCTCTCCCACTGCGGAGCACAGGCTCCGGACGCGCAGGCTCAGCGGCCATGGCTCACGGGCCCAGGCGCTCCACGGCATGTGGGATCTTCCCAGACCGGGGAACGAACCCATGTGCCCTGCATGGGCAGGCAGAGTCTCAACAACTGCGCCACCAGGGAAGCCCCTTGATGTGTAGTTTTAAGATAATGATCTCTGCAATTGTATGTTCAGCTAGCCCTGAAAGCTATTATACATAACACTATTTCTACAAATGTGTCCATAAATATAGAAACTGTACATAACATTGTACTGTTACACAAATCTGTAAAAATTCTTTCTCTTTATTGTATAAAGACAATATTTTAAACATGATTCAGTTCAAAGTGCCAAGTCTACAAATTATATAAAAAGAATAAAAATTTCTTAGCTAAAGTGATTATATATAAATATAATTGTTATTCTTGTTTTTAGATTCTCTATATTTTTTAACAAAATCAAATTTATAATGTTTCAAGGAAAAGGCTGGATGAATAGAATCTAGAGTTGCTAAAACTTTTTATTTTCAACCCAAAATTACTAGCTATGCAACAGGGTGATGTGACTCATTCACAGAAAAAAAAAGGCAGTCAATAAAATCTGGCTCGTAACGGGCCACATGCTGTGTTCAGCAATGACTTTAAAGAGGCTACTATAAATATGGTAAAAGAAATTTTTTTAATTGAAGGAAACTGTCATTAACAACCAGAGCTACATCCTTGATCATTGCTTTTATCTACTAACCTTTACTGAAACAGATACTGGTCTTCACTAATAAATCTTTAAACTCTAGTAGTATTAATTAAAAAATCAGGTATAATATTTAAAATATTTAACAACCAGTATGAATGGACAACTGTCCACCAGAAAGGCAGGGTGGTAAGGATGCCAGACTGACAGGCAAACGTATTCTTTCATTCCCACCCCAGACCAGCACTGAGGCCTGGGGAAGTCAGCATTGGTACAGGAAAGGAGGAAATAGGGTGATTAACTTCAAGAAAACCAACTAATAGGAACAGTTGCCCTAGGGCTAAAACTACATCCTAGAGGCCTCCTGCTGGTCCAGGTACTAACCCTTTAATTGCTGGATTATGAGTTGGTAGGAGCTGCACTTGGAGGGTTCTTAGCAGTATCCATTTCCCAACGAGCTAAAAAATATTTCAATATTTTAACAACTGGTACTGTCATATACCCTGAGAAGAGTTGAATATCAGTCCTTCACAAACTAAAAGAATAGTAACAAATACTGTCACCACTGACATGACAAAATTCTATTTTACAATTTAGAGATGAGTTTAAAATTTTTTAATTTTAGCATTCCAAAAACTAAAGCTATTAATACAAAAACAAATGCTTCAGTGAACTAAAGCCTTCACTATCTCTACATTTCGGGAAATTTTCCAAAATTCTAAAAGTACTCTTAACTAGAGCCTTCATTATTAATCACTAAGTCCTAAAATGGTGGCATTTTGGAATTTCTTTAAAAAATTAACACACCTTTACTTTTCCAACTTTTGATCTCTAAATAAGGTAATTTTGTTATTTTCAGTAACTTTAAAAATTAATTATTTCATTTATTTGCTATACACATTATATTGAACTGACTTGAAAACTAAACATCTATAGATAGGCATTTTTCCCCTCACATGACAAACCCTCATTTTACTGATTTTCTTTCAAATACTACCAAGCTCCTTCAGTATCTTGGTGGTTTAAACCACCATCATCACCACCTAAAACAACAAACTGTGGATATAAAAGATGGGCAAAAGTGACATATTTTAGTAGAAATTTATCACAAACTTTGAAATTTGAAGACTTGGAATCCAATCCTATCTACATGATTTACTGGAAATGGGAGCCCAGGCAAGACCTGTTACCTCAATAAGCCTTACTCTCCTTAACAGAACTGCATTGTTATGTCTGTAGGGCAACTAGCATAGTGACAAGAGCATCATGCTAGCTGGTGTCCCATAAATTTTAGTTTCCTTTCCCTAGCCTTTACCAAAATATTAGGTAATTGGGTGATAGGTTATGAAACAACTATATCGAAGAAAAATAATTATGCTGAATAAAACAATGATTCCTAGAGTAAAATAAAAATTATGCTTATTTTTTAGATTATAACATTAACACAGTCTTACAGTAGAAAAAGTGGGGAAAAAATCTTCCATAATCCTACCACCAGACATAACTACTATAATTATTCCTCCTGATAGCGTTTTGGTTATTGCATAGAATACATAATTGTATTAACATAAAGAGCTGTTCCTGTATTTTTTTCTAAACTTCATTTTCTAAGGCCATTAAAAATTCCCAGAAAACATCATTTTAAGGAATATTTTATTTTATCAAGTGAAATTTCATATTGTTTAACTAGTCTTCTATTCATAGATATTTAATTTCTTCTTACTCTTTCTGTTTTATATTTTTTAAAAATACTACAATGAACATGCCTGTATATAAATATTAAGAGTTGATTTTTTCAAGAGTGTCAATGAAAAAACAAAAGAGTGTCTATGAAAGGCAAACTTAAGAATAACTGGTAAAACTGACTGAAATGTTTATTATAATGCACTCTATCCTTATCAAGTCCAAAATACATTTAACTGGAACCTGATTTTTTTCTTTGCTATGTGGTTCAGTATACCTGGCATACCCATTGTCATGGGTTGAATGGTGGCATCCCAAAACACATGTCTACCCAGAAATTGTGGCTGTAACCTTATTTGGAAAAAGGATCTTTACAGACATAATTAAGGTAAGGACCTTCAGATAAGATCATATGTATTAGGGTGGATCCTAAATCTAAAAATAGTGTTCTTAGAAAAGTAGGGGAAAGGACAATGCAGGGAAAAAGTCCATGTGAGGACTGAGGCAGAGACTGGGGTGATGTGTGTACAGACTGCCAGCAGCCACCAAAAACTAGGAGAGAGATGTGAAAAGGATACTCTATCAGAGCCTCCAGAAGCAACTAAATCCTACCGCCACCCTGATTTCAGACTTCTGACCTCCAGAACTGTGAGAGAATTAAGTGTCTGTTATTTTAAGCCACAAAGTTTGTGATAATTTGTTATGGCAACCCTAGGAAATGAAGATACCCTCAAATCACATTTTTTTTCTTTTTTTTGCGTTACGCAGGCCTCTCACTGCTATGGCCTCTCCCGTTGCGGAGCACAGGCTCTGGACGCGCAGGCTCAGAGGCCATGGCTCACAGGCCCAGCCGCTCCGCGGCATGCGGGATCTTCCCAGACCGAGGCACGAACACGTGTCCCCTGCATTGGCAGGCAGACTCTCAACCACTGTGCCACCCGGGAAGCCCCTCAAATCACATGTCTATTCATTGTTTCAAAAGCTACATCATCTATTTTCCATTAATCTCCCCTGAATTGTCCCATTAATATCTGGTTATACATTATTTTATTTTTTACAAGCACTATGAACATCACCTACTTACATGTTGCATCCATTAATGATAATCTAGTTGTAGTTCTAATGTAGTTTTTGTCTACTCAGTCAAAAGATCCTTGAAGGCAGGAACGGTATCTTAAATGCCCTGCTTGTCATACATTTCACCTAATATAGTGTTATATACAGTGCAAGATTTAGTAGCTTCCTATTTGCTAAAATACAGAATGACTAAAAACTTTTTTATATACGTTAAACCATCCTTATGGAATACTTTAGAATGCTAGTGGGATCCTTTAAAGATCTATAACATATAAAGTATAAAGATACATTTTCCTGTTCTTAAAACTGAAGTCTGGTCTTATGAAAATCCTCATTGCCTATTGTTTTAAAAGATCAACATTTACTGTCAATGACTTAAAATCTACACCAGGAATCTAACAATATTCAAGATATGGCAAGAATCATGGAAGTTATTAGAAGGGCTATAATAGAACAAAGCACCAGCAAAAACCTCTTCTGTAAAGGATAGGCTGTGGTTACAAAAAAAGAAGTTCACCATGTCACATTCGTATTATGTTTTATAGTTACTTAAGGTATAGTTGTTTAACAATTGCTTGGAAAAAAAAAAAGAATGGTATTAAGCAACAACAACAAAAATCTAAGTATACAACATACCTGAGTTCGTAAAATTTCACTTTTTGACAACTGCATATCACCAGTCAATTCTTTCACAATGATGCCCAGTGGCTCTAGACGTTTGCTGAAGTAATTTGTCATTTCAGCTGCCAACGCTTTCATTGGAGCAACATATACAATCTGCGCCAAAGAAACACTAGCTTGATGAATGAGCAAAAACTACAACGTCAATACAAGTCACTATTTATTGTGAAATATGATTCTAGCCACTTAGGGCGAAAAATCTTAATAGTGATATATGAAAAGTACTTATCTTTGTTGTATAAGTGTGCAGCTGTTTACAGGACAATGGAATTTGTTGATATAGCCTTATCACTTTGAAAACTGGTGCTTCAAAGCTAAGTGCATTTCATAGTTTTCACAGGGGTAGTGGGATTTTCATAACACAAATAGGGATTGCCTAAAAGTAATGAAGTAAATCATGCAGCATTCTTTACATGACTTCATGTATAATATCCTTAAAAACTTCCAGATCTCATGTAACATGTACAACTGCAAAATGATTTTAAATTTTACAATTTAAAAAGCTGTTGTCGGGAAAAAAAAAAAAAAAAAAGAAGAAGCTGTTGTCGGACTTGTTAATTTCCTACCTTAAATTCATTCTTTCTGATAACACCTTGTTGAAAATGCTGGCGAATTTCATGCAAAACTGTAAGCATTGCAATGTTGGTCTTTCCAGCTCCAGTAGGGGCACAAATCAGCATGTTCTCATTGGTGTTGTAGGCAGTCTCAAACACAATTGACTGGATTCTATTGAGTCTTCTCATCCCTTTAAAAGCCAGCTGTCCAATCTAAAAACGACATGACCCACTATAAATGATAATACGTGAAGGTCTCATACAAAACATTAAATGCAAATTTTTAGTGATAAAAAACCAAATGACTAATTTGTTTAGTCTCTCAATGTGTCCTGTATTTAAACTAAGTGTGCACAGTTGACAACTCACAACTATTGTACAATTCTAATGCACTTGGGAATTGTAACCCACTAAATTTGAAAAATATGATAATGAGACTATACCTGTATCTTTGTACACAATCCTAAGTACAAAACCATGATAATAATGTAATGAAACAAAATTAAACAGGTATCTTTTGATTTCATATGATGATAGCCTAGTTTATTTAGATTGAGGATAACAAATGAAAGTGCAAACAAGAAAATTCCTGGGGATATAAATCAATAAGAAATTCTGTTTCAATATGTTATGGATTTTTAAAGATACTTTTTTGAAAAGGCATCCTTAAGAGTAGGAATAACAGCTGTAGATTATGTTTGTTCAGAACTTACACTGTGACACATGCAATTGTAAGCACTTTCATATATTTATTTATTTAATCCTCAAAACAATTCTATAGTATAGGTACCATTATTATGTCCTTTTAATAGAGAAGAAATTAAAGACACAGAGTGGTTAATTAATTTTTCCTAAGATCTTCTATACGAAAAGTCTTTAGAGATGAAAACTACAATGTCTGAGAGTAAACAAAACACTGGATGGAATTAATGGCAGGAAACTGGAATAGCTATATTAATGCCAGAAAAAAATTGATTTAAAAGCCAAGAATATTACCAGGAATAGAGACCCAGTCATTTCATGAAGAAGATCATTCAATCCTAAATGTTTATATACCCAATAACAGATCTTCAAAACACATGAAGCAAAAACTGACAGACATGCAAAGGGAAATAGGCAAATCTGCAATTTCAGTCAGAGATTTCAACATCCTTCTCCAAGAACTGATAAGTCAAGTAGGTGTGAAAATCAGCAAGGCTACAATAGATTTGAACAGCACTATCAACCAATTTGACCTGACTGACATTTATTCATCTAACAATAATTCTCCTCGATTGTTCATGGAACATTTAACAAGATATATATATATATATATATATGCCATATTCTGGGCCATAAAACAAGTCTTAATAAATTGAAAAGGAAGCAATACATACAAAATATATTCCCTGATCACAATGGAGTTAAATTAGAAATCCTTACTAGAAATATCCTTAGAAAATATACAAATATTTGGAACTAAATAACGTTCTTCTTAAATAACCCATGGATGAAAGAAGGACTCAAAAGGGAAATTAACTATTCTTAACTGAAGAAAACGAAAACTCAACGTATGAGAATTTGTGGATGTTGCTAAAGCACTATTCAAGGAAAAATATATAGCACTAGCCACCTATATGAAAAAAGAGGAAAGGTTTCAAATGAATGACTTCATCTTTCAAAATAAGATATTAGAAAAAGGAAAAATTAAAACCGAAGTAAAACAGAATAAAAGAAATAATAAAGATCAAAGTAGATATCAATGAAATGAAAACAGAAAAGCTTATTCTTTGAGATCAATAAAATTGATTAATCCCTAAGCCAGACTGATCAGGAAAAAAAGAGAGAAGACAGGGAATTCCCTAGCAGTCCAGTGGTTAGGACTCAACACTCTCACTGCCGAGGTCCTGGGTTCAATCCCTGGTTGGGGAACTAAGATCCCACAAGCTACGTGGTGTGTCCAAAAAAAAAGAGAAGACACAAATTACTAATGCCAAGAATGAGAAGGATGGCATCACTACAGATGCTGCAGATATTAAAATAATATAAGGGAATATTATAAATGACTTTATGCCAATGAATTTGACCATTTAGATCAGATGGACAACTTTCTTAAAAGACACAAATTACCAAAGCTCATTCATGAAGAAATATACAACTTAAATAACTCTGTATCTGTTACAGAAATTAAGGCTGAAGTTAAAATCCTTCCCACAAAGAAAACTCTAGGCCCAAACAGTTTCACTGGTAAATTCTACCTAACATTTAATGAGGAAATAACACCAATTTTTCATGGAGTTTTAGACTGTTCAGAAAAACTGCAGAGGAGAGAATACTTTCCAAATCATTCTATGAGGCAAGCTTTCCGCTAATACCAAAACCAGACAAAATAAAACTGCAGACCAATATCCTTTATGAACATAGAAAAAAATTATAAACAAAACTTTAGTATATCGAATTCTACAACATAATACTATATCATTACCAAGTGGGGATTATCACAGGAATGCAGGGTTAGTTTAACATTCAAACTCAATGTAATTCACCATAATAATACACTATAATGGAAAAGCCATATGATCATCTCAATAGATGTAGAAAAATAATTTGACAAAATCCTACAGCCATTCCCAACCAAAAAGAAAAACAATGTCTCAGCAAACTAGAAATAGAAGGGAATTCCTCAAACTGTCAAAGGATATCTAAAAAAACCCTACAGCTCATACTATACTTAATGGTTAAAGACTAAATGCTTTCCCCTAAAATCAAGAACAAGATATTACACTCACCACTTAACACCATACTATATGTTATACTCACCACTTATCATAGTACTATAGGTTCCAGTCAGTGCAATCCAGGAAAAAAAAATTATTTTTTAATTTAAAAATAAAGGCATTCATATAGGAAAGGAAGAAGAAAAACTGTCTTTATTTAGAGATGACATGATTTCCTAGGCAAAAATCTGATGGAATCTACAAAAAATCTCCTAACACTAATAAGTGAATTTAAGAAGGTTGGAGGATACATGACCAGCATTTTTTTAAAATTATATTTCTGTATACTATCAATGAAAAGTCTGAAAGTAAAAAATTTTTAAAAATCAATTACAATAGCATCAAAATTATAAAAAATTTAAGAGATAGGAAACACTTATGTACTAAAAACTATGTAATTTTGCTAACAGAATGAAAAAAAATCTATGAAAGATGTCAGTTCTTCCCAAATTGATATATAGATTCAATGCAAATCCAATTCAATATCTCAGCAGGCTTTTCTATAGAAATTAACAAGCTGGTTCTAAAATCCATATGGAAACACAGAGGATCTAGAAGAGACAAAACAACTGTGAAACAAAAGAACAATGTAAGAGAGCTAAAACTACCTGATTTCAAGGATTATTAAAAAACTAGAGAAATCAAAACAGCATGGTATTGGCATAAAGATAAATAGATCGAGGAACAGAATAAGGAATCCACAAAGAAACCCTCACATATACGGATGGCTGATTTTTGACAAAGGCTCAAAGGCAATGCAAATGACAAAGGATAGCATTTTCAATCAATGATGCTGGAATAAATGGATAGCCACACGCAAAAAATAAACTTGGATCCATACCTCCTACCATATACAAAAGTTAACTCAGAATGGATCATTGACCTAAAATGAAACTTAAAACTATAAAACGTGTTCAAGAAAATAAAAGATAAATTTTCTGTGGTCCTGAGTTAGGCCAAGATTTCTTAAACACAGCATAATCTATAAACAAACAAATTGATAAACTGGACTTAAGCAAAACGAAAAACTTATAGTCTTCAAGATAATGTTAAGAAAATGAAAGAAGAAGCCACAGCACAGGAGAATATCTCTGTGAAGCTTACAAGTGATAAAGGACTTGCATCCAGAATATATAAAGAATTCTCCAAACACAATGATAAGAAAACACACAATCCAATTTTTTAAATGGTCAAAAGATTTGAACAGTCACTTCACCAAAGAAAGTATGCGGATGGCAATAAGCACACAAAAAAGATGTTCAACACCGTGAGTCATTAGGGAATTGAAAGTTAAAACCACAATGAGATAACACTATACACCTATTAAAATGCCTCAAAATTTTTTAAATGCTTATTGCAAGTGTTGGTGGGGACGTGAAGGAACTGGCACTTAATTTTTAAAAAGTTAAACATACACTTCACGTGATCCAGCCATACCACTTCTAGGTTTTACCCAAGAGGAAAAAAAAAAAGTATATGTACGTACAAAAACTTGTAAACAAGTGTCCATAGCAGCTTTATCTGTAATAGGCTAAGACTAGAAACAACTCATATGTCCATCAAAAGATGAATGGATAAATACAATGTAGCACATTCATACAGTGGGATACTACTCAGTGATAAGAAGGAATGAATCACTGAAACATGTAAAATAAGGATGAATCTCAAAATGATTGTTGAATGAAAGAAGCCAGACAAAAAAAGGAATACATACTGCATGGTTACATTTATATAGAAATCTAGAAAATACAAACTAATCTATAGTGACAGAAAGCAGATTAGTTGATGCTTGGGGGTAGGGAGGTGGGTGGAGGGAGAGATCGGAGGGCTTGCAGGGGGCAGGAAACACTTTTTGAAAGTGACCGTTATGTTCACTATCTTGATTGTGGTGATGGTTTCACATGTGTTTACATACTCTAACTTATCAAATTTTCACTTTAAATATATATGGTTTATTGTATGTCAAGTATACCTCAATAAAGCTGTCTTTTTAAAATTAAAAATAATTTTATAGACTTATCTGTTATATCCACTTATGCCTTCATTTGGATACACACACCTTGAAGATATCAGAGTAGTATCTCTAGGGCCTAGAAACTCTTGGGCAGACCGATTAAACACCTTGAGAGTACCAGCGATACTTTCTCATCGATCTCTGCTGATGACTCAGCCTTGGACTGGCAGTGCAGCACATTTTTCAGAACACGAGGCTTAGGGTCAGAGGCCCAGGTCAAAAGATTGGCTTTGTATTTGCAATGTAACTTTCAACATAATTAACACCTCTGAGTTCTATTTCCTCATCTGTAAAATAAGGTTATACTATCACACAAGGAAATTAAAAAAATAATAAAAATAGCCAACAATTACAGAGTTCTTATTATGAGCCAATCACAGGGTAAATCCTTCATATGAATATCCTAATTATTTGTAATAACCATACCAGATTATTTTACAGATGGGGAAACAGAGATTTCAAAAGACTTAAGTTCACACAGCTATAAATGGTGAAGTTAGGATTCGAAGATAGTGTAACTTCAGAATCATAGTCTTTAATTGCTAATGTTTATAAACCATATAGTATAAACCATACACAGTGTAGGTACTTGCAACTGTGTTGAAATAAATTAATAGCATCTATTATCATCACTGTCATATATCATCTTTGTTTTTTATATGAAGCTTCTAAAATACTATGGTAAGTGAATCCTACAATTTCCAGTCTTTATAGACTCATGACAGAAGTCCACTATTCCTAAACTATAAATCTGATCATGTCACATTCCAGCTTGAAGATTTTCTGAGACTTCTCACTGTCCATTTTAACTATACAGGGTATGTAGCATACAAGATCTTTCAAGGCACAGAAGGTATAGCAAATAGAATCCTTGAAAATGTGAACCCTTGTTATTATCTTCCACTACTGCCATCTATACATACTATTCTCTGGACATTCTTTGTGCCTTTGCACAACCTATAATACCTTTCCCAGCATTGAGAAGCTCTTCATTATCATTCAAGTTCAAATGTAATCTCTGGTCCCCTCCAATTCCATACACAATTAATATATTTATGCATTTATACTCTGCCATATTTCAAAAGATTTAGGGAACTCCCATTTCTCTCAGCAGCTGGACATTCACACCACCCCCTTTATATATATATTGCCATTATGGCCCTTAACCACAAACACTGAAATGATTTATTTATACGTATATCCGGCCCACTGGATTTAAACTAAGGATTCAGTTTTACTACTCTCTGCATTACCATAGTACCTAACCAATTGCCAGGAACATAATAGGTCTCTAAATAAATTTTCACTGATTGATAAATCAGTTGAATAAATGAGGGAAAAAGTCTTAAAAATCTTAAAAAGATACACACTTCATTCACAATATCTTCCAAAGGAAGAGTAAACTGGATCTAAGCAAAATATGTAGCAGTTCCAGAAAAAACCTATATTCAATCTTGAATAAGAAACATTTCTTTTGTTCCTAAAGGTTACAGTTCAATCAAGAAGCAAACTAAGGCATTAGAAGAATATACTCACAAACAAACCTATTACACATGGAGGTTTATAACATTCTATTCAATTCAACAATCATTTACTGATCACTTGTATAAATATTACTATACTAAGAATTTATGTCAGTATAAATATTTCTTCTCTTAACAAAAGTAAGACAGTGTCTAAAATGATCCTTAGAATATTTAGCTTGTGGTTTAAGGGGGAAAAAAGGTGATAAAATTATATTACGTCATTTCAGTTGTCTATAATAAAGACATGGACTATATGTTGAGCTATCTGAGGGGAGAGAGCGTCACTAAGAAGGATGCTCTTTCAGGTAGAAGGAACTGAGTATTAGAAAAACACCTGGAACTAGTTAAAAGTTAGTAGTTGTGTGACAGAGATGGGAGGAAGGGGAAGCAGAGATAATGAAGATGGAAAAGTAGGTTATGACCAGACTATGAAGACGGGACTACCATAGAGACTCACCTACCTCTAAAGATTTTCCTGAAAGAATATAGGGTAGTGGAGGAAACTAAGGCCTAGAGAAGTTAAGCAACTCACCCGAGTCCACACTGCTAGTAAACTGTGGAAGAGATGAGACCTGAACTGAGTTTGTCTTAGCTCCAAAGAAAAACACCTGGAACTAGTTAAAAGTTAGTAGTTGTGTGACAGAGATGGGAGGAAGGGGAAGCAGAGATAATGAAGATGGAAAAGTAGGTTATGACCAGACTATGAAGACGGGACTACCATAGAGACTCACCTACCTCTAAAGATTTTCCTGAAAGAATATAGGGTAGTGGAGGAAACTAAGGCCTAGAGAAGTTAAACAACTCACCCGAGTCCACACTGCTAGTAAACTGTGGAAGAGATGAAACCTGAACTGAGTTTGTCTTAGCTCCAAACACAAATTACCACCAAATATACCGTCTAAAATACTACCATACAATGATTCAGTTTGCCAATTAAAAAGTCTCGACATTCATTTAAAAACCATTGCAAAAGATTCCTTAAATTACTGTTGCATATATATAGTCTTTACTAGCAACAGAATATGCTGATGAGAAACAAGTTACCAAAAAAAAAGCAAACCCCTACAAAAATTTATAAATTACTTCCACAGCCCACATTCTGCCCCCTCCCCCCAAAGTTCATTTTTGTTTTTCATTTTAAATTTAGAAAAATGGATGAAATAATTTTCAAAATAAACTTGTTGGTAAAAAAAATAAAAGGAATGGGTACAGGCAGCAACTTTAACAGTATTAAAAAATATCACTAGAGGATTCAGTATGTTTCAAGTTATGTTTGTGAGCTACTAGAACATGAGATAATTAAGTTAAAGTTCACTGAGCATAAGGAATTTCTTGTATTGATATAATATTCAAATTATATTCACGAATATCTTAAGAAAACAAAAGATTAAAGAGGAAGAAAAAGTGTGACTATATCAAAACTCTATTTTACTTAAATTTAGAACTATGTAGTAATAATATTCATTGTTTTATTTATATTTCATACATACACTAATGTCTAATTAAATGGCACTAACAATCATTGCTTCCAAATATTTGATATTCTTCTAACTTAGAAGAAACACAGGTGTTCATTTTATACATGAATGAATATACAAAATTGAACTGCAATTATTTTTCTTAGCATCTTAGTATTTGCTCTTAAATAGAAAAATGAGTATCATGGCTAATTTATCATAAAGGCTTTATGTTTAGCACAGTCATTTGAAATATGTACCATTTTCCCTTTTAATTAGTTTTAACTAAGCATTTTCAATACATCATAATCAGTAGATGAAAATGTTACAAGTTTCATCCTAAATCCACTTGTCTATGTATATTTCAGATTCATCAGACTACTAATCTTACAGAAATGACATGACTCATATATGCAATCCCATAGAAAATATGTTTCTGATATACTTTATCAAACACTAGCTACACAGGCCGTTACCAAATGCACGCTTTATTTTTAAAAAATAATCTGGATGATACTATTTACCTGGAAGAACAAAAATGTACACTAGGGGCTTCCCAGGTGGCGCAGTGGTTAAGAATCCGCCTGCCAATGCAGGGGACACGGGTTCGATCCCTGGTCCGGGAAGATCCCACACGCTACGAAGCAACTAAGCCTGTGTGCCACAACTACTGAGGCTGTGCTCTAGAGCCCGCAAGCCACAACTACTGAGCCCATGAGCCACAACTACTGAAGTCCATGAGCCTAGAGCCCATGCTCTGCAACAAGAGAAGCCACTGCAATGAGAAGCCCGCGCACCGCAACGAAGAGTAGCCCCCGCTCGCCGCAACTAGAGAAAGCCCATGTGCAGTAACAAAGACCCAACACAGTCAAAAATAAATAAATAAATTTATTTTAAAAATGTACACTACACATACTGCACTAACTGTTTATAGTAATCAAATGTAGGTACTTATACTGCCAGTCAGTTAAAATGCATTAACTGGGTATCTAAGATGAAGCCAGGATCATGTCATCCCTTCCAAGTTAGTATATGTATCATAAGCTTAAGTTTTAAATATTCTAACAGCAAACATCAATTTCAGCATGTATTTAGGAAAAATCATATAGATACCAAAGACATACATTATATAATCTTCACAGTTTGAGTTTCCTCTGGCTCTAGATAGCATGTGCCTTAGGTTCAAAATTTCAGAATCAGAGATGATCACAGCTCGGTATAGGCAGTCCAAGTTCTATATGCTGGAATCCACCACTCTAATTCTTCCCACAAACCATGTTCCACACCACAAACTACTTAACAGCCATGGAAGGTATTCTATTCACTAAGATGGAAAGATCTTGTTATTTGAAAAAAGCAAGATGCATACCCATATTATAATATGCTACTTTTCTCAAAGATGGTGGGGGTGGGGAGTAGGGAATAAGAATCTGCTGTTTATATATATTTAACAGTTAACACTAAAATATGTTTATATTTGCTTGTAGACATTCTGGGAGAATACATAAAATCTAATACTGTGATTTTTAATAGACTGAAATAAGGATCTGGGCAGACAGGGGACAAGGATAAATTATGAGACTTTTCACTACTTAAAGATTTCTAGCTTTTAAAATGTGATAATACCTATGCAAAAAGAAAAAGGTAAAACACACACACACAAAGATATACAACTGACTTCCTTAAAAAAACGGAAAAACTAAAGATCTGTCTGATTAAATGGAGATGCCTAAATGAGCTCTCAAGTATTGCAAAAATATTTCATATTAAAAAGTTCTTATTATTCCTAGAGTTTTACCCTCCAGAGACAAAAAGGTAATTTAAAAAACCTTCAGAAGAGTAATTCAATTTAAGTCATATGTCCCTCCACTCACTGTCCTCCTCAACATTCTCTTTTTTGGTCTTAATAGGCTGAGTTCCTCAAAGGTTTCTCTCAATTAAAAGTTTAGGAATAGAAGAAACAGCAGGTTCTCTTCCTACATCCAATACCTGTAGCATTAGAGCTGGGACCTCACCAGGACTCTATGGTTTCAACAAAAGTACAGACCTGTTATTAACTGCAAAGCCTAAACCACACCTGGCCATTATCTAAAACGTACCCTCCCATTCGTTCATCGTACACTGAACTCTGCCTACCAAGTGCCAAGCTGTGAGGACTTACTCTCTGTCCTCAAGAGCTAAAGGCGAAGCAAGTGAATCTGGACCACCAGGAGTCTGTTACTTGGGTCCCAACTATACCTCTGCTACCACACACGTCCACACCCTAACCTTTAAAGGAACGGAACCAGGGAAGACCTGGCACGCTACTTCACTGACGGCCAACCCCAAACTGATGATCTGTGACCAGATCAGTAGACTAATACATTATAAAAACAAAACCTAAAATGTTAAGTTATCTTTAATGCTCTTAATTAGAGATAAACACATAAGATAATATATTCCTTATTATTTAAGTTGGCAATTAAGTTGTTCACTAATCCATTTAATGATAATAGTACCAGTTAGCTACCACTTCTAATTGAGCACATACTACACACTAGGCTTTGCTTTAAATGCTTTAAGGGGATTATTTCTCTCAACATCGAAAGAAAACCCACGAAGTAGGTCTTTCTTATTACCTTTATTTTACAGATGGGGAAACTTGGCATGGAGAGATTAGAGAGTTTGCCCTAGGATAAATGGCCTGTAAGTAGTCGAGCAAGGACTGGAACAAAAGTTCAAATTTTAAAGTCCAAGTTAAAAACTTGTAAAGCTTACTGATTTCATTACTTTACACTTTTATTCCTTATGCTGACTTTTTAACAAAGTAACTTAATTTTATAAAAATAAATATAAAAATATAAAGTCAATGAAAATACTGACCATACTAATAATCAAATAAATGCAAAATAGAGTCAGAGTACTTTTTAATCTGGGTGTTTAAGATTTTTTAAAAACTGATTATTCTTGGTAATGTTTACATCTTCATATGCATCATACACATTGCTTTTAAATGATCAACATTAATAAATTTGCATATCATTTAACCTAAAAATTCTACCTCCAAAAATGTATCCAAGTTAAACTAACAACAAGAATGTCAGATAAATAAGCAAAAAGATGTCTGCTAAAATATCATTTATAATAAAAAAAACTAATACAAGTTGAACGTCCATAAATAGACTGAGATCAGTAATTCATAATGCATTCTTTATGAATTACAGTAGTTAAATAGGATGAGGAAGATATATATGCTTATAACATGCCACAGAACAGTAACATAATTAAATATAATCTGTTAATACAAAAAAATTATGGAAAGATATACATCAAACTGTTCCATTGGATCTGGGATTATAAAGGAAGTTTTACCTTCTGTTTTGTAAGTTTAGATATTACATTTTAGATATTACTTTTTTTATAGAACAGATTTTATAATCAGCTTCACAAAAACGCTTTACTCTTTACATAAAAAAAAAATTTATCTTTTTTTTTTTTGCGATACGCAGGCCTCTCACGTTGCGGAGCACAGGCTCTGGACGCGCAGGCTCAGCAGCCATGGCTCACGGGCCCAGCTGCTCCACGGCATGTGGGATCTTCCCGGACCAGGGCACGAACCCGTGTCCCCTGCATCGGCAGGCGGACTCTCAACCACTGCGCCACCAGGGAAGCCCCAAAAAAATTTATCTTAAGGAAAAACAAAAGGGGAAGAAGACCTACTGTATGGTGTCTTAATGTATTAAAAGTAATAATAATTTCTTTCTTGACAGATATAAATACCTAATGTTTTTATGTCAATATAAAGTAACTGATTCACCCTGTTTTTCATTGTCATATAAAGAGTTCTACATCTTTACCAAACCCCAAATTTCCAATTTGTACTCCCACTTGAAAACTGAAATATTACTGAATTCTGTTAATTAAGAAATTAAAAAAAGAAAAAAAGAGATAAGAAAGACAGTGTATGGCCACTATTATTTCCTCTTTACTGAAGAGTTGTGTGTTTTAATGTTTCATGATATTAATTCATTTTGAACCAGACAATCTGGGTAGAGGAAATTAAGTCTTAGCAACAAAAGACCTCAGGAGAGTAATCTGCTGTTAAGTCTTTGAAGGAAATAAGATTGTAAAATTTTGTGAAAAACAGGTAAGTTAGTTACTGTCTAAAATGAAACTGAGCCAATCTGCATTACATACAAAAAAGCAGTAAGAAATCACAATGCATAATTCATAATCCTTTCATATTATTTAAAGGAATGCATTTACATCATTTAGAAGAGTAACCAAAAATACTCAATATGCCCTTAAGTGTCAATTCCTAAAAATTCTCTCATCCTGAAAATAGTCCATTTCACAACAACCAAATGGGACTTCTAAATATATTGTACTCCCTGATGACAAAATGATAAATAAGTAGGTATTACTGGCCTTGAAGAGAAGAAAACAAGGAGAGAAAAACGAATAATAGCAACACTGCTAGATTTAATTGAGGACTTAAGGCATAATGGGTGTTAGAAAGGAGCACTAACCTCTTCTTGGAAGCGTAAGGTACGCTCCTCATTCCCAGGTTTGAGCTAAGGCTTACCTGCTGAGAAAACTGAAGAAAAAACCTCAAGAGGGAATTTTAAAAGACAAACAAGATTCTGGCTGCACAGTAACAAAGTCCACCAATGAACCATAAGATTGCACATGTGGGTTTCTACCAGCACACTCTTAACAAGTCAGCAGGTCAGATGTCCTTCTGAAACACCTTCACCAACGTGCTATGCCGAGAGTCACATTCCCAATGCACGAGAAGACAGCAAAAGACATGACTGAACCTCACTTAGGAGTTTGATTTGGCTAGGTTTTGTTTGCTTGTGTTTAGACAGAACCATCAGAATAAGCGAGGGCTTGATTCACAAAACCAGTATTACAATTACATATACAAACTTCAGATGCAATTAGAGATAAAGAAATTAGAGATAAAGAACCTGGCATTTTCTACTAAGTTAATCAATTATTTTCATAAGGGAGATAAACTTATCCTGACATGTATATATTATAAATATCCTTCCAGGATGTCACTTTAAGTGTTAGATCTTAAAAATGTAAGACACTATTATTTAATTGGTATTATAGTCTTTTTGACCCAAACTGTGGGGCCTGCCTTCTAATAAACAGCCGCACTTCTAACCACGGCAATAAAATAGAGGCAAAAGAGTCTCTGTCAAATTCTGTTAAGTCCCACACAGAATATGTCGTTTTCAGTTTCTTGGCTGATATTTGTAGCAATAACCGGTTTCAGCTTTGACCTTAACTTGTAAATTACTTTCACTAGCTTGCTTGAAATCTTTAAAGAGGGTAAAGTATCTGGGCACTTATGCGGTCAAGCTCACAAAATGTTACAGTTCTTAAATTATAGGTAATTTCTTAATTTAAAATGTTTTTACAGTACAAATGACTTTAAACTTTCCAAAACTAATTAAATAAAGCAAGGATGTCATTTTAAATATATATCTCCTTAAAGAAGAAAATTTCATATTAACAGAATCCTCATCAAATGAATTGTTTTGAAGGATAAGAGGCTATTTTCACTAACTAATCTAACAGATTAGATTTTAATCCAAGAATCCATTTAATGTAAGGTAATAATAATATAGCAAAAATGTGTTATATAAGTGAAAGTATTAATGACTTATTTAGAATAGTCAGTTCAATATACAAATGTGCACACACGTGTGTATTCAAACATTCCAATGCTTAATAACATACTTGGTACTGACTTCCTGAAGAACAAAAATTTATAAATGCCTATTTAAATTGGTACCTTTTAAATTTTCCAATACTTTAAAAACACAATTTAATGTCATTAACTCATTCCCATAAAAGAGATGATCTCAGAATTTTCCTTACTAGGGAAACAAGCAGTAAACTGGACTTATAAATGGCTTCCTTAAATTGAAATTTACTGCTCATTCCCCTCATGAGATCTGAAGCTCACATAGAAGGGTTCCAGGGACTTTCTGGTGGTCCAGTGGCTAAGGCTCCAGGCTCCCAATGCAGGGGGTCCGGGTTCGATCCTACATGCCACAACTAAAGATCCCGCATGCCTCAACGAAAAGATCCCTCATGCGGCAATGAAGATCCCACGTGTCGCAACTAAGACCCGGCACGGCCAAATAAATAAATGAGTATTTAAAAAAAAAAAAAAGAGGCGTTACAAATACACTGAACCCACCACCCAAAAGAGTGGGGGAAGGACCTAGTCAAAGACTGCTAGGGAGGAGCTCGGCTGAGGGTGTGCTGAGGCGGCTGATGCTTTGAGAACAGGTTCTTCCTACTTGGAGTAGGGAGTATTGGTGCTTTGAAAAATGACAGATTTTTCAGGACTCAACCCTTGAGATCTTCATTTATTTGCTAATGTGGGGAACAGTAATCTGGACGTTTCTTAACAGTCTCCCAGGTGATTATCAAGTACAAACAGGATTGAGAACTGTTAGCTCAATCTTCCCTACCCACTCCCAACACAGTGATTAAGGTTTTCTTAGTCATCTGATTTTTTCATAATTTAACACAACCTACTCTGGAAAGAACAAAGTACATTTTACTCAGAAAAACTTCTGTTTAAACATGTATCAAATTAGAAGGGAGAAGTTAGGTAAGGGGACCCCCTGTAAGATAAATGCTTTACTTGAACTTCTTGTGTAATATGTAAAGATTTAAAGGATAAACAAAACATTTAAAGAAATCATGAAAGATATGCAATAAAACATGATATTATGCAGACTGCTTAAGAATTCATTAAGATTTCTTTATATATTGATTTCCTCTGCTACATTTAAAATTACCCAAAATTACATAATTATTATTTTCATACAACTCTGAAATTTATCAAGAATGTAAGAGCTTGCTGAGAATGCAAAAAGCAAGGTGACCTACCTACGTTTATTTAGTCACTCTTGGATATTTGCACCATTGGATCAAATTTAAACTTGTCCTCTCCAAAACCTCTTGTTTTCAGTGTTTATACAAGGTGATTAAGTTAAATAATGTGATATAAGGTACCTAAAGAAATGCACAGTATTAACTAAAAAAATGCAAGTTCCTGTGCTTTATCTTTATTAATTTAAAGCTGTCTTCTGTATTACGTTCAGTATTCATCTTTGAGGAATTTTAAAGTTATTTATACCAAAACAATTCCACCTATCAGTGTCTCTTAACAGAAAGATTCAAAGTATGCCCTGAACTTTTTCAGGATTGCAATATCATACTGCAGTTTGGGTGGCTAATCTCCCAAAATATATCACAGATAGTGCTACACATATTCTGTGTGCTGACTCATGTAATCTTTTCAGAATAAATAGTCCGATGAGGAAACAAATTTAGATGTGCTATGTAACTTGATCCATACCACAAAATGTGCGAATGGTGAAGCTGAGAATTCAACATCAGTTCTACTTGCCTAATGGGATAGTAAGTTCCTCAAAGGCACGATCATAATTCTAAATCTTTTGGTACCCACCATAGCACAGTGCCTTGCATCAATCAAGAGTTCAAGAAATGACTGCTGATGACTGATAACCAATCCGTACATATTTTCAGAGACAAATAATGAAAACCTGTGAGTAGCAATACAATCATACCCAATATTTGTTTATTTATGATAGGCCTGTGTAACCACAATACATAGATATGTTGGAAGATATGGACTAAGTCCATTTCTAAAGCACTTGAAATTCCCACATTATAAGCTAAATTCATCTACTTTTCAGACTGCTGAATTCATTTGAGTTCTAAAATTATCATTCTGGCGTAGCTCAATATGCCATTATGCTTTTAATGCTCTCTCTTCTAATTTCCCTCCCCATAAAATCAATACAGTATAAGTTGTAAAGAAAGTTATTTTGTTCGATTATTCCTAGCTAGATGCTAGGCAGATGCTAGGTATAACTCTCCTTAGTTTAGCAGGTATTCTTCAAGCAGCTGGTGCCCTTTTCCTAGTTAGCTGTTTGCAAGTGTTCCCAGTAGACTTTATGGTACTGCAATCCTGAAAAAGTTCAGGGCATACAGACACAATTAATTCTTTTTTAGAAAAGAAAATATAAATAGCACTTCCCTTCAAATGAGACCTAGCTATTTCATATATTTGAACTATAGTGAACTTTCATAGCAAGTAAACATTACTTTTTAATCATATAATTTAAATACTTGCTGAGTCAAAAATATATAAAAATCTCATTTATAGGAAAGCTTATCTAATGGAACAAATTTTTACATATTGAACATTTATTGACCCCTAAAACAGAAGACAATATATTATCAAAAGCATACTTCCACACACAGCAGACTGAGTGCATCAAAATCCAATCCCAATTACTTTTGAGAGTAAGCTGAGAAATTTTAAAGATTTTCCTTACACCTTCCATAGTAATACTTTAAATAATACTTGAATACATAATATAATGGCCCTCCTGACAATGGCCAAGTTTTTATAAGAAAAATACCATTTTAAAGTTTCTATATACAAAGTAATATGGAAAAGACATAATCTCCAATATTCTATACAAGGTCTACACAAAGTTTTCAACACAAAATCAGGAACTGTTCCTTTCTCTATACACCCCACATCATGAAAAACATTGTTCAGTTCATTGTCATTCTTCAGAAAAAGCCCAATCCCCCAGATCATAGCAGTCGAGAAACAACTAAAGTCTCAAGTTCTCCAAAAAAATCTTCATTAACAGCTATAACCTGCACTGATCCCTCTGCCTTCCATTTAAGATTACATTAAATCCAAACTACTGATTTCGTACTTAGTACATTCCACAGTATACTGTTGGTAAATACTCAACAGAGATGCCATCTTATGCCCCCAACTATGCTGCAAGCTCACTGAAGACAGGGGAAACATCTTGCTGATTTTTTAAAAATACTATCTACCGATGTTTGCCATGTTTTAGGTGCATGAAAAACGTAAAGTCCTTTTTCCTTCCTCTTTGTCTGCTGATGTTAAGCAGACAACAGAATGAGAAAATGAGTAAGAAGTTAAAAAGAAAGCTTTATCTAGAAACATGGTGGTAAAACTAGAAAATTCCAAGGGCAAAGGGAAGATCTGAAAAGCAACCAGAGAGAAATCTTACCTTAAAACAAATCACAGCTAGGTTGATCGCAGACTTTGCAAAAGCAAAAATGAAAAGCAGATGACATAGTAATATCTTTAATATGCTAAGAGAAAATAACTGTGAACTTAGAATTCTATTACCAGCTAAAATATCTGTTGCAAATAATGGTAAAATAAAGGTATTTTAGATTAACAAAAATTAAAAGAAACTTAATCTGCCACCACCAGATTCCCAATAAAGAAAATTTAGGCAATGAAAAGTCACAGAACATGAAAGCACTAGATAAAATTAAAAAACAATGAGCAAAATATATAGGAAATCCAAATAACTATTGACTATAAAATAATAATAACGATAATAGTATCTGGTGTAAAAACTAAAACAAGATAGAACTAAAGTACATGAAAACAACATCAAAGAAGTTAGGAAGGAAGTGATTGAAGTGTAAAAGTTTTAACAAACTTATTCTGTAATAGTTTTAGATCTGCTCAATGCTTAGAAGAGACCAAAAAAAAAAAAAAAAAAAAAAGAAGAAGAGGAGGAGGAGGAGAAGAAGAAGAGAAGACAGCTCTGTTCTTTAGGGGTGTCTCAATCTTGGCATTATTGACATTTTGGTAACTCTTTGCTGTGAGAGGCTGTCATATGCACTGTATAATGTTTAGCAGCATCCTGGCTTATATTTACTAGATGCCAGTAGCATCCTCCTAGATGTGACAAATAAGTGTCTCCAGACATTGCCAAATGTCTCCCGAGGAGGATGTGGGAGGTGGCAAAATGCCGAATGAGAACCGCCATCGTAGGTAAAGAATGGAAAAGGAGAGGTGGGGTCAAGTCCTTTTTCCTTTCTCATTTTACTTAAAACCTTACTTGAAAGTACACCTTACTTTTCATAATTTAACCGTGAGAAGAAGGCTTTTTCCTTCCTTTGATAACAACTTATCTTGGAACGCATTAGCCATTAGCCTCCTTCAGAGAGAGGTGGGAAAACATACCTTTTGTCTTGCTATACAGTCGTCCCTCAGTGTCTGAGAGGGTTGTTCCAGGACTCCAGCAGATAAAAAAAATATGCAGATGCTCGAGTCCCTTATATAAAATGGTGTAGTATTTACATATAACCTGTACACAGCTCCTGTATATTTTAAGTAATCTCTAGATTACTGTAAAACCTAATGCAAGGTAAATGCTATATAAATAGTTGGTGGCAAATTCAAGTTTTACTTTCTGGAATTTTTTTTCTGACTATTTTCCATCCACAGTTGGTTGAATCCACGAATTCAGAACCCCCAGATATGAAGGGCTGACTGTAATTCCCAATTTCCAGATTTATCTGCTGCTTTTGGTTCAGAAAATAAAATCCACAGATTTTAAAAAAGAAAAATAAAATCCACAGATAAACACTGAAGACTCTGTTAAAACACAGCTTCACATTCTATTCCATCAGCTTTATGTCCTACTTTATTCCCTAGAGCTGAGTTTCTCCTTTTGGGGAAGATATTTTTATTATAAAAAAATAATCAGAGAGAATTGATAGCTACAGAGATCTACAGAGAGTCTCCCTCAAGTCTTTAGGTGAGTACTAAACAGCACACATATATGAGAAAACTACCCAAGGTACAGGGAAAGAACCATCTGAATGAATTAGAGGAAGCAAATTCAAACCCGACCACACAGCATCTGGAATAGTTCTTATTCTCACCAGCCACAGCAGCAAACCTCCTAATTAACTGAGAATTAGGTAGAGTACTCAGAAGACTTTGTCTCAGCTGTGGGGCAAAATTAGCCCTGGACTAAAATGCTGTTCTGGTCCACCTAAGAAATTTTAAAAGCAAGACCAGAAATAATCAAACCAATCCAAAGTAACTTAACTATGTCCCAGGGAAAAACACTCAAGAATATTTATAAGAAAAATATCCAGTACTCAACAAGGTAAAATCACAATCTCTGGGATTCAGTCAAAAAGGATCAAACAAACTAAAAAGCAGAAAAAAAATTATCATAAGAAATAAGAAAAACTGATTAAAACCAATCCAGAAATAACATAAATGACAGACTGTTCAAGAAACTAGAGCAAGATTCAGCAAATTATGGCCTGTGGACCAAATCTGCCTGAGGCCTGTTTTCATTTGTTTTGTACAGCCTATAACCTAAGAATAGTTATTATATTCTGAAAGGGTACCTTAATAAAAAAGCAATAATAAATATGGAACAGAGACCCTATATGGTCCACAAAGCCTAAAATAATTACTGTCTGTTCCTCTACAGAAAAAGTCTTATGACCCCCTAAGCTCTAGAAATGATTGTGTAAGTAGAGACATAAAAGATATTAAAAGAACTCAAATCAAACTTCTAGAGATAAAACTACAATGACTGAGATGAAAAACACACTGGATGGGATTAACAGCACTTTAGACACTGCAGAAGGAAAGAATACTAAATTTGAAGGCAAAGCAGTAAAACCTACCCAAAATAAAACATAAAGAAAGAAAAATACAAAACAAAACAAAATTAAAGTTAATAGAACATCATTAAGCTGTGTGACAACTTCAGGAACCCTAATATACCTATGATAAGAGCTCCTGAAAGGAAGGAAGGGGGCAGACAATTTCTGAAAAAATAATGGCTGAAAATTTCCTACATTTGATGAAAACTTTTATAAATCCACAGATCCAAGATGCTTAACCGATGCCAAGCACAAAAAACAAAAAAACCTGAAGAAAACCACACCATGGTAGTGACAAGCAGAGAGTTTTTTCAGCTGCCAGGAGAAGTCAGATATTTGAAGCACACAAGAGGTTCGAGCTAGCCTTTGCTGACTTTGAGGATGGAGTGAGCCACATGCCAAAGAATGTGGGCAGCCTTTAGGAGCTAAGAATAACAGACAGCAAGGAAATGGGGACCTCAGTTCTACAACTGCAAGGAAATAGATTTGGCCAACAACCCGAATGAATCTGAAAGGGAATGCTTCCCCAGGGCTTCCAGGTGAGAGTTCAGTCTAGCCAATACCATGATTTGGGCCTTGTGAAATCCTGAACAGAGAACCCAGTCAAGCCGACCCAAATTGGACCTCTAGAACTCTGAGATAATAAATGGATAGTTTAAGTCTCTAGTATTCTGGTAATTTCTTATACAATAACAGAAAACTAATACAAAGTCACATCATAATCAAACTGCCTAAAACCAGTGATACAAAGAAAATCTTAAAAATCAACCTGAAAAAAAAAAGACATATTACATAGAGAGGAAGATTAAGAATGAGGGCATGCTTAGCAGACACAATGTAAACAAGAAGGCAAGGCAGCTACATCTGTAAGTACTAGAAAAAAAATTGTCCACCTAGAATTCCATAACAAATGAAATATCTTTCAAGAACAAAGACAAAAAAAAAAAAGGTTGTTTTCAGACAAAGCTGAAAAAATTTATCACCAGCAGACCTGCACTACAAGAAATGAATACCAGATGGAAATCTGAATCTACCTACACAAAGGCATAAAGGTGCCAGATAGGTGCACGAGTATAAAAACTTTTCCTGGTTATTATTTAGATATCTTAAATGATACCTTTAAAAGACTGTTAAGGCAAAAAGAATAACAATGTATTGTGGAGTTTACAATAGATGTAGAAGGAGTCTACATCTACATGTTTTGTTTGTTCATTTATTTGTTTTGGTGGTAATAAGTGGTGAAAAATCTGACAAACAAATATGGCAGCAAATTTATCAGAATACTCATGGCTTTAATTGCCAGGTGAGGCTATGCATGCATCAAGGGAAATTCAAATTTGTTAAAATGATTAGAAATTTAATTTTTGCCACACTGTTTCCTTCATCATGAAATTTATGAAATCTTCTTTGCTAAGATCCCTATCAGTGTGAAAAACACTGCAAACTCACTTTTCAGTTTTAAACTTTATATTTTGTTACTATTTCTTGATACCACCTCTTAAAAAGGCAGCTAGTGATTCAAGGTCATGTTCTGATGAAACTGATGATATGCCTGACAGTATAATAAGCGGGCTGTGGGATGCTTCAGGGAAAGGCTTTTTATTTGGGCCTATGTCCAGATTTTAGTGACATTTTATCTTGTTCAAATTGATCTCATAAAAAAGATTCACATTCTGAAGTGTTTCTCTGGATGCTTCTTTTAGCTTTCTTGCCTTTGTAAATTGATTGAATCAAACTGTGTCATTAAACTCTTTAGCTTTAGGATGCACTCAGGCTCAGAGAACAAAGTAAAACCAAAGGAAAAGTAACATTTTTTATACTTCTTCTATTTCCCTTTTCCCAAACTTTAAGTCTTGCGATAACCACAAACGTTAGTAATTATAATGACTGGTTTCTTTAGTTTCTATCAATTAACTGAAAACTACCCTATGTCTTCATAGAGTGACTTATGTATTTGGAATGACAGAACAGCTGAGGAGCATAAATGAACACAGAAGTAATTTATTTAATAAATATAATTTCCAAAGAAACAATAAGTCTTTTCATTTTATCCATACTATGATTGCTCTCACAGTGTCAGTTTACATTTATCATTTTAAGCAAACATTTTACCTAAAATGTCTTAAGTACTCAACACACTTAAAAGTGTTTTACATATATTAACTCATTTAATCATCACAATAAAACTATGAGGTAGGTACTATCATCCCAATTTTACAAGTGAAACACTGCGTCTCAGAGAGTAACTTGCCCCAAGCCTCGCAGCTAGAATGTGGGGAGCCAAGATTCAACCTGTCAGCTTGGACTCACAGGCCTTGCACTTCACCAACACACTGCCTCCCGGACTTAACATGCACAAACCTTTTCTTTTTCTCCTATTTCTCATCTTAATAAATGATACTGGCACTCGCCCATGTTACCCTGCATGTCATTCCAGTTTCTTCTCTCTGCTTCATCTCCTGTCACTTAAACCAGTCATCAGACGTTACATGTACTAACAGCTAAACTATTCTCCACTGTCCCACTTTCTATATAGGATCCACTTTCTTCATTCAGGCACATAGCATTTTTCCCTTGAACTATTGCAGCAGTTCTACTCTCAATCATCAGCTTTTTATTGCAACCACAGTAATTCTGGAAGTGAAAATACTTGATCATTTACTTTTATTTTATTTTATTTTTTTTTAACATCTTTATTGGAGTATAATTGCTTTACAATGGTATGTTAGTTTCAGCTTCACAACTACTTTTATTTTTAAGAAGTAGCATTTCCCACAATATTGAGTCTAAACCTACTATGGTTTTCAAAGCCCTTCATGTGCACTATTAAGTCTCTTTTAAACTAATTTGCTGCCACTCTCCACATGTAGCTTACATGCTAATAATACTGAAATACTTGTTTACAAAAGGTCACAAACTGTTTCATGGAGCATCCTTCATCTATACCCCCCACCCTCTTTGTCTATCGGGCAAAATCCTGTGCCCTCATTCACCTTCATGACGGCTTCTTCTGTGAACTTAGTCTGCCTTCTCTGTGCCGCCATAGAAATTTGTACAACATACCCTACTGTATTAGTTATTTCCATGGAAATGGTGTGGGGCAGATACACTACACAGAATAACTTAAGATCAGGGATAATACCCTATTCATCATTTCCCCCAGAACCCAGCCTGTAAGCATGGAATTCAATAACCTGGGGTCACAGAAAATCTCAAATTTTCTACATTCAGACTTCATAGGACTCAACTTTCTTAACTTCTCAAATGAAACATTATATGCATCTTTTATATTACCTTTCCAAACTAAACAGTATATTTGGATCAGTATTTCAATTCTGCTGAATAACACTCTATTGGCTATTTAAAAAATATAACTCCCAACTGTGGAAATAGATAGCAGTCAACTTACTTAACACCAACAAAAAAGCAAACCTCACTCTTTCACCAAAATATCAAAGACATAATTCCATCTGCCTAGCATCTTTCTCCTTCTCCTTTTTAAGGTAATAACAGCACTCATCTTTCTTTGGTAAACTCCTCCTTGACTCTTGATGGTATCCCAGGGGTTTTCTGTGGGGAAAACCCTCTTGCTTTTAGAATTAGAGGAGAGGGAAGCAGATATGCTTGGAGTTGCCGTCCTATGTTCTTCCCTGATTATATGGAGAAAGCATATCTGGGAGTTGGGATGAAAAGAACCAGAGAAATAAAAGGAGGGGGAGAAGGGGTAAAAGAGAGGGAGGAGGAGATAAGGGGGAAAGGAAAGAGAAGAGAAGGAAATAAAGAGATGGAGAAAGAGAACGACGAAGACAGAGGAAAAGATCTGATGACATCATGTGAACCTATATATCCATCTGGACACATAGGCAGCTTTACTCCTGCACATTCTAGTTAGAAAAGCCAACATTCTGCCTTCATTGCTAAAACTTGATTTCAGTTTCGTTTCTCTAACTTCCAACTGAGTGAGTTCTAATACAGAAATCCATCAAATTTTTTTTTTTTAGATTATTCTCTCTCCAAGAAAGTATAAAACCCATTTAACAGTATTAACAGAAAATTTGCACATCATTTTAGAATTTTAAAATTCTCATTATCTTTTTAATCAAATTATAGAAGTAATTTAAGTAGAGAGGACAAATTTATCTGATGCGACATTCAGTCAGTGGGAGGACATAAAACTGTTTTATCTATAGTTCCATAGGACTGTCAGGAATGGCATCCAATTATGATCTTAGTGAAAAGAGAAAGATACCATATTCAAGAGCACTTTTCCTGATACAGAAACATCCTATGATTTTAAAGATTTTATGCCTTGCATAAAAAAGATCCAAACCAACAGAAGCATCTAACTAAACTCACATTCTGTTAACATCTATATTTTTCTCCTGAGCTCTATATTAATATCCATGGTTAACGACATCTGGTGGGATCATTATCTACATTGCTAACACGGCAAACAGTTTACTTATGTACTTATAATGACACATTGCATTTGAATGTATTATTCCCCAATTATTGCCCCTTATGAACGTGCAAATTTAAACCACAATGAGAACTCTCTACACGCTATCAGAATGGTTAAAATAAAAATATAAATAATATATAAAAATATGAATTAAAATGGTTAAAATAAAAATTAAAAATAGTGATATCACCAAATGCTGGCAAATATGTAGAGAAACTAGATCACCCTGGATTGCTGATGGGCATATAAAATGCTACTCTAGAAAAAAACTGTGATAGTTTCTTAGAAAACTAAACTCACAACTACAATATGACCGAGTAATTGCACTCTTGGGCATTTATCCCAGAGAAATGAAAACTTATGTTCACACAAAAACCTGTACAACAATGTCTAGAGCAGCTTTAACCATGTTATAGATGCAATTATGTCCCCCCCAAGTTTCATAAATTAAAGCCCTAACTCCCAAAGTGAGTTTGGAGACAGGACCTTCAGGGAAGTAACTAAGGTTGTATGAGGTCATCTGAATGGGGCCCTAATCTGATAGGGCTGGTGTCCTTATAAGAAGCGGAAAAGAAACCAGAGGTCTCTCTGAGTACACACACAGAGAAGAGGCCACAGGGACACAGAGAGAAAACACCTGGCTGCCATCCAGGAAAAGAGTCCTCACCAGAAAACGTATCTGTTGGCACCTTGATCTGGGACTTCTAGCCTCCAGGACTGCAAAACAATAAATGTCTGTTGTTTAAGCCAACTAGGCTGTGGTTACGGCAGCCCAAACAGACTCATAAAATTCGTAACAGCTCAAAACTGTAAATAACACAGATGTCCTTCAACAGGTTAACAGCTAAACTGTGGTCATCCATATCGTGTGTGGCAGGGAGAATAATGATCCCCAATGACGTTCCCATCCTAATCCATGGAACCTACAAGTGTATTAGGTTACATGGCAAAGAGACATTAAGGCTGCAGATGGAATTAACCCATTCAGAAATCTCTTTTACTCCTATAATCTAAATTAAAATGAACAAAGTATTTGTTTGAAATAAGTATGAAAAAAACTAAGAAGCCTGGCTCGTTCATTACATAGACAATGCACGTCAATGATGCTTTTATATGAAAAAATGTTAATATTTAATATATAAAATTAAATCTTCATGATGATAATCCTTATAATGATTGGTAAGGTTTAACAAGAATTATATATATATTTAATCCTATAGGCTCTCAGTCCTGGCTGCATTTCAGAATCAACTACAAAGCTCTAAAAATCATATTCAAAATATAGATATGTGGGCCCCTCCCAAGAGATTATGATGTAACAGGGACCGAGGCATCTGGATTTTGAAAAAGTTCTACAGATAATTCTGATGCACAGGATGAAACCCATTAATATAAGATTTAATTATAATTTTAGTCTATTATAAAAACTTATTGCAGGAAACAACTTAAAATTGTAATAATAACAAATTGGTTTAAAACTAATAAAGACATAAAATGGAATACTGTATAGTAATTTAAAATGATGCTGTAGAAATATGTCTACTGACATAGAAAGATGTATATAAGTATATATACAAACATAGAACAAAATGTGTGATATAATTCTATGTTTGTAAAAACAAAACAAACATGCACACACATGTATAGAATGGAGTCAATTTTGGTTGGCTGTAGTTATTCTTTTTGCTGCTCCTTTTGCTTGCCTATATTATTTGATATTTCTGAATGACTTCATATGAAATATATATATGAAAATAAAGCAACTTCATTTTGGTGATGAAAAGGTTAACCTTAAATAATGTATATACTTTAAACTGAAGAAATATTTTACTTTGAGATAAAGCAAATATGGCAAAATTTTAACAAATGGTGAATCAAGACAAAAGGGTATAAGAATAGTACTATTCATGCATCTTTTCCATAGGACTGAAATTATTCAAAATTTAAAAGCTGAGGGAAAGTTAATTAAATAGTTTGGAATTTGGTCCTGGCCCAAATAATATTCTATTTTATCATAGGTTGAACATTTGACCTATCGATACATGAATCCTTTAAAACAGTTTACTTAAGTCAGCTTATGTAGGTTAAATGAAATATTAGCTAAAATAACCAAAATAAACATAAAATTATAGAAATACATATACAAAATATACATAAATATGTTCAATGTGTAAAGAAATATATGTATATATGTGTTTTTTTTAATTTAAACTCCCCTACTTCATTAGTAACCAACTGCATGTATCTCTTTACTGTATTAACCAACTAACTTTTAAAAATAATTTTTCCAATACGAATGCATTCAAAAACATAACAAGCATCAAAAATATCAACTTTATAAAATGATAATTTTACCTCATCTAAGTCTTGGATATAAACTGGTTTTTCCTCAAACCCAACTGGCATTGGTTCACTATAAGGAATCTTTACTTCTTCATATATCTTGTTGTTCTCTCTTTGGATTCCTTCTGGTAAAATCATCTATAAACATCAAAAATTAAAATCCAATAATAATACAAAACAGAACAATTACTTTGGTAAAGATTCTTTAAGTAAAGAGAGAAAAAAGATCACTATTTGTTTTATGACATAGCACTGGTAAATAAATTTAGCTAATTTAAAGGAAAACAAGAAAAAACAAAACAAACAAAAAACCACACACACAAAGCATTCATGAATCAGATATCTCATATAACACACGAACCATATTATGTTGATGAATTTTAAGTGTACATTAATTAGATGGTATTCTTGAAGACAAATGTAGTCATGTAGCCAGGGAAAATGTGCAATACACAGTGTAAAGTTTAGGCAAAAAGTGATGCAACCGCTAAAACTCAAAAACACAAGGTGCATAAATAATGAAAGGGAGGAGAACAAATATGTTTTGAAAACCTACCATGCGCTAAGAATTTTACATAAACTGCACTGTCTCATTTCCCTCAATATTTAAAAATACAATTTAGCATAGAAGAGTCAACTAGTACTAGAATCACAAAAGAAACAGGGAAAATCAATGTGTCATTTCCTCAGAACAGACATGTTATCCAAAAGTGGTCATATACCAATGCATACCTTTGCACCAGCAATGAATGCAGATGTTCTCATGGCTTCAGCCTGGGAATCATAAACATGTGGATAACGTATTTTCTCAACATCCATGTCTCTCTGCCTGCTCAGAATTGGAACGTTTCTAGCGTTCATAAGTGCTTGCTCTCTGTAAATACAAAAATAATAGGTTAAATCTGTAATTTTTATCTTGCAAACGAAAGCATATACTAAAACAAAGTCATTATAATAACTATTTCACGCAGCCTTCCACTATAAAAGTGAAGAAATTAAACTACACAAATGAAGTTATTAGCAATCCTGAAATTTTCTGTGTAACCATATAAGCATCAACACATTTTCAGGTACTATTTTTAGATAACATCATCTGATAAGTTTGACTTAATGTTTTTTTATTTATAATTTTCTTTGTCACAATCCAAACATATTTAACAAAGTGTAAAATCCTTTTTTTAAATGGGTTTCAATATTTAAACACCATGTATAATAATGCCTTTATTTCATTTTTCTCCTTTCTACTTCTTGATAACAAAATGGGAAAATGTATTCAATAAGGTAGGAAAGAAAAAAGTCTCAAAATAAATCTGTGTACGCTTCATGAAGTTTAACCTAGTGGTGTATGCACAGCACCAAAATCTCTCACCTACGTTGATGCAACCAAGAATATTCTAATTAAGCAGATCACTGATTTTTGATCCCAGAAAATTAGGTTTTCATACAACAAAATTCTATTCTTGTAAGAAAACATGACTAGAAATAAGAATCATCTAATTTGTTAAAACTAAACTAAATAATGATAATGATACATTAAAGTAGCAATTACAACACAAGCATTTTTCAGCTTCTGGCTTTTATTACCTGTGTATCCGCAGTTCCTTAGGATCAAAGCACAGGAGTCCTTCTGCAATTTCTCCATCTTCTCCAGCCTTTTTTTCTCGTCTGGCAATTCTTTTCTCTTCCCGACGATACTGTTTCATTAACTGCTTCTCTTGTTCAGACTGAATAGTGACTTGACAACCGTAATTAGGTTTAGCATTTTCTCCTAAAATTTTTTTGCAATTGTCTGCAAAGCAAATTTAAGATCATATTTTACAAGCTTAACCTTTAGGAAAACCATTGTTTTCCTTCTCACCAAAACATAAGATAGCACAATGCTCTAAGAATTCTTTTTTTTTTTAACTGACACATTCAATTATATGTTTTAAGGAGAGTTTTTCTAAATCACAATTTCTAAATGGTATACTGGTCTTGGAAAAGTCAGCAGATATTTTCTTCTTACAGACTAAATAGTTTAATGTTATAAATTCTTGGATATAACATCAGAAACCTAAAACTTCTATTTCACAATTTTGAAATCTGTTTATATAATTTCAGTAAATATAATAATTATCAATACTAATTAGCATTTACTGTTAACATAATAATAAAATAAAGATATTCTTTACATATATGATACTTTTCCCTATGTAATAGGCCTTACTCTGTTAAACTGTCTATATGTCACTACTAATTTATACATGAAATAAAATAAAACTAAAATACAGCTCAGGATATATTTAGAAGATGACTAAAGCAAATAAAGAAACAGTATGATCCACCTTTTCATGGAAATGCAGGTTTTTTAACCATTTTTTAAATTGAATTATAGTTAATTTATACTGTGTTAATTTCAGATGTACAGCAAAGTGATTCAGCTACATATATATATATTCTTTTTCAAATTCTTTTCCATTTTAGGTTATTACAAGATAGTGAATATAGTTCCCTGTGCTATACAGTAGGTCCTTGTTATTTATCTATTTTATATATAGTAGTGTGTATATGTTAATCCCAAACTCCTAATTTATCTCCCTTCCCCATCCCCTTTGGTAAACATAAGTTTGTTTCTATGTGAGCCTACTTCTGTTTTGCAAATAAGTTCATTTGTATCTCTTTTTTAGATTTCACATATAAGTGATATGATATTTGTCTTTCTCTGTCTGACTTGCTTCACGTAATATAATAATCTCTAGGTCCACAAAATGTTCATTGCAGCTCTATTTACAATAGCCCAGAGATGGAAGCAACCTAAGTGTCCATCATCAGATGAATGGATAAAGAAGATGTGGCACATATATACAATGGAATATTACTCAGCCATAAAAAGAAACAAAATTGAGCTATTTGTAATGAGGTGGATAGACCTAGAGTCTGTCATACAGAGTGAAGTAAGTCAGAAAGAGAGACAAATACCGTATGCTAACACATATATATGGAATTTAAGGAAAAAAAACTGTCATGAAGAACCTAGGGGTAAGACAGGAATAAAGACACAGACATACTAGAGAATGGACTTGAGGATATGAGGAGGGGGAAGGGTAAGCTGTGACAAAGCGAGAGAGAGGCATGGACATATATACACTACCAGACGTAAGGTAGATAGCTAGTGGGAAGCAGCCGCATAGCACAGGGAGATCAGCTCGGTGCTTTGTGACTGCCTGGAGGGGTGGGATAGGGAGGGTGGGAGGGAGGGAGACACAAGAGGGAAGAGATATGGGAACATATGTATATGTATAACTGATTCACTTTGTTATAAAGCAGAAACTAACACACCATTGTAAAGCAATTATACTCCAATAGAGATGTTAAAAAAAATAAATAATCTCTAGGTCCATCCATGTTGAGGCAAATGGGATTATATCATTCTTTTCTAAAGTGGAGTAATATTCCATTGCATACATATAACACATCATCTTTATCCATTCATTTCTCAATGGACACTTTGGTTGCTTCCATGTCTTGGCTATTGTAAATAGTGCTGCTATGAAAACTGGGGTGCGTGTGTCCCTTCAAATTAGAGTTTTCTCCAGATATATGCCCAGGAGTGGGATTGCAGGATCATATGGTGAATCTATTTTCAGTTTGGTTTTTCTTTTCTTGTTTTTTGGTCACGCCACATAGCTTGTGGGATCTTAGTTCCCTGACCAGGGATCGAACACAGGCCCCTGCAGTGGAAGTGCAGAGTCCTAACCAGCAGGCCACCAGGGAATTCCCTATTTTTAGTTTATTAAGGAACCTCCATATTAGTACATGACTCTTTTTGAATTATGGTTTTCTCAGGGTATATGCCCAGTAGTGGGATTGCTGGGTCGTATGGTAGTTCTATTTTTAGTTTTTTAAGGAACCTCCACACTGTTCTCCATAGTGGCTGTATCAATTTACATTCCCACCAAAGGCGCAAGAGGGTTCGCTTTTCTCCACATCCTCTCCAGAATTTATTATGTGTAGACTTTTTAACAATGGCCATTCTGACTGGTGTGAGGTGATACCTCATTGTAGTTTTGATTTGGGAAATGCAGTTTTTTTAAAAATGGAAGAAGTCTAGAACCACTAAGAGGAATCAGGTCAATCAAAGCTCAGTGTTTACAAGGTACAATTTAAACCTGTGGTTGGTCAACTCAATATACAGGAAAAATTTTCTTCCAACAGGATTACTTTCTGTGTTTAATTCAATCTTTCCAAGTAGTAGTATCTTGGCTCACTGCAGCCCTAAAAGAACTGATAGGAATGTCACTGAAAGCAAACCAAGTCAATACTGTTACTGTGTTAAGGATCTACTAGGTGCCAGGCACTGCTGCTAGGCTAGGAAGACAATGAAGAATGGAATTGGTCCATACTCTGAAGGAGCACAGTGCAAGTTATTTTATCAACTTCCAAGATCCAATACAGAACAAGGAAGGAATTAAGCGTAGCATCAAGAGGGGGAAATTAGCTTTCTAAGTCAAATCTTCACAATTCTCAGACATTTGTCACTATCTCATTACATGATTTTGAATAAGTCATTTTAACTCTCAATCACATGAAATAACCCCTCCGTATAATGGCTCTATAAGTCGCAAAAAGGAAAGTGAGAAATAAAGATTTATTACATCTCAAAATTATGAAATAAGATATAATCCCATCTATATTAGAACTACATTTTAGAGCTCAAAAGTATTTTTCTAAGTAAGTCTTATATGTTTTACTTTATAAATAAATCTTATATACTATTATAATGATTGAATTTATAACCAAATAACTCTCAGTGTTAGAGAAAGAAAGCAACATACTGGCATTTTTTAAATGTACTCTGAACTATGAAAAAAATTAACCTGCTTTCAAAGTCACACATTCAATGACAGAGATATTAAGCAGGATTTTTTAAAATGTGAATAATGCCATGTACTTATTACTATAAATGAATGTTAAATATTTTGTACGTGAAACTAAATACTTTGGGTGACATACTATATTTTATGCTAATGACATTAACATTTTAAACAAATGTAACAGTAACAAAATACTACTGGACACATTTGTGATCATCAAAATAAGGAAATTAAAATTATAAGAAGAAAATATGTCTACCTCATTGATAGCTTTATAAGGCCTCAATCAGAATATACTGAAATCCCATAAGATTGAACATAATAGGTGATTTTAAAAATCAAGTTATAAAGCACAAATGCTTAAGTGCATGATTCTCCTTGTTGGGTTCAGTTAACTGTAGAGATTGACAAGAAGAAATGAAACGAATATGCTTAACAGCAATTCTAAAACAAAATTTTACTGAAGAACACGTACAGCTTGTATCCTTTTAAAATGTTATTATGACAGAAAAAGTCTTGTATAACTACTCAAAACACTGTCATTTGACAGCATGAGCTAACTTAATTTTTATTTTATGATACACCTCGTACTAACCATTCTCTACAACCATCCCCAAAACAGAATTTAATTCACAACTATCCTCAATTTAGCAGTGAGTACACAATACCCACCCACTTCTCACCTACCTTACATTTCCTGGTTATAAGAACAGAGATAAAGTAGGGTGGATGTATATATATCTGGATAAAAGGATTCAAAGAAAATCAGTATGAAAGCTAGAAAATGCTAAATGGCAGGAAGCTATTGCTCTCTAAGACCATGATTTTGTGGAACACAGAAAAGAGCAGGATGCAGCTGTCTTACTAAGGTAGCTTAATAGAGAATACAAATACAATTTGGTATTTTTAAGAGAATTTTGAAGGATCGTTAACATAAAATTTATATCAAAAGATCTAAATGGATGAGAACAGTGATAAAGTAACAGTGTCTAATGATTCTTTTCTTCAAGAATATTTCTTTCTCCCTCCCCCCCAAAATAAGGAAAATCATCTTTAATGAAGATACACAAAAAACCTAATATGCTCATTTGTCAGCTCTTCTTTTACCACAGTCCTTAGAAGAAGTTTGTTTAAATGCCCCCAATTTTCTATGGTATAATTATTATTCTTAAATAGTAGCAACATTAGTAACAATCTAGCATAGACTAAAAGAGTAAAAGCTGATTGAGAAGAGTAGAAAATATTTCAGGGCAGACTGATGGTTCAAATATTTTTTAATAATTCAAATTTAATATTTGGTTTTAGGTTAAAAAGTGTGTTGCTTCTTAAAGTTATCCTAGTAGAATAAAGTTTGTGTATAAATGTTAAACAAAAATGGACATAATGAAACTACAAAACATTAACTCATCGTCCACAGCTTTCTTAAAAAAATATGTGAAGCTGAACTCATTTTGAACTTTTCGTTAATAAATTAGCACTAATAAAAGGTGGAATCAGTATGTATCAGCACTTAAAAGGCTGACAAAATGAACATCAAATCCTCAGAAATTACATCACAAGACCAGATATTTAAATTCATTCCTTTTCTTCTGGCAGATACACATTTTAAATGCTCCTAAGTTCTGCTGGCTTATTGCAATGTCTGATTAAGCACTGTTTAACAGGTGAAAGTCCTCTTACAGCAAGGTAGTTTATAAGTGTTCAATATACTTAAAGAACCAAGAGACTTGCAGAAAGACAAAGTGGCTAAACTCCAATCTTCAAACTTTCTAGAAATCTCAAAGTAACTCCAAGGCAACTATCAGTAATCAAAGTGTAGGATAAAGAAAACCCATAAGAAATTTTGGATTTAAATTAAGGCTCTTTTTGTAATTTCCTTTCAGTGCCACACTCATAAGGAAAAGGTGACGTCACTTACATAAAAGAAGGGTAAATGTTGACTAGTTTGAAGAAGGGGGTCTAATTTCTTATGACCATGCACTTTTTAAAACTTCCAAGCTATTTATAAAGCTGGCAAAGACATTTGGGTAAAGGTAAGAAACTCAGTTTTCCTACTTACCACCTAAAACCTGAGTTTGGCATCAGCTGTCTCATAGTAAGTCAGGCTTTTAAAAAAAAAAAAAATTTTAGCTTCCTTGACAACTCTTTCTAATTCTTCTGGGGTTTTCAAACATATGTAATACATAGCTATATGTATGTTCAACTTGCTGGGTGTGATAACTGTATTTCAGGTAAGCAGGAGACTCTTATTGTATGTTGAAATTTTATATCTGAAGTATTATAATGTCTGCAACTTCTAGTCATTGTTCAGCAAAAATTTTAAATGTGCATATGTGTGTGTCCATGTGTGCATACGCCTGTGTGTGTGTGTGTGTGTGTGTGTGTGTGTGTGTGTGTGTGTAGAGAATGATAATGGGGGGTGGAAGCAAAATGTTAGTGATGGTGAATCTACATGAAGAGTACGTGAGTATTCATTACACTATCCTTGCACCACTACTAAGGTCTGAAAGTTTTCAAAATAAAAGTGGTTAGAAATTATAACTCTACTTGACCCACTCTAAGCACTATATGTATTTCCTTAAAATTCTTTTTTGTCTTTCCAAATCTTCTGCTATACCTAAACATAAACAGAATCTCTGACATAATACCCTATTTGGGGCATTGACACTTGTTTCATAATCTGCCACACCTAAAATCTACTTAAGAGAATGGTATCAGTAAGCTACATAATCAACCAAAGAATATTAAAAGTATAATTGTATTAAATAGACTGCTAAACAATGAATTTTTCCTTTAAAATAGAATTACCACTGAACACTTCTTACCTTGAAGAGCTTGCAACTTATGATCATTTGAAGAATTAAGAAATCTGTCCACAATCGTAATTCTGTTCTGGAGGAGTTTCTCAATAAGTTCAAGTCCATCAGGTCCCAGCAGTTCAAACAGCTTATAAGAGGAAAATCAGAACAAACTGTTACCTCAAAATGAATTATTTTTTCAAGTTATTAACACCCTATTCAACACAGCTATGAAGCTAAACTAACACAGAAGGAACTAAAAAGTATTTAGAAAAGAATCATAAGAAAATAATAACTTAGGAAAGTTACATTGCTTCACATTGCTAAGGAGCTTTCGGCTTCATAAGACTATCTGCAATTATATAATTAAAGAGCACGATCCAACTGTTAAAATAATTATGATTTATATATAAAACTCTAAATCACAGAATAAAAAATTCTGACACTTGTTTTTTTCTTGGTATAACCAAGTGAAATTCTAAAATTAATTTGCTTTTTAACATACCATTCTGGTTTTCCCAAATAGAGTGCAGAGTACCATTTTTCTTACAACTTACTAATAAGAGCTATCATTTTAGAGTTAAAAATCATTAGAATGTTTTAATAAATCATGACATGCCAAATTTTTAGTGCTTAAAAAACAATTAATTGTATTTTTCTGTTAAAGTGTATTTTTATTATTTTATTATTGCTTAATTAGGAAGTATCAATAATTTTCGATGCTTAATATATGTGAAATCTGAAACACAGTACTGCAAGTGCTTTCTGTAACTTTATTAAAAGTTTTTATGCATATTCTACTCTCCTATGCAGAGTGATTGCCACAGATTAAGTTGATTCCAGAGTCACAGAACCAGTTTTAGGATTCAGAGACTTTCAATTATATAACTGTATGAAATAACTGTGCCAGAAAGCCTTTAGATTTCCTCATATATGGTTTGGGGGTATATATATATTTCCTGTCCAGAAATGTTATACTTTAATTCTACATGTGAAGATTTTATATTAAACAAATTCTAACTGTTCTTAGAGAATCCACACAAATAAAAATATCATTAAAAGTAGGAATTTTATGTTGAGTATATATAAGGCATTAAATATTTAGTAAATATTTTCCTTTTGCTGTTCATTTTACTGACACTATCTAAACAGAAGGCCACCTGTCTTCCACCCTGTCCCCAAATGTGGACAGGCCTTATCTTTGGGCAAAACATCAAGGAAAATACTGGTGACCAATCACTCTCACTCTGGCTGATAGGGCAGTGATTCCACACAAGGAGAGGCAAGCCTAGAATTTAGGCTACAGCCTACCCCTTCCATCAAGTACTCAGATTCGAAAGCAGGGGTGTCACTCAGAAAGAAGCCTTCCATTGTCCCCACTCCTAGCTCCACAGTTCTGCCTCAGAAATCTTGCCTGAGGGTAGAACCAAACCATAAAACAGAAAGATCCCAATCTCTTCCAAAGAAATAGACCACATCTGCAACCAGGCCATGAAGTTGAAGCCAAAGGGCTATCTCAGAAAGAGCAGAGGTTGTGGTGAACCACAATTAGGAGAAGATTCACAGATTCAACAACTAAGTTACAAGAGAGAACTGAGAGGAGAGACAACTGGGACGACCCTCTTGGGGTGAGACTATATATCAACACTGACCTTTGGAATTACTCCTTCAAAGGGGTCACAAATTTACTGGATTAGTTTATGGAGGAATTTATGTCCCAGGGGCATTTTTGTAAACATCAGAATGGTCAGCTGGGAATTAGTAAAGATCACATGTGGGTTCAAGTCCCGATCTGAACCGCTGAACAGCTGAATGGAGTCAGGGGAAGCATAGAAAAGGGTTGTTTGTGCTAACACTACCTTCATCCCAAAGTGACTATGGGTATACTCACAGGTGCGGCTCCCTGGGAACGACATCAGAAGCTCAACACTGTGGAGTGAGGGTAGAAGGAACTGTTTGCACTAAAATAACCCAGCAGGTCACTAAACAAATAAACAAGCAAATGACAGTAACAAGCCCTGGAGGTGGCAGACTAGATGAAATGGACAAATTCCTAGAAAGACACAAGCTACCAAAAGTAACCCAAGACAGACAACCTGAATAGACCTAAAACAAGTGAAAGATTAAATTAATAATCAAAAAACATCCACAAAGAAAAGTCCAGGTCCAGATGGCTTCAATGATGAATTCTACAAAGCATTTTAAGTTAAAACCAATTCCTCACAAACATTTCCAAAAACGAGAGGAAAGAATATTTCACAACTCATTTTATGAGGTCAATATTACTCTGACCCCACAACCAGACAAATAAATACGTCATAAGAAAACTAAAGACCAGTACTTCTTAGGAATATGGACACAAAAATCCTCAGTGAAATACAAGCAAACCAGATCAAATCCAGCAATTTATAAAAAGAATTATATACCATGACAATGTGAGATTTATGTCAGGAATATCAGGTTAGTTCAACATAAGACAATCAATTTATATATTATAGCAACAGAATAAAAAGCAAAAGTCACAAGATCAGCTCAACAGATGCAGAAGAACCATTTGATAAAACCCAACATCCTTTCATGGTAAAAACATTCAACAAGTTAGGACTAGAAAGGAACTTCTAATACCTGATAAAGGGCATCTATGAAAATCCCACAGTTAACATCATACTTAATGGTGAAACACTGGATTAGTTTCCCACTAAGAACAGAAACAAGACAAAAAAATGTGCATTTGTGACTTCTACTGAACATTGTACTGGAGGTTCAAGTCAGGGTAATTAGGTAAGAAAAAAGAAATAAAAAGCAACCAGATTGAAAATTAAGAGGTAAAACTATTTCTATTTATAGATCACTATGATCTTCTATGTGGAAAATACAAAAGAATGTACTAAAATACTATTAGAACTAATAAATAAGTAAAGTTTTCAAAAAGTGAGCCAAGACCATTCAGTTAGGAAAGATCAGTCTTTTCAATAAATGATGGGACAACTGGCTAGCTACATGAAATGAACTGAAGTTGGACCATTATACCATATACAAAAATTAAATCGAAATGGATCAGTGATCTACATTTAACATATAAACTTATAAAACACTTTACAGAAGTAAGTTTAATGGGCTCAGATTTGGTAAGGGATTCTTAAATATGACACCAACAGCATGAGCAACAAAAGAAAACACAGATAATTTGGACTTCATCAAAATAAGAAACATCTGCTTCAAAGGACACCATCAAGAAAGTGAATAAAACAACTCACAGAATGGGAGAAAATATTTGCAAATCATATATCTGTTAAAGGACTTGTATCCAGAATATATAAAGAATTCTTACTAATAATAAAAAGACAACCAATGAAAAAAATGAGCAAAGGATCTGAATTTATCCAAGGAAAATATATAAATGGCCAATAAGCACGTGAAAAGATGTTCAACATCATTAGTCATCAAAGAAATGCAAAGAAGAGCCACTGGAACAACTATTTTTTTAATGGAAAATAGTAAGTGTTGGCAAGGATGTGGAGAAAACTGGAATTCTCATACAGTGCAGGAATACAAAGTTGTGTAGCCATTGTGAAAAACAGTATTCTGGTTCCTCAGTAAGTTAAACACAGAATTACAATATGACCCAGCAATTCCATTCCTAGGTATATACCCAGAAGAATTTAAAACATGTGTCCAAACAAAAACTTACACACAAACAGGGCTATTAACACAGCCAAAAGGTAGAAACAACCCAAATGTCCATCAACTCATGCATGGATAAACAAAATGTGGTATACATCCACAGCACAGAATATTACTAAGCCATAAAAATGAATGAAGTAGGGCTTCCCTGGTGGCGTAGTGGTTGAGAATCCGCCTGCCGATGCAGGGGACATGGGTTCGAATCCTGGTCAGGGAAGATCCCACATGCCGCGGAGCAACTAAGCCTGTACGCCACAACTACTGAGTCTGTGCTCTAGAGCCTGTGGGCCACAACTACTGAGCCTGTGTGCTGCAGCTACTGAAGCCCGTGCACCTAGAGCCCATGCTCCGCAGCAAGAGAAGCCAGAGCAATGAGAAGCCCACACACTGCAACAAAGAGTAGCCCCTGCCCGCTGCAACTAGAGAAAGCCCGCACGCAGCAACGAAGACCCAACACAGACAAAAATAAATAAATAAATTTATTTTTTAAAAAAAGGAATGAAGTAGTGTACAACACGGATGAACCTTCAAAACATTTTGCTAAGTGAAAGAAGCCAGTCACAGAAGGCCACGCACTATGATTCCATTTATATGAAATGTCCTACATAAGGAAATTTCTAGAGACAGAAAGTAGTGGTTGTTTAGGGCTTGGGGGTTGGGAGAAGGGGGCGGGGGAGTAGGGGAATACTAGCTAAAGGCTTAGGATTTCTTTTTGAGGTTTTGTAAATGCTCTAAAATTGACCGTGGTGATGGTTGCCCATATCTATGAATACACTAAAAAACACTGCTTTATAACATTTTAAGTGGGTGAACTGTACGGTATGTGAACTATATATCAATGAAGCTATTTTTTAAAATTATGAACCAAAATGACTTAAGATATTAAAAGTAACCAATAAACTGTTGAGGGTTGAAAAATAAAGATTAAATACAATTTTCCTGATAAGCATTTTAAGTGAGTGTTTTGAATTGCTTTTAGACACAAGTCCCATGCTTAAGGTAAGGGTGATATTAAAGAATAAGCAAATTCAAAAAAGATAAATGTAATACATACCTACAAAGATACCTTCTCCCCCCATATTCCAAACAAATTGTAGTAGCAAATGCTCTCTACATACAGTATGAAATGTCTTTTATATGCTATCAACCTTCAAAGAACATGTTAATTCTTAAATTGAGACCATTTCCTCCATAAGAATGTGATTTATTGTGGCAGCTACCCTTGCATATTTGAAATATAATGTTGACATATGATAAATTAGAGATTCAGAAATTTTTAGTCCAACATAATTTTAGGAAACCACCAATGTATCTGGAAGATAACTTCTAGATAAAACATCTCAGATATAGAATCACAGCACAAAGAGCATGTTATTTCTTAAAAATAATACACCTAAGACCTAGCAAAAGAGACAAGAAGGCTGTTTTGCTCTGAATAGCAGGACTTCCATAACCCAAAATGAAGAATCCCCAGCAGAATTCTGAGATCAGCTGCCATCAGATTTAAAGCAATCCCAAATTACGCTTTCCCTAACATTTGTCATTTTCATCTACACTGACAGCAGGTGCAGTTCTCATTCAAGATTCGCACTACAAACTAATTTGGCACTGAGAGTGACTGTCTGTAAAGGTGCAACTGTCTGGATCATTGCTCTATACACTGACACAAGTTCCAGAAGCTATCAAATTGAAAAAAAAAGGCGGGAAAAGTTAGCTATGGGTAGAGAAACAGGCATCAACTACAGAGTTTAAAAAAACAAAAATGCAGCTCTCAAAACAATAAAAAGGCAAGTTTTACTACTCTGGCTATAAATTAAGTATATGAGATTCAAAGGAAACACAATAGGAATAGACAGGTAATATCCTTTTCCTGGTAGATTTTGCTAAAGCCATTATTATCTATTAAGGAACTTCTCAATAGACAAAGGTGCTCAGGGTTCTCATTGTTATTATAATTCCTGTTTCATTAAGTTAAATTATCAAATTAAAGTAGTTCTTCATTAAAGTAAAAAAATTAACCAACAGACCATGTTCCTGAGATGCCAAAAAAAAAAAAATTATTGCAGAACACGCACAGACTACCTTTTAAACTTTTTTTTTTTTTTTTTTTTAATTTTTTTGGCCACTCTGCACAGCATGTGGGATCTTAGTTCCTCGACCAGGGATCAAACCCAGTCCCTCTGCCTTGAAAGCACAGTCTTAACCACTGGACTACCAGGGAAGTCCCTGTACAGACTAACATTACTAATAAGCAGCATTACTTCCTTATTTCTTACACTTGTAACAGATGAATGTAGTTTGTGAATCTCTCAGGAAAGGTAAACACCACTTTCCACTGTATTCTGTGTTATATCATTTTTATTCCAATAGGAACGATGCTCTAGGGGATGCTATATCCCCAACACAGTATCAAAATGAATCACACACATTACATCATCATAAAAGCAAAATATAAAGTAATGAAAACCTTTAAATAATATATCACAGAAAATTATACTATAAATCTTAGGAAAATTGGTAACAAAAAGTTATAATGGGCCTAAATAAGAACTATAAATCTGTTCAAGAGCTGGGGTATGCAGATATGCTGAGGGTTTGTGAAACCACAGAATAAATGACAAACACACTTGCATTATGGGTTTACTCAAAGATTTAGAGGCAAAACATTATTTCCAAGTAAAAGGCAATTCTGGTCATGTTAATGTCCTGTTTGAACCCTATTTCTCAGGTTAGTCAAAACATGTTGAACAAGGTATTTAATCACTAAAACAGGCTTTAACGATAATAAAATTCATATTTATAAATGGTTTGTCAGTTCCATTCTGTTTCCATCTAGTCAATATTAAAGAATTCATTAAAAGTCAAAAATAAGTCTATCTGAAGTTCCGAAAAGACCTCTTTCAAAAGAGAGACCAACCATTCTCCCTAGCAAATAGTCAATGGGCATTCTGAAAAACAGCTAGTGATGCACAGTAGGCATAATATCTTGACGTGAATGAGGTATCCTTTTGGACAATACAGTTAAGCGGATTATGGAATTATTCTCAATATGGAGATCACCCACTAAAGTTGTTCTTTAAAGAGTGGTCATGGCTCTGTCCTGTTCAAAATTTTATCAATTATATATAAACTAGAAGATATTAAATTAAATTTGTTAAAGGTGTCAACTTAATTCATGATAGAATCAAAATTTTAAAATTTTCTAGATAGTCTGATATAATCTGGCCAGACCTAAGGAGAAGCAATAGAGGTAAATATAAAACCCCACAATTAGGTTTAAAAAACTCATGTGTACTTGTACAAGATGGGGAAACCTTATCCCACAAATAAATTCCTAAGAAAAATCCTGAAAGGGTAGGGGGTTGGTTATTTACAGGTTCAATATGAATAAATAATGTAATAAAGGCTAGGGAAAAATTTAATGTAGTAATAGCAATACTGTATCTCCAAAACCCCATTTAGCATCTCAAAGGATACTACACTGACTGAACCATATTTAGAGGGCTGAGTTCAATTCTAATCTATACTTTTTAAGAAGGTTACAATAAAAAACTAAAGAAAAGAACATGAAAAAGAAAGTAAAAATAAGATATCTATGCAAACTGTTACTATTATCCATTCTGTCTGAAGGACAGCAGATGTTACTATTATCCATTCTGTTTGAAGGATACTCATTCATAGATTTGATAAAGATAATGAATATTATTCTGGTCCCATCTTCCTGGATCGTCCTCCATGCATCACTCCACATTGCTAAATACCCCTAATCCTTCTTGAAACGTACTTTTCCTCTGATATGCTTGACACACCATTCTTTTTTTTTAAGTAATTTTATTTTATTTTATTGAAGTAGAGTTGATTTACTATGCTGTGCCAATCTCCGCTGTGCAGCAAAGTGACTCAGTTATACACATAGAGGCATTCTTTTTTAATATTCTTTTCCATTATGGTTTATCATAGGATATTGAGTATAGTTCCCTGTGCTAGACAGTAGGACCTTGTTGTTTATCCATTCTAAATGTAATAGTTTGCATCTACCAACCCCAAACTCGCAGTCTATCCCTCTCCCTCCCCTTCTCCTGCCGTCAACCACAAGTCTGTTCTCTAGACACGCCATTCTTGTGATATGTATCCTACCACTCTGGCTGGTACATTCCTATCTCTTCTTTAGGCTCCCTTTGACTATTAAATGTTGCAGTTCCTTAAGGTTTAATCCCAGGCTTTCTCTTCCACTCCATGTTCTCTCCTTAGCTGTTCACATGCAAGCCCTCAGCTCCCATTAGCAAGCATATACTGAAAACTCATAAAATCACACATCCTTCCCAGATCTCTACTCTGAGCTTCATTTAACAAATTGTCTAGTTATCATCTTCACTTGGAGGTCTTAAGGCCTCTCACAATTCCACATACGTCCAAAACCATCTCTTGGTTTTCCACCCACTTCACTCTAAGTATTCTTTATTTCCATGAATGGCATTGCCATCCTTCCAGTTACACAAAAGCCTAAAATGCACCCTTACCACCTCTTTATGCATCACACCCAATCCTACCCCATCATCCACTTCACTCTTAAATTCTCTCGATCTCAACTACTAAACAGATTTCAAGGCTTTCTCCTTGTCTGTTTTAAGATCCCAAACAGTTATTGCCTGTACCATGCAAAGGGCTTCCTAAATAGTTTCTGCACATCTATCCAAAACACATTCCAATCCATTCTCCACATAGCAATGACAGAAGATGTTAGGAAATGTAGGTCTGATCAACGTATGCTACCTTCCCTCCAACCCTTGCCAACAAACTTCCAATTGCTCTCCATTGTTATCAAGATGAAGTACTGAATTGAATTGAACACAGGAGCAGAACCTCAAAACATCAAAAAGTGCTACACTAAGAGTCAAAAATACTGATGTATATTCAATTACATTGCTCTGACTAGAAAGAATTTTAATATCATTAATAAAGTTAAATACTCTTTTTAAAACAGCATCCTTTTTAATTCTCCATTTCTATGTATGTTTTATAATGAGCGTAAGGCATCATAGCATAATTTAAAATTATACTGTATATCATATACAGTTTAAAATTAAATAACTGGGGCTTCCCTGGTGGCGCAGTGGTTGAGCGTCCGCCTGCCGATGCAGGGGACGCGGGTTCGTGCCCCGGTCCGGGAGGATCCCACATGCCGCGGAGCGGGTGGGCCCGTGAGCCATGGCCGCTGAGCCTGCGCGTCTGGAGCCTGTGCTCCGCAACGGGATAGGCCGCAACAGTGAGAGGCCCGCGTACCGCAAAAAAAAAAAAAAAAAAAACCCAAAAAAGCAAAAAAAAAAAAAAAAAAAAAAATTAAATAACTACATTTATATCAGGGATACATTATCAAACGTGGTTAGAAAGTATAATCAAAAAAGTTTGGAGACCAATGCTTTAAAGTATCATCCTGTTATGAAAGTTTTGCACAATGTAAGTTTTCTTATTTGGATATATCTTATAACCAATATTTATATTTAATATAATATTTTTTCTGAAAATGTTATTACATGAATGGTGTTTCTGAAAATGGTCAGTAGAATTATAATATTATAATTTAAATTATAAAATTATAATTTAAATCACATAATTATAATTATATGTAAATTATAAATTAAATTATATTAAATAATTAAATTATTTAATATATTAAATATTAAATTATATTTAATTTATAGTTATAGAATGTAAGGAAATACAGATTAGGTACAATCCACTGATACCACTGCTACTCATATTTTCAAAACTTTTGTGTAAGTGCATTCTACATCAGCAACTCAGTTTTTACTTTATATTACCCCCCGTCAGTCAACTTAATTTAATAATTTACCAAGCTTATGAACACTAGTAACACAGAGCAGTTTAGGTTAGGAGAAAGTCAGTCCGGGCTCAAATCATAAGCCTGCTGCTCATTGGCTTTAGGAGCTTAGACATCTGCTCTGAGCCTCCTTTTCTCATTTGTAAAGTGGGAATAAGAGTACATACATACCCTTCACAGGGTTGTGATGTGAACTAAATAATGTATGTAAATGTATATGACACAGTGCCTTGCATATAATAAGTAATTAACATTAGGTATTTAGTATTACCAAAATAAACGAATCATAATCAAATAAGGGAGTAAGAAAAGTACACAAAATAATTTGTATCACAGTGAAAATGATAACAAAACCTAATACTTGTACACTAGTTATGTCCCAGGCAAGTAATTAAGTGCTTTACGTCTAAAGCAAACATTTTCACAGTCTTCATCTGAAGAAATATTCAGTGAATCTTTGCTAAATGTACATAATACTAATGCATTTATCATTTAAAAGCAATCATGATAGAATAATAATTCAAAGAAAATACTACAAAAGTATGAATAATCAACTATCACTTGTCAGGAAATAAATGAACATACAACAAATATTAACACAAATATCTGACATGCATATTTACTTCAGCATTTTTTCTCAAGAAAGTGTGCTCATGATTGTAAATATGTGCATGCATATATTCTAACTCCAACTTCTGCTAGTAAAATTATTCTTGGTTCAATGGTGAAACTAAATACAATATATCCTAGTGTTCTGTAAAAAGCACCGATAGATTTGAAACCATTGCTTCAACTAAAACTTTAATCACTGGTTAGATCACAGCTTCCTTAACCTTCCTGACAACCACCAGTATGTCTCCTCCATTTCAGTCTGTTAAATAAAAGAACCAGATGAATCTCCCTCACAGCTTTCACATACACCCATACATTGTAGAAACTACAATGGGGTAATCTCATCTAAGCTCAGTTTAGAAGGGACCTTGGAGGACATCTAAACAAAGCTCTCAAAAATCAATAATTACTGCCAAAGGAGTCTGAAAAACAGGACAGCTGAGAACACAGGATTGGACTCAGAACTAAGTTTATCAATTTTGTCAATTCCTACTTATATGACTATGGGAACTTTCTTAAGTTCTCTGTGCCTCAGCTTTCCTTTCTGTTAAAAGAAATTAGCATGGTATCTGACAACAGGTGCTCTATACATATTTACTGCTGTTATTGACATTTTTTTTTTTTTCTGGCTAATGAACACCCAGCATACTTCCACCAGCAAGTAGAACACTTCATAAGGAAACTCATGCCACTGCTAGAGGATGCTTAAAGTCAAAAGATCCTTCCGTACATTGAGCCCAATCAGACTCACTATAGCTTTCACCTAACACTGGCTGTGCCCTCTGGGGTTACAGAGAATGATCTTAATAATATTTCTACAAGACAGCCCTTCAAAAATTTAAAGATAAGGCCAAGTAAAGTATTAGGCACACTTCACTCGTAAGTTCTTTCCTTCCCAGGTAAACATACATCAATTCCTTACTATTATTCATATAACTTGGTTTCTTGATGATTCTTTATCCAGGTTCGTTTAGAAATCTACCTTTTACTGAGCCTTTTACTTTTAATGGCATCCAAAACTGAGCATAACATTTCAAATATAATTTGATTGGGGCAGATCACAGAGATTAAAACAACTCTGGACTAGATGTTAAACTTTTCTAAACATAGCTTAAATTGGTAACAATATCACACTATTGGCTCAAATTGAATGTGTAGCCAAGTAAAAGTATTTGGTTTTAGTTTTTTTCCACATAAATTCCTAGTAGGCAGATTCCCATATCCTGTACTTTATATAATAATTTTTAAGCCCAAAATTTCAAATAGATCCCTTATAAATTTCATTTTCTTCTTTTTTTTTGTTTTTTTAGTCTTTAGAGAGCTTTTAAAATCTGGATTCTGGCAATCTATATATCAGTAAACACTATCAGTGTTGAACCAGTCCAGAACACAAGTTCAATAACTGTGCCTTTATACAAATTATTGATTAAAGTACTGAGGACAGGACAAAAGTAAAAAACTACAGGATAAAGAATGGAGACCTGATTCCAAATTGGCAATGAACCAATATTTACAATAAGGTTTTTCAATCAACTATTAACTCCATTTAACTGTATTAATCACTGCTGACATTTCTTGGTATATCTTGTCTAATTTAGATTCTTCAATATCTAGTATTGTAGCCACTAGTCACACAAGGCTATTTGTATGCCAAGTAATTACAATTAAACAAAATATGAAATACAATTCCTCAGTTACATTTAACCATGTTTCAAGAGATCAACAGCCGCATGTGGCTAGTGACTACTGTGTTGAAGAGCAAACAAAATATTTCAATCATCACAAAAAGACAGCACTGGTCTAGGAGATATTTTGATTGTACTGTAAAACACTGCTTAGATCTAGATACAATATGTTTACACAGCAAAATCTATCTGTCTAGTTTATCACACTGACTACCAAATTAGGGTTTTTTTAAAAAGCTCATAGTTTACATTAGAGTTTATTTACTCTTTGTGCTGTATATTCTACAAGTTTTGGCAAATGTATGATGACCACAATGACATGTATCTATCATTACAGTATCATACAGAAGAGATTCACTGCCCTAAAAATCCCCTATGCTCCACCAATTCACCCCTTTCTCCCTTCTCCCCAACCCCTGGTAACCACTTATTTTTTGACTATCTCCAAAATTTTGCCTTTTACAGAATGTCACATAGATGGAATCATATAGTGTGTACCCATTTCAGATTGACTTCTTTCACTTAGCAATAATCATTTAAGGTTCTTCTAAGTTTTTTCATGGCTTGCTGGCTCATTTTCTTTTACCACTGAATACCACAGTTTATCCATTTCCCTACTGAAGAATATCTTGTTTGCTTTTGACAGTTGTCTTTATTTTTTATTTCATTAAATTCTGTTTTTTACTCAAATTATCTCATCCATAAAAATATGCAAGCAAGTCCTATACAGAGAAATGCGGAAAGAATCTCACTAAATTTCACACTTTTCATTTTTTTTCTTTTCCAAATTTTCTACAATGAACACATACTATTTAATCAGAAGAGGTTTTATTTATTATTTTTTTTAATAATACAAACCAGGGCTTCCTTGGTGGCGCAGTGGTTAAGAATCCGCCTGCCAATGCTGGGGACATGGGTTCGAGCCCTGGTCCGGGAAGATCCCACATGCCAAGGAACAACTAAGCCTGTGCACCACAACTACTGAGCCTGCGCTCTAGAGCCTGCAAGCCGCAACTACTGAGCCCACGAGTCACAACTACTGAAGCCTGCACGCCTAGAGCCCATGCTCCTCAACAAGAGAAGCCACAGCAATGAGAAGCCTGCGCACCGCAACGAAACAGTAACCCCCGCTCGCCACAACTAGAGAAAGCCTGCGCACAGCAACGAAGACCCAATGCAGCCAAAAATAAATAAATAAATTTATTTATTTTTAAAATAAATAAATAAATAATACAAACCAGATTCTGATTTACCAATTTTGTGTGTGTGTGTGTGTGTGTGTGTGTGTGTGTGTGTGGTACGCGGGCCTCTCACTGTTGTGGCCTCTCCCGTTGCGGAGCACAGGCTCCGGACGCGCAGGCTCAGCGGCCATGGCTCACGGGCCCAGCCGCTCCGCGGCATGTGGGATCTTCCCGGACCGGGGCACGAACCCATGTCCCCTGCATCGGCAGGCGGACTCTCAACCACTGCGCCACTAGGGAAGCCCTGATTTACCAATTTTTTTAACTTTTTGTCCGCTAAGGACACAAAGCATCACTAACTTAATAAATAAAATAGGTTTTCACAAATTGCCATATTTGGAATGAACACTATATAAACCAAAAAAAATCATGTAGACAAATCAGCTGATAACTAATAGTACAAGGACCAATGAATAATTTAAACTTTATTTCCTCTACCAAATCTTATTTTTCAAATGAAAAACCTTTTTTTTAATCAAGCACAATGTAACCACATAGGAATCACGCTAACATACACCATTTTCTAAACATTCTGATCACTGAAAAACTATTTCAGTAATTTTAATAATATAATTATTATTAGTTCATAATAGCAATAAAATAGATGTTTTAACAATTTAATCATTTGAGGTAATAAGCAAATCCCTTATCCTAATATCTAACTGGAACTACTTAAGAGATGCAATAAGTGCAGAATGTCCATTATATTCTTTCCAAGTAGAAGAGCCATGGATGGCACTTTGAACTAAGCTGGTTAGGGAAAAGAAGAGCAGCTTACAAACAGAAATGAAAAATTTGCTTGAGCATCTATATGGCCAGATTTACAAAATGGAGCAAGTGGGTAAAGTATTACTCTCCAAGTAAGCTTATTTAATTGTATATCAAAAGAAAATTAACATTTTTCACAGAAAGCAATACCTGTAACTATTAAAATACACATTTACTATTGTTATGAGATTTATTATGTTTCATGGTAGATTGATAATATGCAAGGAATAATGTTTAGCCTCTTTCCTTATTGGCATAGACAATAAAAATCACAGCATTTATTAGGGGATCTTTCTATTTGGGGTATTTTCAAGACACTTAACTCTCTACACAGAAATTGAATCTCCAGGAATATTATACCACACATCACTTTTTCTGGGTATCAGTTGATACATAAAATGCATAAGAAATGAAGTTATGATAACCAGGTACTCATATAAAACAAGAGACAGGGTTAAAAATACCAAAATAAAGCAAAAAATATATAAGGCTTACTAATAATATAAGTAACAATGAGCTCCTGGTTTGGTTTTTTGTTGTTGAAATTATCAAAATACTTGTAAAGTCTATAGTTAAGTTATTCTTATTAAAACTACATAACTGTCATGATTAATTTTCCATTGCCTTGAGCAAACTTAAGATTTCAATTTTAACCCTAAGTAGAAAGAAAAGCTGAATAAGTGTTTATTGGTCACTGTTTCTGACAGTACAATCGACATTCTATATACTGAATTTAGTTATTCTACTATTTTCAACTTTTAGAGGTTTCTAAATAACAAAACCCTTAAGCAGTTTGTCACAATAAAAAAATATGATGATCCTATAAGGATAATCACAGTCATTTCTCTTAAAAAAAACTAAACTAAAATATATTTTACTTTTAAATTTCTTCTTAAAACTATCTTCAAAAAACTCTCTTCCCTTTTATGCTTAACCTGTGAAGGAGGCTGACTTCTGAAAACAAGTATTAGCGATTAAGATGAAAAAGAAGGTATGGCACAAAATTCACCTCTTCTGGTAAGATTGCAGAAGGTGAATGCACTTCTGGTAAGATTGCAGAAGGTGAATGCACCTCTTCTGGTAAGACTGAAAAAGAGAAAAACCTAAAAGACACTTCAAACTTAAAAAGAAGAAAAATATCTCCCTGGACCAGAAATTGAGCCAAAAAAAGTAAAACACCGAGTAGGGCTAAAGTAACAAGCTGAGCTCCAGTTCTAGACAGCAAGGCCAGGAGTCTGGCTCCTGTGAGATAACCTAGATGAAAAGTGCTCTGTGGGGACTTCCCGGGCAGTCCAATGGTTAAGACTTCACGATTCCACCACAGGGGGCACGGCTTCAATCCTTGGTAGGGGAACTAAGATCCCACATGCTGTGGCATGGTCAAAATGTAAAAAAAAAAAAAAAGTGCTCCTTGTAAACAATGTGCAAAGCAGAACAAGGCTTAGCTGAGGCCAGAGCATGGGCATGGGGCTCCCCTGTTTATAAGAAGGGGCTGAAAAGAACTACTACCAAAATGAGACTTGGGGCCACAACTCTATAGCAATCTAAGATGGGGAGGAGGGGGAATGTGGAAGGAAGAAGCTACAAATCAACATCACCATCAGCATAATTAAAATTCTAAAACATATGAAGAAATCTTAAACTAAAAATGACAGTCAACAAAATCAACAATGGAACTTAAGTTCACTCCAGAAGAAGGTAATATGGAACAATGTGATAAAGACTTTCAAGTAAGTACTATTACAAAGCTCCAAGAGGTAACAAAGCAGTTGCTTCCATTAAAAGAATTTATGAAACAAAATAAAAGAGGGTATATTGGAACATTCTATCCTTTTTGCTCAATTTTTCTGTAAACTTAAGGCTGCTATTTAAAAAGTTTATTAATTAAAAAAAGATGATAAATGATTCAAGGAAAAAAGAATTTTAAATCTATATCAATCAAGGTGATTATTTTCCTACTGCTGATAAATATTTGTAAAGTTTAAATGATTGTACACTTGTGGTTTAAACAAAAACTACCTAGTAAAATATAAAAAAGATGCCTAACAAATCTTTGTGGAGAAAATGAGTAAGTAATGAAAAGAGGTAAATAATGATCAATATGAGGTCATTTTCTATCAGCATTAGTTATCGGGTCATAAAATATACATCTCTTTTAACATTCTCATTGGAATCTACTTTATTTTTCAGATACAATAAATGTCCTTGATGTCACTTTATATTTTTAGAGTATTTCAAATGTTATCATTATTATTGATTGCATAAGAAAACAAGTAGTTATAAACAGATTAAAATTTTTAAAGAAGAAACCCATTTCTACTGTGAAACAAATACACCTGCTATAACTGGATGTAACTACAAGGACATCAGGCTTGTCCCAACTACTTCATATCTAAAGATTGGGAAACTGCCAGATGTCTTATTATTTAAAACTAATACCTGCAATATGAATAAAAGCTAAAACATGTGGGGAAAAAAAATAAAGAGAAGAGCAAAAAAATTAAAAGCTGGTTCTCTGAAAACAAACACTCCGCTATCAAAAATTAGAAAGTAGAAAACAGACAGAAATACAGGGGCAACATAACCAAAAGCTAGTGTAAAAAAAATTTTCTTTTTAAATAAGAAGACATTATGAATAACTTTAGAGCAAAAAGCTTGAATACTTGGCTAGTGAAATGGCTAATTTCACAGAAAATATATAAAATTATCAAATTTGATTTAAGAATAAATAGAATATTTGAATAAACCAACGACTGGAAAATCTGAATTGCTAATTAATGTCTGCCCTACAAAAAGATACCAGGCAACATAGTTTTAGAAGCATACTTGCTTCAAACTTTCATGAAAGAAATAATTGCTTTCTTATAGAAACCTTTTAAAAAACAGATAAATAGGGCTTCCCTGGTGGCACAGTGGTTGAGAGTCCGCCTGCCGATGCAGGGGACACGGGTTCGTGCCCCGGTCTAGGAGGATCCCACATGCCGCGGAGCAGCTGGGCCCGTGAGCCATGGCCGCTGGGCCTGCGCGTCCGGAGCCTGTGCTCCACGGCCGGAGAGGCCACGGCAGTGAGAGGCCCGCGTACAGAAAAAAAAAAAAAAAAACCAGATAAATAAAGCTCCAGAAGTTTATTTTATGAAGTTAGAATAACCTTAGGTATTAGTATTAAAACAGGGTAATTTACAAATTCTCTACTCAGGCTGAGATTCTAAGAATAGTAGAAGGATTGGAAAACCATGTGATGCACCAGTGACTATCCAATAAGCCCCAAGAAAAAGAGGAGGCATTCTGATTCTCATAAATTAAACTAAGGCAAATCCATGTATTTCCTTTCTTAATTATAAAGGGAGGCATTTTAAAACTTAGAGTTGTACCTACACCTCTACTGTATAAACAGCATACATTATACACTGTAGTAAACATGGTATTCAAAGAAAAACTATACTCAATTTAGGGAATGTCTTCCTTTGAGATAACAAGCAATTTTAGATTAGCACATGAAATGATGTGCGTATTGAAAACAAAGAATAATGAAGTATGTTAAAAGAAAATGTTAACTGAGTAATTCTGAAAAAAGTTTTGAATTAACAGTCCATATGGAACTCAGTATCAGAATAATTACATAAAGCAGAGTATGTTATTTATAACATTGTAAATTATTCTTAGTTTGGTTTGTGGCATAAAAAATTATTAAGTATTCATACATTCCAAAATAAAGTCTTAAACAACAAAAGAAAGTGACTGTGAAAATTAGGACAGCATTTATTTAGCATTTATTTATCTCTCAAGAAAAATGTGCTATGCAAATTGTTGTTGCACTGCAGAGAATGAGATAAATTATATTTTCAGAATAACTAATGTTCATTATTTACAGGTACTTAATCTAACACAACAACTTAACAAAGCTAAAACCAAGGTCACGACTTAGTTAAAACTACTTGGAATGTAAATACTATTTATTCCTCACATACTATAATTAATTAGATGTATAGTAAGTAAGGTTAAAGCTAGGTACCATTGTATATTTAAAAGCTTACTTTACATTTTCATGCACGTGGCAAATTGATAGCTTCCTTGATTCTTAAAAACAAAATATGCTGATTTTTAGTTGCGTTACTGAAAAGAAATTTACAGCCATCATATGTATGTATGTGCATATGTGCACATGTACATATAAAGCTGGACAAATAATGTATTAAATTTTAAAGATTTTTAAAATGTTTACAGCAATTTCTAAATCTAAGTCATACTTATCTATGTTTTTCAACTGGATAAACATTATCCAGAACGTTTTTTACTCATCTCAAACACAGAAATTTATTCTTTATTCTGCTAATAAAATGTATTTATCTTATTTCTTTCCCATATCAAAACATTACAGATATTGCTCAACTTATAAAATCCATATGCTCTTCCAAATTAGTCATAACATTCATTATATCAAACATAATTTTCATGCCCATTCTCCTTTTAAATATATGTATGAAAATTCCAAGAGGAGGAGACTTAAGAAAGCAAGATAATGGGAGTGAGTTGATTGAACTTTGTTACCTTTCCTTTTTGTCTCCCCAAACCTAAGAGTACTTGACACACAGCTGAGAATGAATGAATAAACGAGTGAATGAACAGTGCCAAACAGAGGAGAATAAGACTAAATGTACGAAATTTGGTAAAAGGTCTTACTCCTCGAACAACCATTCCAACTATGAGCAAAATAGTTTGGAATCTGTTATTACCACAAATTGGAAACAAGCAAGTATTTTTAAGTCCTCACTGTGAGTTTAAGTTAACATATTAATAATACCTTTTCGGGACTTCCCAGGTGGCGCAGGTTAAGAAACCGCCTGCCAATGGAGGGGACACGGGTTCAAGCCCTGGTCCGCAAAGGTCCCACATGCCACAGAGCAACTAAGCCTGTGTGCCACAACTGTTAAGCCTGCTCTCTAGAGGCCACGAGCTGCAACTACTGAGCCCGCATGCCACAACTACTGAAGCCCGTGCACCTAGAGCCCTGCTCTGCAACAAGAGAAGCCACCGCAATGAGAAGCCTGCACACTGCAACGAAGAGTAGTCCCCGCTCGCCGCAACTAGAGAAAGCTGCTGAACTAGATCTTCTACCTATAATTAACAGTGTTCCTGGTTACAAGTATATGAACTTATATTTATCTATTTTATCGTCATATTCAGCCCATTATTCTAACAATTTGAGCCACAAAGAAGGAGGTAAAAGCAACATTCAATCAAAATAAATAAAAAAATACAGCCAGTGCTTTCCCAATGTAGACCATAAAACTTAAGAGACCTGTTATAGCAGGTAACACTTCAACCATCTTGACCTTCCCTAAATTTTACATTCAGCTAAAAGTAGAACATGAACTTTCCTCATGAAAATTTCATCCCTTAAAAAGTAAAAGTAGGAATGAATAACCTAAAATGGCAGACAATGTGGAAGTAATAAGAACCTTGGGAGAAAATGGCTAGATCACCTTAGAGTATGCAATATGGACATATTCAGATATGCACCTACAAATTAAATACAAAGATACATCTGATCCAAGTAACATTCTGACTAAAACCAGTGAGACTAAAAAGAAAAAAGTTCAAGAGAGATGGGAGGTTCAATCATGTCTTTGGAATCGCCTTTCTAAGCATAATACCAAAAAAAGATTCCTAAATGAAAAGATGAATAGACTTGCCTATTTGTACACTCAAAACATCACAAAAATTTTTTTAATCTCATTATAAATTCTCATATAAAGAATAATTGAACTTCATCAAATGAAAAATTGGCAATTCTCACTAGAAAGCAGTAAGTGGCCTATAAATATACGGGGAAAAAAATCTTTAACCTCAGTAGTAATAACAAGTGTAATTAAAACAGTGAGATATAATTATCTCCCTAATAAACAGGGTTGGCAAGAACGTAAGTACAAGGATACTCTTATACACTATAGGCAGAAATGTACACTGGTAGATTCTTTCTGGAAAGAATTTTGTCAGTACTTTTGCATGCAAAATTTTCAGTACTAGTAATATATTCAAGGGAAAAATATGTATTAGCAAATATTTAGCATAAAAGTTTTTATTGCAATGTTATTTATAATAGGGAGAGGCTAGATTTAACTTAAATCTTCAATAGCAGAGTATTAATTTAATAAACTAGGATATGATGATAAATGTATACTATGCAGCCATTAAAATTTATTAATCAAATCACCATGTTACATATCTGAAACTAATCACATTGTAAATCAACTATACTTCAACTAAAAAAAATACAATAGATAATATATTGCATGTTTTATTGTCATAAAAACATGCATAGAAGTGTTAAGTAACAAAAAAGCATTACATATACTATAGGACCCATTTTCTTAAGTATTCATACTTTTTCAAACATATACTCCAAAATATTTGCAGTGGCCATCGCTAGATAGTAGTGAGAATCTTACAGATGATTTCGTTCCTACATTTTATGTTCTAAATTTTCTACAATGATACTTTGTTTTAAATTAGAAAAATAAAGTTGTGTAAAGAACAGTTGGCATTAAAAAATGAAATGGCATAAAAGACTAGAATTTCCACCACAATCCTGAAAAAAATAAGAGAAAAAAATTGGATTTTAATAAAACACTATGGCTACGCAGGAACTATAAACTGAAAAATATTAGAAGGACATGAGAGACAATATGGTAGCAAAATCACAATAAAAACTATCATAATTACATATATGTTTTTAAAACCTATTATAGTAGTGTCTATATGGTTAAAGCTCTAAAAATATCTAGGCACGTAAAAACGAGAGAAATGACAGAGTTCTTTTACCAAGCTTGAAGCAAGGAAATAAAACCAGGACATATGTTCTTCCCTGAGGAAGATGGGAGAAGCAAGTCCATTCTCACTTTGCATGCATCTTCTCCTACAAAGAATATTAGCTTAAGACAGGAAAGAGCAGAACAAATACCAAAAATATTGAATGCTACCCATGGAGAAATATTGAGTTCTACCTTATGGAGAAAGTAGTAAGGAATTACCTAACTTCTTCAAATAAATAAGTTCAGGTGTTCAGACCTTGATGAATCATATCCCAAGGTTCAAGAACTGCTTACAGAGTTGAGGTCAGAGTCATTAATATCTCTGAGAAATAACAAAGGAAAACAGAAGTTCCAGATGAAGGCAAAATTCCCCAATTTAAAAAAGAAATGATAAAAATGATGGGTTGTGAAAATTATTATAACTTAAATATCAACACATGGAAATGTAACAGAAGAACAGAATTCACAAGGAAAATCATGGCAAAATAGTCTTAATTCTTTTTCCTATGAGATTATTAGGTTAGTTGTTCTTAGACTGGATAAGCAACTGAAAGTTTGATATCTTTGAAATGAGATGATGAAAGCATTCTGGTCAATACTGTTAGATCTATGGAGAACTGAACAACTGTACACAGATTGTGTTGATATAATGGATTAATGTTAATGTAGAGGAAAACTGAAGGAGTTTTACACTTAGAAAAAAAGGCTAAGGAAGGGAAAAATTTAACTGCCATCACATGTCTAAAACACAGTCATATAAAAGAGTAGACATCTACAACTTCACTGCCCCTGTACAGACACAAGACTAAATGGCAGACGTAACAGGATCAGTTATCAGGCAGCAAAACAAGTAAGTTACATGAGGACTACTCAAGCAAGGGATAAGATGCCTTTTGAAAAAAAGAAACTCTTCATTAGAGTAAGTAGCCCTTATTATATGGGCACCACTTGGATAGAATGCTAGACACACAAATAATACATTGGGTGGGGGAACTCAATGATTCTAAATATTCTCTAAGTATAATTTTACCCAATGGTAGCTCTCTATTCAGACTCTGGACAGGGGAAGGGCTCTTCTGATTATTTGGTGGAAAGACGACAGAAAAAGCAGCACATATTTTGTCCTCACAGTTGAAGAGACATTATTTTAATGTCAACCTGGTTAATGTTGGTGTCCTTATATTCTAGCAGGGCTAAGACTACCAAAAAGAATGTACAATGCCTAATAGATATAAAACCTTTTCATGAAACATTAATGTTAATCATTCAGCATGGTAATATTAGATTTCCTACTCTGGGTACCAAAAACATCACGACAGCCTCCTTACCAAATTGTAGTATATACATTAAATCAGTGATTCTCAAAGTCTGGTCTAGAATCTCCAGGATCCTTTCAGGAGGTCCATGAAGCCAAAACTATTTTCATAATAACACTAAAATAGTCTTTGCCTCATTCATCTCATCCTCCCACGAGCATAAAGTGAGTGGAGATTTCCAGAGGCTACATAATGTGTAATATCAGAACAGACTGCATGCAGAAGCACATATGGGAATCTAGCTGTCTTATATTAAGCTAGACATTTAATTGATTTGAAAAAATGTCATACAATGCCATTCTTCATACTATTTTTTATTTCAGAGAAGTTACTTTTCATAAAAATGCTACTTATATTAATGTAACAGATTTAGTGTTATTAGTATCAATGTAATAGATTTAGTTACTTATATTAATTAATAGATTTAGTATTATTTTAGTATTATTTTAATAAATACAATATTTAATAATATATTAAAATTTTTGTTTTAATTTTTAATACAATAAATATCAATAGAACATATTGATAAACAACATAAGGAAAACTCTATGAGATCCTCTGTAATTTTTAAGAGCGTAAAGGAGTTTTGAGAACAAAGTTTGGGAACTACTGTATTAAACCATGCTAATTACTCTATATCAAAATTTCAAAGGATGCTGGAATCACCTATAATGCAAATAAGTACTAAAAAAATAGTCTTCCCTCAGAAGACATTCTACCCAAGTTTAGGATCAGGCACATATCTGGAACAGGGCTAGGTTCAGGACTGAACTCACATGGGTCAATAACACCATCCGCATAGAGTCAAGAAATAATGCTAATAGCACATGTAAAATTAGAAATGCTGTAAAGATGGGCTTCCCTGGTGGCGCAGTGGTTGAGAGTCCACCTGCCAATGCTGGGGACAGGGGTTCGTGCCCCGGTCTGGGAAGATCCCACATGCCGCAGAGCGGCTGGGCCCATGAGCCATGGTGGCTGAGCCTGCACGTCCGGAGCCTGTGCTCTGCAACGGGAGAGGCCACAACAGTGAGAGGCCCACGTACCGCAAAAAAAAAAAAGAAATGCTATAAAGAATGAACCCCAGCTGTACAACCACGAACTATGATAACATCAATAACTCAAAATTCACTTTTCCAAAGAACTTGTTACAGAACTCTATCAATACTTACATCAATATTAATAACTGCAAATAGCATTTAATATTGAAATAATACCAAGAGATATGTATATGCCATCTCCAATATTCCCAAGTATTTTCCTATTAACACCTTTTCTATTTTACCAAAGACTTAAAATCAGAACTCACTTCAAAAACTCAATTCAAAAGATTTTCTTTAGAATAGTGAGACTTAAAAAAGCAAAACAGAAAAAAAAAAGCAGTAAAAATAATAATTCTCTGAATTAAGACCCAGCCTCCAAGCATCATTTTATTAATTACTTGAAACATCTATATATAACAAGACATAGATAAAAATTTATTTACTGATCTATCAGGTATACACTCTAATAAAACTCTGATATATGGAAACAGATAATTCCCTAAATTAATTCTCCTCTGGGGGTGGGGGAAACCTAGATTTTTTTCTACATTCCTGATACTCCATGTGATTTTCAAATTCTTAATTTCAATAATGACAACAATAACAAAAATAATCACAGCTACCATGTAACGAGTATTTATTAAATGCTACTTATCATCTCACACATGGTATCTCATTTAAGACTTATACCAATTCTATAATCTACACATTCTTTTTATCCTGAGAGAACCCAGCAAAAAAAGCCTCTAGGGGATTCAATTACCTGAACTCTCACTACCAAAATGTGGGAAAGGAAAGACTTCTGATTTCAGTCTCTGCCCTTTCTACAACAATATGCCACCTCTCTTAATACTTCATCAAATATGTTACTCATCCAGTATTAAAACTGGGCTGACATTATTTTAAATTTATATCAGATAATGAATATAATGCCAGTAACTGAGAGCAAAACTGAACTTTTCATGTGACGGTAAGAGTAATTCATCATTTTGAATAACATAAGCAAATGGTGGCATAGAAAGGAATTAAAATAATGTTTCCTTTGTGTGATATAAAAAACTTATAAAGACACAATTCTTTATTGAACAAGTAGTATAAAACAGTCCAATTACTTCTAGATCAGTCTGTTTTTCAAAGCTTACTCTTTCAATCATAGAAACTAGTCAAAAATATTTTTCTAAATCAGTAAGTCATTCAGTATATAGATAAAATTTCTAAAGTTTTGAAGTTTATTATATTTTCATCAAAGAACTCATAGAAATATATAATGCTGTACAAATGTAAACAGTTATTACTAGATTAACCATATAATTTATCATTCAAACCTATATACTTTTTGAAGAGACACTACTAATTATTACAATGTAACAACAGGTTTAACCAGAACTGTCCCAGTAACCAGGACTTGTGGACACCCAAACTACTGCCCTAGACTCTTCTACTATTCATTACACCCACAGTCCTCCTACAACTATGTAGTGGAAAGATACACATGTCTACTATGTAAAACCATTTGGCTACATATTTGACCACTGTAGCACAATATTAAAGAAATACTTTCTTTGCCAGCCACCCATATTTTAAAAGCCTATTTCATTAAGATAATTCACATTAAGATAAAACTGCAATTACTTCAACTATACCTCATCCTGAAGTTCATCACCACTTTTAACAGAAGCAAGCATATCGTATAAAGTACAGCAAAGATCTTCTATTCTTGTTGCTTCGGCCATTTCATTTAAAGTTGCATTTAAGTACTTCTCAACTTCACACCACAAAAAGGAGTCGTTTGCTTTTTCCACAGGCTTGAGGTCCGGGGCGGAATGCTCCTGAAAATGGTCAGTCAGAAACTTCTTGTAATCCAAACTTATAGTTTTCTGGGATTCACCATTTATTGGCAGCTCGTCAAAGTGGTCCAAATCATGCATGTCAAAGGAAAATGCTAAATTTTTACCAAATAAAACTCTATCACCATATTCATCTGTTGTCATCTGGACGAGAGCAGTAAGACTGTCTTTACAAAAACGAGAAGTAATTCGATTAGTAGCATTACAAGCTGCAGTGGCAGATGATGAGGGAAAGGGACCAAACATCTGTTTGATAGCCTTTGTCTCCTTGTGACCAACAGAGTCCTTCAAGTGAAATGTCTTGAAGAGAAATGCAGCTGCACTTTCAATTGCTTCTTTCCCATTATCCGTTCCAACTATTCAGACAAAAGAAACAGCATTAGCTCAAATGGATCATGGCTGAAGTTTCCATTTTCAAAGAAACTACTACAAATCTTCCTCTGAGTAAATCCAACAGTGAAAACACACTGACATTTTGCTATAGATGGATAAAGATAGCCAATTCAGGAACAGGTAAATCCCTTTAAGTCCATTCCCAAATTCCCAAAGAATTGTATTAGGTAAATAACCCATTATCAGTGTTATAGCAAAGTAATTACCTACAACAACCCCTGACCTCTTTCTAAAAACAATCTGAAGCATTAGCTAAATCTTATTTAAAACCAAATTTTAAAAACTGATTTGATGAGCTAGTTAAATAAGTAAGGTGCAAAAAAAGTCTGAATTATAGACTTTTGGAGCTGGAAGCAAGCCTCACAAATCCCTAACTTCCTTTCCACGTACTATACACTTGAGATGGCAAGAAATAAATTTACATAGTTTTCATTCAAAAATATTTAATACATAAATCAACTACACTTCAATAAAAAATAAAGTTTTAACAACAGTTAATACCTTTTCTACAAGGGTAGAAAGGTCAAGGATGAACATAAAAAGAATCTTTTAAAATAAAGTCAGCCATATTACACATTTTCTTTTAAATTCTGCTCTTGAGAAGAGGCCAGAGGTAAATTCTTACTAAAGTAAGAGGAAGTAAAAAGGAGCAGCCCCTAATTTCTTTAAGGCATTAATATCTCATATCTGATTCCCTCAAATAAAAGAAGAACCTGTATATGTGTCATAGAATTCAAAGAATATTCTAAGAGCAGAAAAAAGGAAATTCAATCTTGAAAAGGTCCCAAAAGTCAATGGGACTTAACCTAAAGTAATATTGGTAAAGTTAGCAATAATATAATTAACACCATCATCTTCCTGAAACCATGGCTCCAATCACATTAATCACAAATCTTGAGCAGCTTACGATATAGTTCAGAAATTCAACCCAAACTCCTATACTTTGTTTTCAAGTCATGCCAGGAACTGACCCCATTCTTTTTTTCCAGCTTTACTGGCTATTATACATTTCCTGCTCCAGCCAACAAGAATTTCTTAACATCCAAAACTCAGGTCCTGTTCTATTCTATGCCTATTTCCTATGCCTTTATTTTAATCTTCCCCAAGGCCTCTGATTATTCAAATACTACCCATGTTTCAGAATCCAGCTCAATCGCCTCTTTCAAAGTCAGGATAATACTGTGTACCTTCCTGTATTCCCTCACTGTTACCTAGCCAAAAATAGGTGTCTCAGCAGAGATTTAAACTGTTGAATTGAAGTGAACCCAGGCCTCAATGACACCAAACTAGTGTTCCTACATTATACCACATTGCCTGAGTAACTTTTTATTGTTTTTTTTCATTTGATGTTTACAAATGTGTGTAGAAGACTAACAGTTTATGTAAGTGAAGATAAACAATTTTACGATGTATGTCGTTATTTAATTCTTTAAGTATGGAGTCTACTTTTACAATTATAAAGAATTTATAAAACACCATCTGACATATAATTATTCTTTTAGTATTTAGGAGAATACATGACAAAAATCTTCTAGAAATTAACTAATGCTTTTGAATTAATTAATTGAATAGGATTTGTGTATATTTTACTTATTCAGTCTACATATGTGGTTTGGAGAACTTAGGTTTTGGATAACTTAGGGATTGTAATAACTCTACAGATAATTCAACAGGTTTGGGACTACCGAAGTCTGACCAAAACCGGAATTCACAATTACAAACTCATTCTTTATCTAACATTGTAAATGTTACTCTTTGGTAAAGATAGTATCATTTTTGCAACTTGGGATTTTCCTTAAACAACTTACTAAGAACTTTTACATTAAATTATCTCAATTCTTCCTAACAAAATTATCTCCATCTTTTAGATGCTAAAATAGAGACTCAGAATTAAATTTGGGAGAGATCAAATAGCTATTTAGTTATTAAACAAGATTCAAAGAAATCTTCTAACTCCTAAAAAAAGTTCTTTCTACTACACTACACTTCTAGAAAGTAGATTTATCTCTAATTCTCATTTATTAGACAAACAAATAAATAATCACCACTGTAGGAAATAAATAAATTTGAGAATAGTCAATTTATTACCAAAAGTGGAATTAACTTAAATACCTATCATTAGGTCACTGGTTAAATTATGTTACAGCCATACATTACATTCATTAAACATAATGCTGTGGATCCATATATCTTGCCGTAAAATAACCTCCACAATACATTAAGTGAGAAAAAAATGTAAGTTATGAGTTCACTTCTGAAGAAAAAAATAACTGCAGATTCATAAAACATCTACAAAGATCAAAACCAATTTTCTCAAGGTTTCAAATTTTTAATTTAAGCCCTTCTGTAATCTACAAAATTTCAAAAATAACAAATACTTTAAACTTTTAAGCCTGTTCGGTAAGGGTGGTTCATTCAGGTGCATATCCTTGCCTAACTACTAATTCTTCTGCACAACCTACTCCATCCCATCTCTGCGTTGGGGCTGCTAAGAACGGACACGTGTCCACACCACAAAGGGGTTTCTCAAAACTGAATCTCTGTAGCGCGCTACTTGAGAGTCTGGGAGTTCCAGTTTTTCAGAAGCATTAGCAAACAGCATTTGTTGCCACTGCTAAGATTAAATGATTATTAGTCTGAAACTCTTCGGTCAATTACACCACTGACTGTGCTGATCTTTCTGAGAGGAATAGGGATTTTAGGAAATTCGTTTTGTCCTCAAAATAAAGTCTCAGTAAAGAATAAAATATTCATTAAATAATAAATTGACTAAAGTTTGAAACTTAAGATCTCCAAACCTTTAAGGAAGCTAGTCTAGTTACCTACCACTTGAACATCTAATTTTCTATACATAAAACACTGGTGCTATAGCCCAGAAAACTGGCTCTATGCACCTAGCACTTCAACTGCAATACATTTAAAGAGATATGCTTAAAAGTTCACTAGAATACTTTTTTTTTTTTTGCGGTACGTGGGCCTCTCACTGTTGTGGCCTCTCCCGTTGCGAAGCACAGGCTCCGGACGCGCAGGCTCAGCGGCCATGGCTCACGGGCCCAGCCGCTCCGTGGCATGTGGGATCTTCCTGGACCGGGGCACGAACCCGTGTCCCCTGCATCGGCAGGCGGACTCCCAACCACCGCGCCACCAGGGAAGCCCTAGAATACTTTTTATTAATAATAAATTATCATTGCCCTGCCTGCTTTACAGTTATATTGAGAATAAATGAGATGTATGTGAAATGTAAAAGTGTAAATATATAATTAGTAACTGATTACTGTAACATAAAACAAATTTGTAAAATTAGAGTTGAGTAGTGACAATCAAATCATCCTCAATACACAATTTACTTATGTATTTTTCTTTTGATTACATAATATTAAGAATTAAAAGGTTGTAAATTATAACTTTTTAGTTGCCTACCTTTATAGTTGAGGAATTCTTCAAAAAGGATGAGTAGGAAATTTTAATTGAAAAATGAATAAAAATATGCATCAACTGTTTACATCCTTAATTGCTAAATATTCAATTTAGAAGTTGTCAACAAATGAGTTCCTTGAACAATTAATTCTTCAATGTGTAGGAGAAAGTATTTTACAAATTTATTTTTCCATGTTATGGCCAAACTTTAAATGTCCATTTTATCCCTGACACTTGATCTGTAACTGTAAATACCAATATATTATAACCCTGCATCACATCATTAACTTAAACTCATTCCATTTGTTAAAAATACCAGCAAGGCAGGCAAGTGGCTATAGACATTTTATATTTGAATAGAGATTAGCTAACTGATAGTTATGACGATTTATTTTACAAGTATGTAAAATACTTGTACCAGCAACTTTCCTAGGACAGCATTACATATAAAAAAGTACAAAAATGATTCGACTTAGACATAACTATCCCATACTCTCATCATTTTTTCCCTCTTACATATTTGTGTCCACTGCCTGTTAATGTACTTTTTTTCTAACAAGTATGTTATCTAAAGTTGTCACATGAACCTTACAATCATTCTCCTCATTGTACAAAGAAACACAGATATAGAAAGGTTAAATATCTGAAGTTTATTCCCCCAAAAGGACTTCAAGTAGTGAGACATTCAGCCATGTCTCACTACTTGAAGTCCTTCATGATAAATCAAGTATCCTTAATATCTGTGGGCCAGTTTTTGGACTCTCTTCCATCTGGTTTATTCATCTATCCTTGGATCAATCCTTCACTGTCTAAATTACTGATCTTTATAATAAGTCAATATGCAGAGAGTAAGCTCTCCCTCTTTGTTTCTCAAGGTTGACTTGGCTGTTCTTCACCTTTGAATTTCCACATAACTTTCAGATTATCTTGTAAATTTCTACATTCAAACACATACCCACAAACACAAACCTGCTGAGATTTTGACTGGGATCACATTGAACCTGTAGATCAATTTGGGTAAAAATGATATCTTTATAGTAGTGAGTGTTTCAAGCCTTTGTATATCCCTCCATTTATTTAGGGCATCTTTAATTTCTCTCAATAATATTTTAGTTTTCCAAGAGAAAACCCTGCTCACCTTTTGTTAAATTTATATCTAGGTATCTGATGATTTTTAATACTTTTGAAAATGGCATTTTTGAAAAACTGCTGCTCGTAAGTAGAAGTAAAATTGATTTTTATACTGACCTTGCTAAATTCATTTTCTAACAATACAGTCATTTGACTAATGGCAGTTTTTTTCAATCTTTATACTCTTTCTTTCTTTTTCTTGCTTTGTTACATTAGCAAGTACAGTGAGAAACAGAAGTGATGAGAGCATTCTTCTCTAATTCACCATCTCAAAAGAGAATATTTTTCAACGCTGTAACATTAAATATAACATTTGATCTAGGGTTTTTTATAGATACCCTTTAGCAAATTAAGGAAGTTCCTTTTCCATTCCTAGTTAGCTAAGTATTTTTTTTAATCGCAATTGGATTTTAGATATTCATAAAATGCTTTTTCTTCATCTACTAAATAATCATATGGCTTTTAAACCTTTATTGCTTTACATGAAATCACACTATTTTTCCCATTTAACAATTTAATAATTAACATTTTGTGCACTCACATGCACTTGCGCCCTCTCTCTCACATGTATTTCTTTAACTGATCCATTTGACAGTATATTGCAGTCTTCATGACACTGAGATTTAGGATGTCTTACATAGCCACACCACCTATCTCACCTAAGATCTTACCTAATATTACCTAATGATACCCAACACATATTCACATTTCTACAATGGCCCCAAATATATCTTTATACTTTTTTTCCGGTTCAGGATTAAATCAAGGATAGTATATTACATTTGATTATTATACGCCTGTAACCTCCCTTAATCAACAATATCCTCCTTTTTAAATGACGTTGAATGACCTTGCCCAGTAAAGCCAAAAAGGCACATAGATTTCTTTGTCTGAAGGTTTTTAATTACAGATTCAATTTCTTTAATAGTCATATATTCTGATTTTCTATTTCCTCTTTTGTCCATTTTAGTCATTTTTGTCATCTTGGTCCTTTGAATCTGTCAAAAGCTTTGCTCATTGTCTCATCTTCTTCTTCTCCATCTGGCCTCCTCTTCCAGAATGGACAGTCACCTTTAGGAAAAAGTGGCCCAAACCAGGGTCATGCTTTTGGGGTTTATTCCTGCTTCTAGATCTTGGCCCCATAATTCTTCACTGCTTTGGTAGTATGCTGATGCAATCAAACAAATTTTATGTTTTATAGTTTTTCTAGTTATTCTCAGCAGAGAGTTGTTCCAAATTACCTTGTCTGCCAATCTATGAGAAGTAGAAGTCAACTTTTTTGGAATCCACAATTTTCAAGATAGCTATTTTCACAAATACTTCTGCAAAACCTCCTGCCATATCCCATACACAACAGGCCTTTATTATTCTAAATGCCTACGCTTGCTTCCATAGACAGAATTGCCAGATTCTGCTAATACCTTCTTATACTTCCTTTTTCCAGTCATTACTTTATAAACTGCTTTCCACTCTCACTTTTGATTCCTCACTTTTTTATAGTAAAATCTTATTTCCTTGACAACTCAAAAAACATAATGAATTCCCAAATTCCCTAAATCACACTTTGTAAGTTACTCCTGTCCTACCTTTTGCTTCATGCTTTTCTCAAAGATAAAGTTATTAAAAGTAAAATGTATAAAAACACCAAAATCCAAATAAAGCAGGGGTTATAAATTAAAGAAGGCAAAACAAATGTGTCTGTGTATGGCAAAATAACTTGAACACTGAAAAAAAAAAAACAACAACTAGTTCAGTTCTGGCTGAGTCCTGATCTGTACTGAGGATTCAGAGTAAAATTATTACATCATTCTGCTTGGCCTTAGGAGAGAGATTCACTTACAAAGCTGATTAGGGAATTGCTGGGTCTTTCTACTGATCTTTCCACCATTCTTGACCCCCATCCTACTTTCTACGTACTCTGTGTAAATCTTAGCCTCCTGAAATGATCATTTAAAACTCTAAATAACAGAAATACATGCCTAATACATAATGCATTTTACTGACTGTCATTCTCAATCTTGACCTCTTATTTTCAAAAATGTTTTTACTTAGAGCACATAAAATATATTGACAAAGTTTCATTATGAGCAGAATATAGGTTAATATGACTATGCTTATCCTTCAAAATCCATGGAGGAGATAGCTATATCTACAATGAGTAATTAAATAAACGAAGATTAAGTGCCAAGAATACTATTTTTAAATAATTTATAGTATTTTCTCCCTCAAGCTAAGTTTTATTATTAAAATACTCTTTGTGGGGAGAATGAAATTGTAAAAAGGTATAAGAATATATCAAATATAAACCTGAGAGAAAAATAAGTACTTTAAAATTACAAAAATTTTTAAAAAGCTACCACTTGTAAGACATTGTCAGCATCAGAGGTAGTAGAGACCATGGTTGACTTTTAGTTGGATTCTCAATACTTCATTTACTTATCGAACATCTGTGTATCCCTTGCACCACATTAGGCACTGGAGTACAAAGGCACTGTGATTCCTAGAATCCCTGTATCATCAAGGCATTCACAGTCCATGAGGGAGAGGACAGAGGTAAATATCAAATAATGAGAAAAAATATAGAATAGATGCCATTCTAATGGAACACTGTCTATTAACACTGGAAAGGAATAACAAAGGACATGGATGAAGCCTAAGCCATTTCTTCAGAGATGAGAAGCATTTTACCAGATAATCACAATGGGGAAAGTTATGCTAACATATAATGACAGAGAGACTGCTTAGGAAAGTAAGATAGTAAACATTATATATGTTAGGAACAAAGGCCGCATGTGACAGAATGGCAAGGAGATGAAAAGGTAAATTATTTCAATTCATAAAGGAACTTTTCCTTTCCCATTCTAAGGAATTTGGTCTAAAGAGCAAGTTGGGAATAAAAATGAGCTTTGCTTCTTATAACAATCAGTCTTAAAAAAAAAAGAGATAAGTCTAGTGACTGTGAAGAAGTTGAATAAGAAAGGAAGGGTGAGGCGATAGGTTACTGCAGTAGTTCAGACATGCTATAGTAAAAGCCTAAACTAGGGCAAATATGCAAAGGGAGTCAATCTGAGAATAGCTGAAAAGTAGACTTGGACAGAACATGATCTCTAACTACAAGGAAAGGAAAGAATTTAGGATTTCCATCATGTTTCCATTTCAGAATTTTGGTCTAGGCCTGCCTGTGCCACAAATCAACCACAGGGTTCACTTAACCTTCAAGGACCCTGTTTCTTCACATACAACATGAAGGGATTGGACAAAATGTTCCCTGATGTCCCCTCCAGCTTAAAATACCTATTACTCTGACTGGTCAATACACATGTACCTCATACTACTATGCTCAACTGTAATATAAGTCATTGTTCTTTTTACTTTATTCTCTTGCTCCACGTTTTTAACACAATTACACCAAAATTACCTGTGCTAAAAGAATGATATAAGAGGAAACACAAAGACATTTTTTCCATAAGACTAATCATTTCAATGCTGCTAGTTTTAATTACACTTCCAGTATCAGCAGTAGTTTCATTCAGACAGAGTGGATGACTACTAGTCAACTACTAGTTTCACTAATAGTTTTTCAACTTAAACACACCATTAAAAAGTAGATATAATAGAGCACTTTCCTAAATACAACCCTAAGATTTTATCTGTCATGAAAATATTCTTTTGAGACATTACATCTCAAAATAATCAATTCCTTAAACACGTCAGTCAATAGATTAGTTCCTGAGTATGACTCAGATGCTTTGCTAACAGGCAAAACTCCTAGAATTATGTTTAATGATCGGCTATTTAAAACAATAAGTTTTGACTTTTCAGAGATATTTGGGGGAAGTAGTCTAAAGAATAACTTATTTTTTAATAACCTTAATTTCCACATCATTTAATAAAGAAATATTTAGTCATGGTACTGAATAAGCTCAATATTTTATACTATTTCTGCTAAATATTCTGAGGTATTTTCATAATAAAATTAAAGGAAGGATATTACAGTTTTTGAAAACTGCTTAAGTCAGACCAGCCCCCGACAAATAATTCTAACATCTTAGAAATGAAGACAGTGAAGCCCAGAAGGGTTACGATCCTACTCAAGGTAATCTAGGTAGATTGGAGACTTTGCATTTTTGCTACTATTTTCTAATGAACCTAACTGCCTCAGTATTCTTAAAACATAAAGTCTATGTCAAATGCTGTCACAAATCACATCAGTGCGCTCTATTTTCCCTAGGCTTAGTAAGTAATCTCAATTCTCACCAAAGCTCTTGAACTTCAAAAGATCATCTAACTGCAAAAACATACATGACATTCATTTTGTACTTTCACAACTTAAATTATGGGGGCATTAAACTCAATATTGTACTATACTACAAACCAATGATAATTAAATAATACATCAAAGTCAAAATATTTGAATAATAAATTCTAAGATTTGATGATTATAAATAAAAAGTCTTCAAGTATACAAGATATAATAGAAACACCTTACAAAGCTAGTGAAGGGAAGAAAACTGCCAACCAGCATATGGTGAAGTTAGGATCTAAATTTTCGTTCTACTAAGAAATCACCTGAGAAAACTTTTTCGTTTATTTATCAAGTGAAATTTTATTAAGACCCTAAAATATACCAAGCACTATTCTAAGCACTGGGGATGGAGTGTGTTGAACAAGAAAAATAAGATCCTATTCTCATGAAACTTACATCCTAGTAGCAAAACACAGGCAATAAACAAACAAGCAAAATATCAGATAATAAATGTTATGGAGAAAATGTTACCGAGGGTTACAAGATAAAGAATGACTAGGTAACCGCTTAAGATTACATGATCAGCGAAGGCCTCATTAAGGAAATAATTTTCAGGTGAGCTCAAAATAACAAGAAAGGATCTACACACTCTAAGATTAGGACAGAACAACATTCTCAGCACAGGAAACAGCATGTACAACGATCCCCAAATAGGCACCAACCTGGTGAGTTTGCAGAAGTAAGAAAAGGCCATGTGTCTGAAGCACAGTTAGTGAAAGCAAGGATGACTCAAGGTCAGAAAGAAAGGTGAAGGCCAGATCATACAGAGCCAAAGTTATCAGTCTGAACTTTTTATAGGTAGAAACCTGAATTTGAAGTTAGAACTACAGTAGTGTTAACTATGCTTTTTAATTATCAGAGTCTGGAACGGGACAATGAATTTCCATGAACAAACTCAGATGTTTTACCAAAGAGTCACATGATTTGTTTTACTCTGTCTTCAATTTTGGGAAACTAACTTTGATTGTAACAGATTGTAACAGAGTGTTACAATCTCTAACTACAATTTCCTTCAAATGTAATCAAATGATGTAAATATTAGTGTGCAACAGGAATTGAAGAAAAGTTCAGCTTCAGTACTGGCCCTCACTGTGTGTTAGGTGGGCATCTTAAGGTTCCTTCCAACTACAGAAAATTTTTAATTTACCCTAATCCTTATTTCAATAAAGACAGTGGTTTAAAACTCTAAATTCCTATAAATCCCTCAAGTTGACTGTATTATAATTACTTACTTTTGCCTCCCTGAATCCTAAGCTCCTTGATAGATAAGGCTGTCTCATAATTATGAATACTTCCCTGGAAATTTTAACCCTTCACTCTATAGTATATAGTTTAAAAGGCATCTATTTTTGAACTTTAGTGGATTAAAAAAAATAACAAAACTATACCTATTTGTTTTGCAGCCTGCAATATATCTTTTAAGTCTTCATTTACACTTTGCATTTCACTCTTCTCCAGCTTTTCATTCAAAAATTTTACAATCTTCATCCATGTCAGGTCCAAACCTACAGTTTGTTCATGAAGTTTAGACCGCTTCAACTGAAACAGACAGAATAATACAGAAACATACTGATTAAAGATTTTCTCAATTCTATCATTTATTACATATATTTTGCATTACATTATACAACTTGGCACTACCCACAAGAATTCAAAATTGTATCTACTCACATCCAAATTTACATCTCCCAGAAGGAGCTTTATTTAACTGTGATTTAAAAGAATCTCATTTGTTTAAAGATATGTTTTAAAAAAGGTTCTTTTTTTACAGTTTAATCACAATGAATACTCATTAAGAAATAATTTTCATACGGCAAAGTAAAAAGCAAAATGTCCAACATCCAGATAACAATCGGTAACACCCCACATACTTCTTTTCCATTTTCCTGCTCGCTTTTTTTTTTAATTTATTTTTTTAATTTATTTGTTTGTTTGTTTTTGGCTGTGTTGGGTCTTCGTTTCTGTGCGAGGGCTTTCTCTAGTTACGACAAGTGGGGGCCATTCTTCATCGCGGTGCATGGGCCTCTCACTATCGTAGCCTCTCTTGTTGCAGAGCACAGGCTCCAGATGCGCAGGCTCAGCAGTTGTGGCTCACGGGCCCAGTTGCTCCGTGGCATGTGGGATCTTCCCAGACCAGGCCTCGAACCCGTGTCCCCTGCATTGGCAGGCAGATTCTCAACCACTGTGCCACCAGGGAAGGCCCCTCCTGCTCGTTTTTAACATAGCTTAAACCATACTGTATATAAGAACTTTATGTGATGCTTTTTGATGAAAGGCATTTAAAGAAAATAAGACTCCTATGACAGGTTCAATATATTCAAATCAGTATTGCTTTCCTAAGTCTGATCCTAGAACAAGTTAGGCATCCAGGGGATTCTTATCTATACACACACTTTCCTTGAGACTATAAATCTTTCCATTCTCAAGAAGTGACACAGAAAGCAATAAAAATTTTACTTCATATCATTGGGCTTGATCCATGGATTAAACTTCATGATGTCTTGTGACCAAATGAAAAGTAGCAGGTCTGACAGAAAACTGTAATTTTCCTCTTGGTTCTATTGACAATATTCCTATTACTTTCATAATTCACTATTACTTCCCTGCCTCAGTTTTCTAAACTGAAATGGAGCTAATTAATCTGGGTTTACGGGGAGGAAAACAGGCAAATGTAGAGATGAAATAAGACTGGCCCAAAGTTGAATTGTTATAATGGGTCATAGGTACACAAAGCTTCAGTTACTTTTCTCTCTCTTTTGTATACGTTGGATATTTCCCAAGATAAAAAATTACATTAAAATGAGGCTCATTATATCTGCCACTTTCTTCCCCCAGAGGGGGAAAATGTGTTTATCAGCCTACAAAAACAAATTGAATGACATGGGATGAGCATGTCGTCCTTATAACTTTCAAATTTTAAAATCTTCTGTTGCGTCTCTTATATAAAATAACTTGTAGGGCTTCCCTGGTGGCGCAGGGGTTGAGAGTCTGCCTGCCGATGCAGGGGACGCGGGTTTGTGCCCCAGTCCGGGAGGATCCCACATGCTGTGTAGCGGCTGGGCCCGTGAGCCATGGCCACTGAGCCTGCGCGTCCGGAGCGTGTGCTCCGTAACGGCAGAGGCCACAACAGTGAGAGGCCCACGTACCGCAAAAAAATAAATAAATAAAAAATAACTTGTAAAGGGCCTTGGTTAGGCAATGAGAGGAAATAATTCAAGTTTAAGATAGCAATATTAATTAACTGTATAGAATATATCCTTATTTTAATTGCTGTGAAAATGCAAAATAGCTCCCATCATAAAGAAGGTTAACTGTTTTGTGTGTAGCAAAATTCTGTATCATCATTAGAGGAAAAATCTACCTAAAGACTGTTACAAATCTTTTTTTCCTAGTATCAATCTTTCAGTGAAGCTATTAATTGTAAAACTGCATAAGGGCTTTAAGCAATAAAATTCCAACCTACTAGGAAACAATGTTAATATTCTACAAGAGTCAAATAAGGAGTCAGAAAAGGAACTGCTGTTTTTTAAAAAACAGCATAGGGCCAGTTCCTTCATATACTATATTAAATGGCTCATTCCTTCATATGCACAGTTCATGGACCTTTAGGACTATTACATCCACAACCAATTATAAGGACAAGACAGAAGTGAATTATGAGACCAGCTACAGAGTTTAAAAGATTAATATTCACATTTGATAAGAATTTGACCAGAGATCTGAAAACTTACTCAGATGATCTAGAGGTAAATTACTGGATTAAATTACAAAATCAATTGAGGCAGGTATCTTAGGAACAGAAAAGTTAACAAAGGATTCAATATCATAGTTCTATTTGTTCTCTTTCACAATAAACTTGTAAGTGCTTAAGATAAGTATTCCCACAGCAAACATCAATATGCACATTCCCCTTCTTGGTATAATACCAAAAAAGGTAAAACTTTCCATTGTTAAAAATGCACACAAGGACTTCACTCGTGGTCCAGTGATTAAGAATCAGCCTTCTAATGCAGGGGACGCGAGTTAGATACCTGGTCGGGGAACTACGATCCCGCAAGCTGCGGGGCAACTAAGCCTGCGCAACACAACTAGAGAGCCCAGGCACCAAACTACTGAGCCTGCGTGCCACAACGAGAGAAGCCTGTGCACCACAACAAAGACCCAATGCAGCCAAAAACAAACAAAAAAAAGCACACAGAATTGAGAAAAAGAATGCCAAATATTTACCCGTATCTTATGTTCATAATGGTTTTCACCTAAAACGTTTACCTGTAAGTCAGTCACTTCTTCATTATAATTATCTTGCTTGGTGACATTTGAAAAGGAGCGCAAGGCTCCTGTGAGACGAGGTAAAGCCATCTATTATTCAATCAGCGATCCATACAACGAGAAGCCTGAAACTGAAACAAAACAAGATGATATTTATCTGTAGAGAGGAGGTGGGAGAGGTAATAAAATTCAACAAATTAGCCTGTATAAGAAAAAAAGAAACTAATTAGTTAAAAAGCAATTGCTACCAATGTTGAAAAATTCTCCTGACACATTTTCTACCCAAGTAGTTTATTTAATAATTCATTGGCTTATAGGTGAAAAAGAAACAGACAAAAAAAAAAAACCCACTTGTTTGTGGGTACTACCATAACATTCCTTCAGATGAATTCTACCAATTCCTAAGTACAGGTGTCAAATACTTTATTACTACAGCCAATAATATTGAGAGAGATAAAAGTACCTGCCCATCTTTTCTCCAATTTCATTTTACACTCACTGATTTCATTTCACATTATCCCTTACTTTCAGTCTCACTGGCTTTTCCTCTTCTTAAAGTATCAAGCATGTTTCCACCTACTTGCATTTGCATTACTTGGAATGTTCTTCTGATCCTCATACAGCTGACTCCTTGACACAAAAGTCTTGGCTTAAAAGATGCCTCCTGAGATGGGGCCTTTTCTGACCACTCAATCTTAGACAGGGCAGCTACCCAGTTACTGTCTATCATAGTACAACATTTCAATTATTTTTATAGGCACTAATTAATATTTGACATTCTCTTATTTATTTACTTATTTATATATTGTCTTACCCCACAAAGAGTAAGCTTCATGACAAAAAAGACCTTCATTTCACTGATCTCCCCTAGCAAACAAAACAGTACTAAAATATTTTTGGCACTCATTAACTATTTGGTTAATAATAAAAGGAAGAAAACTGGAGAAAAGGAGACCATGGTAACAGGGAGACTGAAGAATGAGAAAAGAATTAGAGCAGCTGAGGAAGGGGAGAATTCCCAGGGAAAGAAAGAAGTCAGGTAATCTGACCTAATCTTGTTGATATGCTAACAACTAAACAACTAATCTTTTGGCAAACAGACTAATTATATTTGCTATGAGGGGAGTCCTCATCTATGGAATACTCTTAGAGGGTTATCCTGGTTTAAGATAGCTTATTACAACAAAACTACAATGTTTATAAGGCATGACTGCCTGGAGAATGTCACATAAACTATGTAAGTCCCTAGGACAGTTCTCAAATAGGGATGATTTTGCCCCCGTTGGGACATTTGGCAATATCTGGTAACACTTTGGGACATCACATCTGGGGGGTTGGGAGGGTACTACTGTTTTCTGGTGGGTAGAGGCCAGTGATGCTGCTAAACATACTATAAGGCACAGGACAGCCTCCTCACAACAAAGAATTATCTAGCCCCAAATGTCAATAGTGCAGAGCTTATAAAAACCTACTCTAGTCTAAAACAGAGATGTTTTATAACCCAAACACTTCTCACAGTGTGAAAAGACCAACAAAACTCAATTAAGAGACCTCACTAATTGTTTGGGCCAAAGAGCATGTGTCTATTGTGAGACTGAAAGAAAGAACAACTAGGGGGACATATAGGATGTCTCAGACCACTCCTTGTTTCTGCTCTTCTTGATTGCATATACCCTTTGAAGTTATTACAAAGCTTAATACTTGGAAAAATCTCTGGCTCCTATATTAGTGTAATTAGATATAAAATAACTGTATGAAATGTTTAACAAAATAAGAGAGAATTTAAAAATAATGAATAATAATAAAATGACTAGGCAAATTTGAAAATATAACTTTTAAAAATAAATACTTGTTAAATTAAAAACTATCAATATATAAGTTAAACAATAGATTAAATACAGTGAAAAGTGGTGACCTGAGAGATCTGAAGAAATAACCCAGTATGCTGTTACAACTAGACAAAGTATACATTAAGTAGATCAAAGAGAAACAAGTCCAAATATATCGATACTCACAATAAATGTAAATGAATTAATCTTAACACCCAAAAGATTGACAGACTGAATTACTAAACAGCAATCAAGTAAACACTAGAGCTATACCTAAAATAGGACAGAGAAAGGTTGACAGTTAAGAGATAGAATAAGATCCTCCTATAAATAATAACCAAAAGTAGCTGTAAATAATAACCAAATAAATAATAATAATATTTGGTTAAATAATAACCAAAAGTAGCTGGTGGCTATATCAATAGTATCAGATCAGACAAAATAGACTCTAAAAACGAAAGGTATTATTAGGGATGGGGGGAAAAAAACAAAAAAAACCCACTTCTCTACATAATAAGAAAAGATACAGCTCACTAAGAAGGTATAAAACTTTTGAATTTGCATGCCCTGATGGAATAGCCTCAAAATAGTTAAAACAAATAGACCTCCAAAAGAAAGTAACAAGTCCAACATCAAAGTGAAAGTTCAATAATTGATTAACTATCGATAGGTCAAATCAACAAAAATTCAACAAAAAATAGGGAACTTGAGCCGTGAAATTAGTAAATTTAACCTAACATATATGAAAATATATATTCTTTTCAACACTTGTAACAATTTTAAATGGTCTATGTATACGAGGCCATAAAGTAAATCTCAACAAATTTCAAAAAATAAGTATCATATAGATCAGGGGTCAACAAACTTTGCAGAAAGAGAGTGAATACTTAGGTTTGGCAGGCCACATGCAGTCTCTGCTGTATAATCTTTGCTTTTCTTTTTTCGTTAAAAAAACAAAACAAACAAAAAAACACCATTCTTGGGCTCAGGGTGACCAAATTAGTCTGCTGATCCCTGATATAGCTCATATTTTCTGAGCAAAATACAATTAGATTAGAAATCAGAAACATAAAAGATTAAAAAACATAGATGATTGCATTACAAATCTGTAAGGAAATGGTATGAGAATGGCTGGGGCAAAAAATGGATGGATTATCCACACCACACTGAAGAACTTTAATCAGAAAAGTAAAATGATCCAATTTGCAAATAAACTCCCTAGCTAGCTGACTTCAAATTTCAAGTATCCATTGGGAATGAATTTAGGAGAGCATTTCTGGAAACGAGATGATTCCGAGAACCACATCTGGATTTTTCTAACACTAGATAACGTACTTTCTGGAGCATCTGGAAGAAGAAATGAAAGTAGGAGTCAGTGGACAGCAAAGAGACTCTCAAACTTTAGTGTGCATCAAAGTCACCGGAGGGCTTCTCAAATTGCTAAGCCCCACCACCCTATTCTTCACCTCCAAGTTTCTGATTCAGCAGATCAGATGGCACTGTGATGGGGCACAAAAATTTTATATTTCCAACACATTCTCCAGTGATGCAGCAGGTCAAGGACCATACTTTGAGAACCAGTTTTAGAGATAGTATCTTTTATTCTGAAGTCACCATTCAATTTTGTCTCAAATCAATAGTAACCAAGGAGTTTCCGTCTATACTAAGAATTGGGTGGCTTGAGTTAGGTTGCATAATCTGCTTCCCAGCAGTCTTTCTCAACAAGGTCTTACTGAAAGTGAACTGAATGACTTTTTTCTCAATTCTCCTACAGATGGAACATAGTTAATATCATCCATTGAGAAGTAAAGCATACAATGTATGCCTTAGGGCACTGGAGTTTAAATTCTCTACCTAGATTGAGAGAATTCTATTCAAAGACAAGAACGCTATTCATGATGACTGACATTAAGTCAGAAGTCTTTAAAGAAAGGTCTTGACACTAAACTGAACAGTATTCTGCCTCGGAACCTACTTTTTAACCTCACACGTTAGTGCTTTCAAAATGTAGAATCAGAACAAGAGACATGGGATACATGGGCTATTCTGCCTCAGGCAAGGTCTTATGAATTAACAAGTATTTGGGACCACTACTTCCATCATTTAGACATATCTCACAATAATCTGAATGTCCTGTCCCTCTCTTTAAAAAGCAGGCAGTAAGAGTTCATTGATTTTTACTCTAATTCACAAACCTAACAAACCCTAACAAAACAAGATACCACTCACACTGAAACTCTAAGAAGAGATCTAACAATGGGGCCTGGTAATGAGGTCACACTGTTATACACTGCACGAACAGGAAACTCTAAAGCTTCCTGAGGGCTCATCAAAATCATCAGTATGAATTATACTTGTCAAAAAATGAAGTAAAGCACATTACTTGGTTTTCTAATTTGGTTTTATCTATTTTCTTCCTCCAGTTAAATGACCAACACTGTAAAATGTAACAGCTCATTTCCTCATAGTCACCTATAAATCATTTATTCACAAATACTTGAGTATCTCCTATCTAGTAGGAACTGTGCTAGGCACTGAGTATAAATAAGGCTTACAGAACTCTATTCTTCAAAACTCATTGTATTCTGTACCAGTAAAAAGATCACCAACATTTAAGGGTATCTGAAATGTATAAAGGTCAAAATGAGAAAGCCTATTTTAAATCTTTGGTTATTCATTTAATCAGCAAATATCTATAGATCACCCACAATATATTAGATACACTGCAAGGATCTAGAGATTAAAAAAATAAAAATTTTGGTATGACTGCAGCTGCCCTAAATAACAAGTTTACAGTATGGTTGAAAAGAAAGAAAAATAGTTGCAATAATTGTGTAGATATAACTGCAGGAAGACAAGGGAGAAAACACCTAAGAGGGTGAGAAGGAAGGTAGATAAGAAGAAAGGAAATTGAGATTTAAAGGACTTGAAGGAGCTGACCTGGTGGGGAAGAAAAGGTTATTCCAAGGTAGAGATATAAAGAAGAAAACTAAAATAACAGATTATTGCTTAAAAAATCCCTATATAATAGTACATTTGGAGACTCATGAAATAAGACTAAAGATGTAAGCAGAGATCCAACAACATGTCTCAATTTAAGCATTTTTTATCCTGATAAAAAATTTAACATATTGTACAGAAATGACTCAAATATAAGTGTAGTGAACAGATGAAAGGTGGGGTTAAATTGAAGACAAGCAAACCAGTTGGAAAGTTTTTTCAAGAAACCAGGTGAGAGACAGAGGATACAACTGAGGCAGGGAAAGGCAGAAAAGGATGGATCTGAGAGATACTTATATTGGGGAGATAGAATAAATTCACGGGACAGGATGTGAAGATCAAGGGGAAAAGGGCAGGACACCCATATTTCTGGTTCAGGAGAAGCAGAACAGCAGAGTGTATGGGTACAGAGGGCATACTGGAAGACGAAAGATGATTAATTCTGCTTTGGAAAGTTTTGATCATGGGCCATGAAGTGGGATATACAGTTTGGGGTTTCCTATCACAGGTCTGGGCTGGAAGTACAGAATTTAGTGTTATCACTTCAACGTAGTTAAAATCATGGATGAACATATTCCTTTAAGTCAAATTATTTATATATATAAACCTGTGGACCCTCTCCCTAAGAAAATAGACATATACACATATAAACATTTTGTAATCCATTTCAGAGGCTGCATGAATGTCATGAAACCTATCCATGTACCCCGAAAAACCTCTTGAGAGTAGACAGTACAGGGCCAAGGACAGCGCCCTAAGAGATCAGCAAAGAGCTGTCATATGAAGAAAGTGGTATCACATGAAAAAAGAAAGTTTCAGATGTCATGCTAGAGAGTCCAGTGTACTTAGCCACTCTCAAGTCTTAGATGACTTTAGTACACAGTTTCAAAAAAAATGGTCAGTGAAAGAAAATTTCAGTGGGTGAAAGATAAATGGAGGGCTTCTCTGGTGGCACAGTGGTTAAGAATCCGCCTGCCAACGCAGGGGACATGGGTCCAAGCCCTGGTCTGGGAAGATCCCCCATGCTGCAGAGCAACTAAGCCCGCGAGCCACAACTACTGAAGCCCGCGCACCTAGAGCCCGCGCTCCACAACAAGAGAAGCCACTGCAATGAGAAGCCCGTGCACCACAAGAAGAGTAGCCCCTGCTCGCCACAACTAGAGAAAGCCCGTGCGCAGCAACAAAGACCCAACGCAGCCAAAAATAAAAATAAAATTTATTTAAAGAAAAGATAAACAGAAAGGGAAGAAATGGGGAAATAAAATGGGTACTAGCTACTCTTTCAAGGAACTTGGTTGAAAAGAAAAGGAGAAGAGGCAAGAAATAGCAAAATGCATGCTGTTGAGAGTTTTTAGAAATACAGGAGAGAGTTGAGCACAATTCTATAATCAGAGTAGAGCCAATAGAGAAAGAGAGAGGTTGAATAACCAGAAGAAAGACTATGACTTAGGGGAGCCGGGTCCCTGAGAACGCAGGAGAGAGAATCATGGTTCTAGTGATAAGACTTGGATGGAAGGATGAACATGGAGGGATGGATGAGTCAAAGTGCAGATATGTTTGTAATATGGGAAGCAGAAGGTGAATGGGGGAGAAAAAATATGGTAAAAGAGAGTTCCACCAAAATGACTCCTATTTTCTTTGAGATCTGCCAAGACTATTCAAAAGAAGATGAGATGGAATTTTTAAAGACAGAGGCAAAAGTTTGACCTTACCACCAAAAATGAGAGGAAATTGATTAATAAACCATAAAAGGATTTTTCAGGTGGCAAATGAATGCTCATCTCATACCGGAAACCATAAATTTAGAATGGCAACAATCTGGCAAAGGAATGAAGGTTGGTATTATAGAGGGTTAAGGCTTTATAACACAGGGACAGTAGGAGGACAGTGGAGCCTAAATGATGCAAATGATTAAGTGCTGGATTTGAGATCCAAAGGAAAGGAAAAAACATTCACCTAGGAGGTCTTAAAGATACAACGTCATAATGTTTATGGTTAAAATTTCTGATATATAAGACACAGTGAATGCTCATCAAGATAAACTGGCCTGCAAAGCAACTGTTACCACAGTAATTTCTATTCCACATTTAGCGTGGCCTACTAAATGACAAATGCACACATAAAAAGATCCCTCCGAACAAATACAATTGCTAAAAGACTGAAACCCTAAAAGTCAGTATTTTCCTGTTGGCCTGAAGTAACCCCCACTATGGTTATCTGAATGAATCTTTACAGTGATTAGATATATGTACAGATAAAAAGGAACTGTCTTGAAGAAGTTAACTGCCCTTTTTAACATTCAAATAGGGAAGATAAAAATTTGACAGTAATGCATTTCCCTTTGTGAAATGATATTAACCAATAATGAGTAAGTTAGAATTCTAGTACACATTATTTTGAAGTATCACATAAAAAATTGTAGGATTTATTCTTCATATTCCAAACCTGTGCTTCTCAAGTCTAAAAAGGGTCTAACAGATTGATAGCAACTTTAGGAAAATATAATTACAGTATTTTTAATTATAAAAAATTAACAAAAACTCCAGAAGAGACAAACCGTATTTCCTAATGAGTATAAAGCCAAGCAATTACTTGTTGGTGATCATGGATACCAGGTAATTATTAGGAAGAAAAAAGAAAAAGTAAAAGGGATATAATGTAGGTAAGGAATAAAAACACTGAAAAGACGGAGTGGCCTATGAATGGAGTAAAAATTAGAATTTAAAATTTCAATACTTAAAATAAAATTATATGCCCACAAACCATATCGTTAAAAAAAGTAAGCTAAAATATTTATATTTTAATTCACCAGTTTAAAAAATCGAGCCGTGGGCTTCACTGGTTGGGAATCTGCCTGCCAGTGCAGGCAACACGGGTTCGAGCCCTGGTCCGGGAAGATGCCATATGCCACGGAGCAACTAAGCCCGTGCGCCACAACTACTGAGCCTGCGCTCTAGAGCCCACTCGCCACAACTACTGAAGCCCACACACCTACAGCCCGTGCTCCGCAACAAGAGAAGCCACCACAATGAGAAACCTGTGCACCGCAAGGAAGAGTGGCCCCCGCTCGCCACAACTAGAGAAAGCCCACGTGCAGCAACGAAGACCCAACACAGCCAAAAATAAATAAATTTATTTTTAAAAAGTTAAAAAAATCAAGTTGTGATATAGTTTACACTGTTTAGATCAGAATTCAGAAAACATCAGCCTTAATAGCCTTAATATATGTAAAACATTATATATATAATCCTCTATTATGTCATTTCAAAATGGGGTGGTTTTTTTCATGGTAAATCCTATAGAAAATTTTAACTTAATCGTATTGAACTTGTATTCCTTACTTTTATTGTACTTTATTGCCACCAACTGGTTAATGTAGTGGAATCACATTACAGGTGCATTTAATTATTTGAAACAATCAAACATAAGAGGCCAAATATAAGGCATAGACAGACATAAACAGTAATATTAGAGATTCTGCCCACTATTTCATGTACTCAATACATGCTCTAGAGTGAATGGGGGTGAGCAACAAGAATATGATGCTCTCTTAATCTGTTTCAATCACTACATGCATAACAAACTGAGAATCTTGCTGCACTGCATGACTCCAATGTTTAAAACTAAGCTCCCTTTTAAAAAAATATACAACATGGCCATTAAACACAAGCCAACTTTTTCATCTGGTGCACCCTCAGAAACTGTGATATGTTCCAAGTTTGGAGGAAAAACGTGGCTGCATACAACACATTGAGAGACAGTATGTTGTGACAACCTGGTGTCCTCCTAAAGAATTTTCAAGGGAAATTTTAACTATTTATAGTTTCCAGCCAACAAGTTCACTTTAGATCCTAACTCATTCTTAAGCATGAAGCAACTGCTCTTGAATAGTTTCCAGTCAAATTAGAACACACTCAGAGCATGGAGAACAGAGAAAGAAAGGGAAAGATGATTAAGTATATACATATATACTTTTTGTATAAATCAAAATCTATAATGGCTTGTTAAGAATAAAATTTATCTAAATGAGATTGTTGTTCTCTAACTTTTCCCTCCAATTACTTACTTATATCAACTCCAGGTTTCCCATCCAACGGTGGGGGAGAAAACCTAGCCAGGCTTATAACTATAAACCAGAGTCTACAGAAGACCCCCATGGTTATATTTTAACAAAGGATAAGAAAAGTTTTCTTTTAAATGTTCTTGCGAAAATAAGAGGCTAGAATAACGTATCAGCACAGATGAGAACAAGAATAGTAAGAAAGAACATCCCACAAGGAACAAACCAGCACACAATATTGTAGAGAACACATGGAGGAGACCCACAACATACGAGGCAGCACATATTTCCATTCCAGTGAAAAAGGTCTGGGGCCAGATTAGCTGACAAAGGCAACATTCTCATTCCATCCCAATCTATGGGCCTCTTAAAGACAGACCCAAGGAATTTGTGCCTGTCCCCTAATAAGCCCTGAAAAGATTAATTTGAATTGAAACCTCTCAGGAGGTACCCTCATACACCAAACCAAAGCTCAAGTGATGCTCTGGAGCAAGCCTTAGCTGTTTAGAGAAAGAATTATCATGACTTTGTACACTTATTTGTTCCTCTGTACCACAATTATACGGAACACCACTACATTCCCGAATATGAGCTCTGGTGATCTTTTAGAAATCTGATGCAAGTTTTTATACTCAAACAACTAGGATTATATACTCCAAATCCAAAAAAGTATTTATCAAAGGATATGATGGCTTTGATCTTTACTCACTGTTGTATGCATAGTAAATTTTTTTTAACATCTTTATTGGAGTATAACTGCTTTACAATGCTGTGTTAGTTTCTGCACTACAAGAAACTGAATCAGCTATACATATACATATATCCCCATATGCCCTCCCTGTTGCGACTCCCTCCCACACTCCCTATCCCACCCCTCTAGGTGGTCACAAAACACCGAGCTGATCTCCCTGTACTATGTGGCTGCTTCCCACTAGCTATCTATTTTACATTTGGTAGTGTATATATGTCAGCTACTCTCTCATTTCAACCCAGTTTACCTTCCCCCTCCCCGTGTCCTCAAGTCCATTCTCTATCTGTGTCTTTATTCCTGTCCTGCCCCTAGGTTCTTCAGAACCACTTTTTTTTTTTGATTCTATATATATATATGTATTAGCCTACAGTATTTGTTTTTCTCTGTCTGACTTACTTCACTCTGTATGACAGACTCTAGGTTCATCCACCTCACTACAAATAACTCAATTTCGTTTCTATTTATGGCTGAGTAATATTCCATTGTATATATGTGCCACATCTTCTTTATCCATTCATCTGTTGATGGACACTTAGGTTGCTTCCATGTCCTGGCTATTGTAAATAGTGCTGCAATGAACATTGTGGTACATGACTCTTTTTGAATTATGGTTTTCTCAGGGTATATGCCCAGTACTGCGATTGCTGGGTCGTATGGTAGTTCTATTTTTAGTTTTTTAAGGAACCTCCATACTGTTCTCCCTAGTGGCTGCATCAGTTTACATTCCCACCAACTGTGCGAGAGGGTTTCCTTTTCTCCACACTCTCTCCAGCATTTATTCTTTGTAGACTTTTTGAAGTTGGCCATTCTGACCAGTGTGAGGTGATATATCATTGTAGTTTTGATTTGCATTTCTCTAATGATTAGTGATGTTGAGTATCCTTTCGTATGTTTGATGGCAATCTGTATATCTTCTTTGGAGAAATGTCTACTCAGTCTTCTGCCCATTTTTGGATTTTTTTTTTTTTTTGATATTGAGCTGCATGAGCTGCTTGTATATTTTGGAGATTAATCCTTTGTCAGTTGCTTCATTTGCAAATATTTTCTCCCATTCTGAGGGTTGTCTTTTCGTCTTGTTTAAGGTTTCCTTTGTTGTGCAAAAGCTTTTAAATTTCATTAGGTTCCATTTGTTTATTTTTGTTTTTATTTCCCTCTCTCTAGGAGGTGGGTGAAAAAGGATCTTGCTATGATTTATGTCATGAGTATTCTGCCTATGTTTTCCTCTAAGAGTTTTATAGTGCCTGGCCTTACATTTAGGTCTCTAATCCATTTTGAGTTTATTTTTGTGTATGGTGTTAGGAAGTGTACTAATTTCATTCTTTTACATGTAGCTGTCCAGTTTTTCCAGCACAGCTTATTAAAGAGGCTCTCTTTTCTCCACTGTTTATACTTGACTCCTTTATCAAAGATGAGGTAACCATAGCTGCACGGGTTTATCTCTGGGCTTTCTACCCTGTTCCATTGATCTATATTTCTGTTTTTGTGCCAGTACCATACTGTCTTGATTACCGTACCTTTGTAGTATAGTCTGAAGTCAGGGAGCCTGATTCCTCCAGCTCCGTTTTTCTTTCTCAAGGTTGCTTTGGCTATTGGGGGTCTTTTGTATCTCCATACAAATTGTGAAATTTTTTTTTCTACTTCTGTGAAAACTGCCATTGGTAGTTTGATAAAGATTGCAATGAATCTGTCAATTGCTCTGGGTAGTACAGTCCTTTTCACAATGTTGATTATTCCAATCCAAGAACATGGTATATCTCTCCATCTCTTTGTATCGTCTTTAATTTATTTCATCAGTGTCTTATACTTTTCTGCATACAGATCATTTGTCTCTTTAGGTAGATTTATTCCTAGGCATTTTATTCTTTTTGTTGCAATGGTAAATGGGAGTGTTTCCTTAATTTCTCTTTCAGATTTTTTATCATTAGTATATGGGAATGCAACTGTTTTCTGTGCATTACTTCTGTATCCTGCTACTTTACCAAATTCATTGATTAGCTCTAGTAGTTTTCTGGTAGCATCTTTAGGATTCTCTATGTATAGTATCATGTCATCTGCAAACAGTGACAGTTTTATTTCTTCTTTGCCGATTTGGATTTCTTTTATTTCTTTTTCATCTCTGACTGCTGTGGCTAAAACTTCCAAAACGATGTTGAATAATACTGGTGAGAGTGGGCAACCTTGTCTTGGTCTGATCTTAGTGGAAATGGTGTCAGTTTTTCACCACTGAGAAGGATGTTGGCTGTGGGTTTGTCATATATGGCCTTTATTATGTTGAGGTAAGTTCCTTTACGCCTACTTTCTGGTGGGTTTTTATCATAAATGAGTATTGAATTTTGTTGAAAGCTTTTTCTGCATCTACTGAGATGATCATATGGTTTTTCTCCTTCAATTTGTTAATATGGTTTATCACATTGATTGATTTGCATATATTGAAGAATCCTTGCATTCCTGGAATAAACCCCACTTGATCATGCTGTATGATCCTTTTAATAGGCTGTTGGATTCTGTTTGCTAGTATTTTGTTGAGGATTTTTGCATCTATGTTCATCAGTGATATTGGCCTGTAGTTTTCTTTTTTGTGACATCTTTGTCTAGTTTTGGTATCAGGGTAAATGGTGGCCTCGTAGAATGAGTTTGGGAGTGTTCCTCCCTCTGCTATATTTTGGAAGAGTTTGAGAAGGATAGGTGTTAGCTCTTCTCTAAACGTTTGATAGAATTCGCCTGTGAAGCCATCTGGTCCTGGGCTTTTGTCTGTTGGAAGACTTTTAATCACAGTTTCAATTTCTGTGCTTGTGATTGGTCTGTTTTTATTTTATATTTCTTCCTGGTTCAGTCTCGGAAGGTTGTGCTTTTCTAAGAATTTGTCCATTTCTTCCAAGTTGTCCATTTTATTGGCATAGAGTTGCTTGTAGTAATCTCTCATGATCCTTTGTATTTCTGCAGTGTCAGTTGTTCCTTCCTTTTCATTTCTAATTCTGATTTGAGTCTTCTCCCTTTTTTTCTTGATAAGTCTGGCTAATGGTTTATCAATTTTGCTTATCTTCCCAAAGAACCAGCTTTTAGTTTTACTGATATTTGCTACTGTTTTCTTCTTTTTCATTAATTTTGATCTGATCCTTATGATTTCTTTCCTCCTGCTAACTTTGGGGGTTTTTTTGTTCTTCTTTCTCTAATTGCTTTAGGTGTAATGTTAGGTTGTTTATTTGAGATGTTTCTTGTTTCTTAAGGTAGGATTGTATTGCTATAAACTTCCCTTGTAGAAGTGCTTTTGCTGCATCCCATAGGTTTTGGGTTGTCGTGTTTTTATTGTCATTTGTTTCTAGTTATTTTTTGATTTCCTCTTTGATTTCTTCAGTGAACTCTTGGTTATTTAGTAGTGTATTTTTTAGCTTCCATGTGTTTGTATTTTTTATAGTTTTTTTTCCTGTAACTGATATCTAATCTTAAGGCATTATGGTTGGAAAAGAAACTTGATATGATTTGAATTTTCTTAAATTTACCAAGCCTTGGTTTGTGACCCAAGATATGATCTACCCTGGAAAATGTCCCATGAGCACTTGAGAAGAAAGTACATTCTGTTGTTGTTGGATGGAATGTCCTATACATATCAATTAAGTCCATCTTGTTTAATATGTCATTTAAAGCTTGTGTTTCTTCATTTACTTTCATTTTGGATGATCTGTCCATTGGTGAAAGTGTGGTGTTAAAGTCCTCTACTATTATTGTGTTACTGTCAATTTCCCCGTTTATGGCTGTTAGCATTTGTCTTATGTACTGAGGTGCTCCTATGTTGGGTGCATAAATATTTCCAATTGTTATATCTTCTTCTTGGATTGATCCCTTGGTCATTAGGCAGTGTCCTTCTTTGTCTCTTGTAATAGTCTTTATTTTAAAGTCTATTTTGTCTGATATGAAAATTGCTACTCCAGCTTTCTTTTCATTTCTATTTGCATGGAATACCTTTTTCCATCCCCTCACTTTCACTCTGTATGTGTCCCTGGGTCTGAAGTGGGTCTCTTGTAGACAGCATATGTACAGGCCTTGTTTTTGTATCCATTCAGCCAGTCTATGTCTTTTGGTTGGAGGATTTAATCCATTTACATTTAAGGTAATTAGCGATATGTATGTCCCTATTACCATTTTGTTAATTGTTTTGAGTTTGTTATTGTAGGTCTTTTCCTTCTCTTGTGTTTCCTGCCTAGAGAAGTTCCTTTAGCATTTGTTGTAAAGCTGGTTTGGTGGTGCTGAATTCTCTTAGCTTTTGCTTGTCTTTAAAGGTTTTAATTTCTCCATCGAATCTGAATGAGATCCTTGCTGGGTAGAGTAATCTTGGTTGTAGGTTTTTCCCTTTCATCACTTTAAATATGTCCTGCCACTCCCTTCTGGCTTGCAGAGTTTCTGCTGAAAGAGCAGCTGTTAACCTTATGGGGATTCCCTTGTATGCTATTTGTTGTTTCTCCCTTGCTGCTTTTAATATTTTTTCTTTGTATTTAATTTTTGACAGTTTGATTAATATGTGTCTTGGCATGTTTCTCCTTGTATTTATCCTGTATGGGACTCTCTGTACTTCCTGGACTTGACTATTTCCTTTCCCATATTAGGGAAGTTTTCAACTATAATCTCTTCAAATATTTTCTCAGTCCCTTTCTTCTTAACTTCTTCTTCTGGGACCCGTATAATTCAAATGCTGGTGCATTTAATGTTGTCCCAGAGGTCTCTGAGACTGTCCTCAATTTTTTTCATTCCTTTTTCTTTATTCTGCTCTGCAGTAGTTATTTCCACTATTTTATCTTCCAGGTCACTTATCCGTTCTTCTGTCTCCATTACTCTGCTATTGATTCCTTCTAGAGAATTTTTAATTTCATTTTATGTGTTTTTCATCATTGTTTGTTTGCTCTTTAGTTCTTCTAGGTCCTTGTTAACGTTTCTTGTATTTTCTCCATTCTACTTTTGAGATTTGGGATCATCTTTACTATCATTACTCTGAATTCTTTTTCAAGTAGACTGCCTATTTCCTCTTCATTTGTTTGGTCTGGTGCGTTTTTACCTTGCTCCTTCATCTGCTGTGTATTTCTCTGTATTCCCATTTGGTTAACTTACTGTGTTTGGGGTCTCCTTTTCACAGGCTGTAGGTTCATAGTTCCTGTTGTTTTTGGTATCTGCCCCCAGTGGGTAAGGTTGGTTAAGTGGGTTGTGTAGGCTTCCTGGTGGAGGGGACTGGTGCCTGTGTTCTGGTGGATGAGGCTGGATCTTGCCTTTCTGGTGGGCAGTGCTGCGTCTGGTGATGTGTTTTGGGGTGTCTGTGACCGTATCATGATTTTAGGCAACCTCTCTGCTAATGGGCGGGGTTGTGTTCCTGTCTTGCTAGTTGTTTGCAATGGGGTGTCCAGCACTGCAGCTTGTTGGTCACTGAGTGGAGCTGCATCTTAGCGTTGCGAGGGATATCTCTGGAAGAGCTCTCACTGACTGATATTACGAGGGGCCGGGAGGTGTCTGGTGGACCAATGTCCTGAACTCAGCTCTCCCACCTCAGAGGCTCAGGGCTGACACCCAGCCAGAGCACCAAGATCCTGTCAGCCACACAGCTCAGAAGAAGAGTGAGAAAAGAAAAAAAAAGAGAGAAAGAAAAAATTTTTAAAAAATAAAGTTTTTAAAATTAAAAAATATATTATTAAAATAAAATAATAAAGTAATTAATTAAAAAAAAGAAGAGAGCAACCAAACCAAGAAACAAATCCACCAATGATAACAAGCACTAAAAACTATACTAAAAACAACGACAGAGCCCTAGGACAAATGGTAAAAGCAAACCTATACAGACAAACTCACACAAAGAAGCACACACATACACACGCACAAAAAGAGAAAAAGGAAAAAAAAAAAAATATATATATATACACATATAAGAGGAAGAGAGCAACCAAATCAATAAACAAATCCACCAATGATAATTAGCTCTAAATAGTCAACTAAGACAAACATAAAACTTGAAACAAATTAGACACAGAAAGCAAACCCCAAGTCTACAGTTGCTCTGAAAGTCTACCGCATCAGTCTGGGGATGATTCACTGTCTATTGAGGTATTCCACAGGTGCAGGGTACATCAAGTTGATTGTGGAGATTTAATCCTTTGCTCCTGGGGCTGCACAGATTTCCCTTTTCTCTTCTTTGTTCACACAGCTCCTGGGGTTCAGGTTTGGATTTGGCCCCATCTCTGCATGTAGGTCGTCCTCTGGCTTCTGTTCTTCACCCAGACAGGCGGGGGTTAAAGGAGCGGCTGACTCGGGGGCTCTGGCTCACTCAGGCCGGGAGGAGGGAGGGGTATGGAATGTGGGGTGAGCCTACGGCGGCAGAGGCTGGTGTGACGTTGTAGCAGCCTGGGGCACGCCGTGTGTTCTCCCGAGGAAGTTGTCCTTGGATCACGGGACCCTGGCAGTGGTGGGCTGCACAGGTTCCCGGGAGGGGAGGTGTGGATAGTGACCTGCGCTTGCACACAGGATTCTTGGTGGCTGCAGCAGCAGCCTTAGTGTTTCATGTGCGTCTCTGGTGCCCACGCGGATAGCCATGGCTCACACCCATCTCTGGAGCTCCTTTAGGCAGTGCTCTGAATCCCCTCTCCTCGCTCACCCTGAAACAATGGTCTCTTGACTCTTATGCAGGTCCAGACTTTTTCCCAGACTCCCTCCCAGCTAGCTGTGGTGCACTAGCCCCCTTCAGGTTGTGTTCACACAGCCAACCCCAGTCCTCTCTGAGATCTGACCTCCGAAGCCTGAGCCTCAGCTCCCAGCCCCCACCGGCCCCGGTGGGTGAGCAGACAAGCCTCTCAGGCTGGTGGGTGCTGGTCGGCACTGATCTTCTGTGCAGGAATCTCTCCGCTTTGCCCCCTGCAAGCCTGTTGCTCCGCTCTCCTCTGTGGTTCCTAAGCTTCACCCCTGTCACTCCCCATTTCCGCCAGTGAAGGGGCTTCCTAGTGTGTGGAAACTTTTCCTCCTTCACGGCTCCCTCCCAGATGTGCTGGTCCCGTCCCTATCCTTTTGTCTCTGTTTTTTCTTTTCTCTTTTGCCCTACCCAGGTACGTGGGGAGTTTCTTGCCTTTTGGGAAGTCTGAGGTCTTCTGCCAGCATTTAGTAGGTGTTCTGTAGGAGTTGTTCCCCATGTTGATGTATTTTTGATGTATTTGTGGCAAGGAAGGTGATCTCCACGTCTTACTCCTCTGCCATCTTGAAGGTCGGTGTAGAGGAAATTCTTAAATCACCCTAACACTGACACTGTGTAAAAGAAGTTGGCACCTACCTCGTAATAGCAGAATGAAATCTCTACCCCTCTCTCTCAAGTAGAGAAAAACTAGACACTAAAATCAGGACTCAGATGAATTTATGTGGTAAACAAGAAATACAAAAACAGGAAAGTAAATCACTAATTTATTGGGCATTATGAATTAGAACAAACACATGGTAAGAATTTTATTGTGCTACTATATTACATGTCATGTATGCTTTACTTAATCTTTCTGAAAGAATGTATTGCCATGACCATTATTTAACATTCTGGTCTGAACTGTTTGTTTCAATCTTTATGAATAAAAACTTAATTACTTACAAAAACAGTGTACTCTCTTTCACTTTGTGTTAGTCAGAAATGTGCCCTGGCAAATATAGTCCATAAGAATGTTTCCTCTGTGCCTTGTTCTGAGCTGAACTCTCACTTCCCTATCGACTCCATCCTCTGGTATTCAGTTTCCTAAACTGAAAGGTGTGTGAAAGGGTCAGACCCATATCTCTCATTCTTTCTTACATTCGAACTTCTAAGCCATTTTTCTTACCAACATATTATATATGCTACAGTTCAGAGAAAAATAGGTTTTGTTAATGATACCTCCCACCTTTTTTAGAATGCAATTACTGAAAGAAACAGCATGCTTCAAAAAGCATAAAAACATGAAGAACATTTTTTTAAAATTCACTTTCTCTGATGTCTTAAATATTTCAGGATGTGTACCCTTAACAAATTTTTAAATAGTAATATAGTCATTTCTCTAAAGATTGCTGGTTAACCATATTTACAGTAAAGACATTAGGAAAATCATGATTGTTGTTGATTTTTTTTAAAAAATGACATTTGTGTAGGTTGAACATTGATGTTTTTCAATGTTTTATAAAAGTTTCCATGTAAGTATAGACTATAAAAGAATTAGGTCACTAAGTACTACATGTTGCTTTCTGATATTAAAAGTACTTTAAAAATTATCTGTACTGCCTAATGTCAATAAGTTATCAAAGTTAAGTACTCTTTTCACATGAGTGACTTCTAGATAGTTGAAGGAACCTGTAATCCTACTTTAAATTTTCTCTTCACCAAGCTAATCAATCCCATTTCTTTCCATCAATCTCCCTCATTAATCCCTGGCTTATATCCTGTCACATAGAAATATGTAGAAACATGCATGAGAACTATATACACCAGCTTCAAGGTAATGGATTGAGAGGCAGCACAGAAGTGACAGAAGAGGGAAAAAAAATTAGCAATACTTTTCAAAAGAGAAGAACTGAAGCAAATAAGGCAAAAATTACTACTTGTTAAATCTGTATGGCAAGCATAGGAGTGTATTACATTATTTTCTGAAAATTTTCCATATTCTTGAAATACTCCACAATTAAAAGTTTTAATTAAGTTTTAAATAAACACAGAAGCCTAATAAGAGAGAGAAGAGTTGTGAAAGCATCAAACTGAATGTCTGCCAAATCGCAGGTTCTGAAAGCACTACTGAAAATGCTCAGGCTTATGAGAGACTGAACGCCGAACATTTGGGTGCTCTTTTAATATTGCTACCCATAATGTGCTTCAATTCCATTTAACCCAAATCAATTCTGCCATTTTCAATCCAGAGTCCATTCTCCATTCTCCTTAGCATAAAAGAAAGAAGAGATCAAGTAGTTAATGAACTCTATATTCTCTTTTAACATCCTAGTAACTGCCCCAAGAAACACACTGTTGAATGTAGCTTAAAAACTGTTTTTGCTAACCTTTATGTTTCTTCAAGGATACGCATCACAGATCCCACAAACTCTCTTTTCTTTAATTCATTCTTAGTTCGTGTACTCCTTCTCCATGTTCAATTTATATTTTTTAAAAATATTCAGGCACAGCAACATCAGTTTCTTGAGATACCTCTCTCTTCTTGATCATCAGAGTTATGTATGAATACACCATCAGTATTACATTCTCCAGAGACCCAGACTCTGAAGATCTACCTTTGTGTTTATACTCTCAGACTATGAATCATACAAACCTTTTTTTCTAAATTACAGTTGCCAGATTAGCAGATAAAAATATAAAGTCAGAGTTAAATTTGAATTTCAATTAATTTTTTAGTATAATATGTCCCATGCAATATTTGGGACATACTTACATGGGATATATTTATACTAAAAAAATTACTTGTCGTTACCTGAAATTCGAATTTAACTCTGCATCTTGTATTTTATTTGGCAACCCTACTCTGAACATTCAAAAATCTGTATTCCTTCACTCTTCTGGCAAATACTGTATCTTCTTAAGTCAAGAATAATAGTTAACAAGAGGTCTCAAAATTTTTGAAATAGGTACCAACTCTTTAAAAGTTCAAATGAGAAAAATAAACAAAAAGTAAAAGATTAGACAAGTCTGTAGTGGTGACACATTTTAATAGATCATTTGTGAGGGCAGCTGCAAAGACCTGAGAAACACCAGGTTCACCAGGGTGAAAAAGTAAACTTCAAGATGGTAATCTAACTAAAGAAGACTGAAGCCTAAAAAATCCCACAACGATCTGGAAAAGGAGGTGTTAACTGAAGTGTTCTTTCTTCCACTTTTTATTCAGCACTGATTAAAAAAAATTATACTGCATCTGGTGAAAATACTTCTACCCATCCATTAACTCATTCATTCAACAAAAACATTCAGGGACTTCCTGGTGGCAAAGTGGTTAAGAATCCGCCTGCCTATGCAGGGGACACGGGTTCGAGCCCTGGCCCAGGAAGATCCCACATGCCACGGAACAACTAAGCCCATGCACCACAACTACTGAGCCTGCGCTCCAGAGCCCATGAGCCACCACTACTGAGCCCACATGCCACCACTACTGAAGCCCGTGAGCCTAGAGCCCATGCTCCGCAACAAGAGAAGCCACTGCAATGAGAAGCCTGTGCACCGCAACAAAGAGTAGCCCCCGCTCGCCGCAACTAGAGAAAGCCCACGCACAGCAACGAAGACCCAACGCAGCCAAAAAAAAAAGAAAAACATTCAGTGGGGACACAGTGATAAAGTTGCTGAAGTGAAAGTCCCCTCTCTCCTTGTTAGTAATATTTTCTTCTCTATTGGATGATTTCCAAAACCCCAAAATATGCTGTAGCTGCTCCCATATTTAAAAACTCCACAGCCCTTTTCAATTAACACCCCACTTTTTTGATCGCTATCTACAGCAGACACTCCAGTCCTATCAGGCTTTAACCTGTACTATTCCACCAAAAGAGCTATAAAGGTCACAAATAAGCTCAACATTGCCAAATTCAGTTACTTCTCAGTCCTTGTTTGATCCCTGTCAGGAGATTTTGACCCAGCCCTTCTGAACAGTTGCTTCACTTGGCATCTAGGACACCAATATGTCTTGTTTTTTCTCCTACATTACCTCTTGGCTCTTTCCACTCTTCTTGGTTCCTCCTCATCCTCCTATCCTTTAACACTGCTTTGCCCCTAAGCTCAGAGTTCAGACCTTTTCTTTAGCTACAGTCATTCCCCATGTGATCCTTCAGTCTCAAGGCTTTAAGTATCATTTATATTCTAACACCAAATTCTTATCTCCATCCTGCGCATCTCACCTGTACTCCAGATTTGTCTACCCATGCCTCTTCCACATCTCCACTTAGATGTCTAATAGTGAGCTCAAACTTAAAACTGTCAAAATTTATCTCCCATGCAAACCTCCTCTTATGGTCTACCTCACTTTAATAAATCACAACTCCACTCTGCCTGCTGCTCAGACCAAAAAACTTGGAGTTATGCTTTACACCATCCACCTTATCAGTAAAGTCTCCCAATTCTACCTTCAAAATATATCCAGAATCTGACCACTTCTCATCATTACCATCTCTTCCCCAGTTTACTGCAATGGCCTATTTAGTCTCCCTGTTTTCACCCTTACTCCCTAACAATCTAATTTCCACATATAAACAAGAATGATTCTTTTCTAAAACAAATAACATTGTGGCTCTCCTCTGCTCAAAACCCCCCAAAGGTTTCCCATATCTCTAAGTAAACTTCAAAACTCCCAAGGCATCTGGCTTTCTCCAACCTTTTGATTTGATCCCCTGTAACTCTCCTCCTTGCTCATTTTGGGGCATCCACACTGGCCTTGGTGCAGTGATATAACCATACCAAGCAGATCCCTCTGGATGAACACTCTTCCCCCAGATGCCACAAAGGTAGGTCCCTCATTTCCTTCAGGTTGCTGCTCAAACATCTCTTTACCAGAGACGCCTTCTCGGACCACCCTATCTAAAACAGCACCTTTCCTTCATCCTTCTGCACCCAACCCACTTTACTTCAAGGCACTTATCACTGTGCTTGTTGTCAGCTACATCCAATAGAGTAAGATCCCCACAAGGGTGGGGACTTTGCTTTGTTCACTGCAGTATCCAAAGCACCTCAACAGTGCCTGGGGCCTCGTGCAGTCTCGGTAAATATTTGTATAATGGCTGGATGGATGGACTGACAGGAAGAATAAAGGGAAGCCAAAGCTGCCACAAAAAAAAGAGGCAGAATTTACAGGTCTGGATTCCTATACATTTATTTTTTGAAGCTTATATCATCTTTATTTCAAGACCTCAAAAATATAGTTTCACAGAAATTAGCTTAATTATTTGATTAATTTATTTCAGTCCCTAAGAAAAGAGGTCTTACAAACAAAGAAGTTTACTCAAACACAAAAGAAATCAAAAGCTACTGTGATTTATTCAACTCATGATGCCATTCTTTTCAAAGAACTTATATATGCAGAAATGTAATTCTTATTTTGGGGGTAAGTTTTTTTCAAAATCTCAAGCTAATAAAGTAGAAAAGCAAAAGCAAGGGTAAAAGGATAGTCAACAGTTGCTAGAAACTCTAGGGTAGGAGTGGGCTCAGCAGGAATATCATAGTAGAAGAATGCAGGAACAACTTTAACTCAATTGATATTTCTTAACTAGTATTTCCACTGCATGCTGGACACCAGGCTGGGTGAACCACAGTGAGCAAAATCAATCTGCTACCTGCCCTTGCGAAGCTCACAGTCTGGTGGGGAAGACAACCCAATTAAATAAGCTATCTCAATACAAACTAAGACTGCTATCTATAAAAGGAGGCAGTAATGAGTGTTATCGGAACACAAAGCAGGTGCCTCTAGCCTAGCAATAAAGGAGGTTGGGAAGGAAAAGCAGCTTTCTTACTTGAGACTTCAAGGATGAAGTGTTAGGTAAAAAGGGCAACATATTCCAGATGAGGGGTGAGAACATTTCACACTCAAGGAACTGAAAAGATGACTGGAGCATAGCGGTCAAAGAGTATGTAATGTGGCAAGAGATGGAGCTGGAGAGATAGGTAGGAATGAGGTCATGAAGGGCCTCATAAGTTATGTTGTTTAGAAATTGTTCTAATAGTAAGAGAAATCTTCAGAAGAGTTTTTGACTTGAGCTGTGTTTAATAGACATTACTATGACTGCAGTACTATGGACCACAGGAAGGCAAGACCTGAAGCAGAAAGATACTAGGAGGTTGCTGCAGTAATCCAGATGAAGAGATGAAGATGAGGAGATGATGGGTTCCTGAAACGAAGTAGTGGTAGTGATTTAGAGAAAAGTGGAGGAATCAGGTAATTCAATTAAATTTATTTGGCTTACTCTGATTATTTCTATCTGTGGTGGGGAAGGAGGCAAGGACCTCAGCTGACCTCCACATGTATAGATCAGGTTGATGACAGAATTCACTGAATTAGGGCTCAGTTTTTCTTGGGTAGGGGGGGCAGTTAGGAATATCATGAGTTCAATCTCGGATGAGTTGAGTCTGAGATGTCTGTATGACATTCAAGTAGAAACGGTCAGTAGGGGCTGAATATTCAGGTGTGAAGTTCAGGAGAGAGGTCTGGATACAAACATGAGAATCATAAAGAGTATCATGGGAAGAGATAAAAATCACCCAAGGATTTGTGTGACGACTAAGAAGACAAGAACAGCAGAAGCTGGAGGAACATGAGACTTTACAGAATAAATGGGTAGAAAGGTCTATAAAGGAGATTCTGAACAACAGGAGGCCAAATAAGGCCAGGGTGGTGTCTCTGAAACCAAGGAAAGGATAAGTTTTAAGGAAGAGGTATGGTCAACCATGTCAAACGCTGTCAAGACATGTGGTAAAATGTCCATTGGATATAGAATTTTAGCTATGTTCTTCCAGTGTTCTGTTTCTAATAAATACAAACAGAGGAGTTTTCAAAACCTGGTGTTCAGCCAAGCCACCCCTCAAATTCCTTAAAGAATTTCATTGAACAGTCTCCCAAAGCCAACATCTTGACTATAATCTCCAAGAGTGCAAAAGTGATGTATGTCTTCTTTTCCCTGGTACCCTGTATGGTTCTTGGTCTGTGCCAAAGAACTCAATAAGTATCTGTTCAATGATGTGTACTCAGAGTATTACTGTGAAGCTTTCCAAAATTGATTTTTAGGTTATTCTTTACCACACCAATCTTCAGAGTAAAAGCATTGCTAATAGTTTTGCAAAGCTTCCTTCACTCCTTAAAGAACGCTCAAAAAGAACGTTTAGTGAGCCTCCCTGGTGTCAGAGGTACTACTTAAAGCAGGTCTCATTTTAGAAAATATATGTGCACTGGGAAAGGATGCACTGAAATTATTTTTGCAGATTGTATACTGTCATTAATTTATTCTTATAAATCATTTATGTAGACTTTTATAATTAAGTTTCTTAAATAAAGATTAAGACATACTTATATCTATCAATATTTATAAATAAGAGTAGCATTTATCATTTTTACATTGTTCTATTTGATTGGCTTGTTGGACATTTTATTCACTTTCAAGAATTTTTCTACAAGGACAAGTTGTCTCATTGGTAAGCAAGGATTTCCTCACCTGGAATGGAATATAAATTTTCCTTTATCAAATTCATATGCCATGTTTCTTAGCTACACACAACTGAGTAACTTGCTAGTTACTGACTTCGTTTGAAAATGACCTAGCAAGTCTTTGAAAATGCTGGAAAACATTAGCAATTGCCTCCCTGACTACTCCATAATCCTGAGATAAACTACCTTCCTTCTTTTGAAGTTCTGGTGTAATAAGATAGATATTATCCAAAATTAAGAGGCTCTTGAATTCATATGCTTTAATATAGAAGTTCTTCACAATATGAATTGGTGGCACTGGAATCACTTGGGAGTTGCTTGAAAATAGACATTTCTAGACACCATCCCCCAAGAGTATGATTCAGCAGTTTGACAATCTTTGGTTTAGTCATTAAATAACTAGGTATGAACTTTCTTCTCTTCAACTATAAATATTTCTTGTCAATTATCTTATTAAAACATATCCTGAGAATGCTTACTGTTACCGGTAATTGTCTTACATATTATATCTTTAAATCATGTACCTCTCAAAATTGCACCCTTATTTTCCATGTCAGTTCAAACCTTTGATGATGAATGCAATTCCTAAGAATTATCTTTAAAGAGGAAATCACAGAAGTGGAGGAAAACTAGTCAAAAACTCCAAAACCAGGAAGATAAAATGGGAATCTATCTTAATTTACAAAGGTCTCCAAGAGTTATTCTATTCAAATAACAACAAGGAGAGACAGATTGTAGTAGGAAGAAGCAGAATAAAAATAAAAAGAAATTAATTCAGATGCCAATTTTTGTTTGATGGTAGAAAATCAAGCTAACTTCTCAGGATATCAATTTTTTGATCAATAAAATGAAGAGGAATAACAAAATGATTTTTTATGCCCCTTTCAGGCTGAATGATCTGACTAAAATCAGAATACTCAAACATGGGTTGAATTGCATTAACTCTGAATCACAGAGACAGTTTCAGAAATAAATTAGGACAACCTATAAGACATTACCACAGCCAACGCAGAGCTGGAAAATGAACAAACAATAGACAAACTCACTTAAACATACTTGCTCATCTACATGCAAAATACTCAAATGAGATGGTACATATTGAATTAATGAACATCTATATGGGTCTGTCAACTATGTGCTAAGTATTATACCAGGCAAAAGAAATGAGAAATAAGATCCAGTCCCTACTTTAAGTAACTTTAGAGTATAACACACAATGCCTCCCTTTGGATGATTACTAAATACATATTAGATACCTTATTCTCTCCTCCTTGGTAATTATGCACTTTTTCTTTCCATAAATGTCTTTGTTGTAATTTCAGTTTCAGGTAGATATCTGCTCAAAGTTAAAAACTGTGTCACATTACATCAAGATTATTCTGTACTTAAAGGGCTCATGTAAACTACCTCCCCATGGAAGGTACTATGGGGCAATAAATTTACTTCATTCAACAAGTACTATACATTTTCCTCATGAATATGCTTTGTGCATAGAATGCTTATGAATTACAAGTTATTAACACATAGATCACTCAGACCAATGTAAAAACTGGAAAAATAAAATATTATTTTTCAGGTAGAAACTGATTTCCAATTGTGAATTTTACAACTAAGCCAACTTTGCAAAAAGAAAACTTACTCCTCTTAACTGGCAAAACACTAGCATGCATACCATCTTTTTTATCAAAAGCAAAAATCAAGTCATACTGTGCAAGTAAAATAATCTGCTCCTCTTTCAATGCCACTTACATATAAACACTGACAATAACTTATTCTTGCAAAAAGCATTGCTTAGGTCAACTAGAGATCCATGACATGAGGAGGAGCCCTAGTCCAGATTCTCTACTAAAAGGGTGATGGACTACAGAAAGTTCCATAAGTACCGACATCCTATGTCTCTTGATTTCCTAGGCCTAGCATAGTGCCTGGTACATATGAAGACATAAATAAGTGAATGACGAATGAACAAAAACTAAAACTATTCAGCAGGGATCACAACTTAAGCTATGAAAAATTAATTCATTTAAATAATATTATTTAGCTTACACTTAACTGGTATCTCTAAGAAGCATTTTTCTTATGCAAGAATATTATTGTAATTATCATTAAAAATGAAAGATACATGAAGAGAAGCACGATCCAGAGTGGAATCAAAAGCTGAATTCTCAACTTCTGAGAACACTTTGAAAATCAGAAAAGTGATTTCAATCTATGAAACATGCAATCTGGTGATGGTGACCGCTCTTCAATCTAATCTTACTTAGGAAAAGAAAGGCAGAAAATATGATTACTAGTTTGAACTACACATGTGATACCATTCATATAAAATTTTTAGCTTCCGCTAAAATGTTTCTTTTAAACTAAATAGCAAAATACACGAACACACTGGAGTCAATGAATGAGTTAATGTGTGATAAGAAGCCTATTTAAAAGAACTGCCCACGTACCCACAACACCTCAGCACGCTTGCACATACAACACTTATTTCGAAGTAACATTCTAGACTCCTCGATTGCTAAATTCACCATGGTCCACTCCCCACCCACTTTATTTACTTTTCAGTGTGGAGGTAAAAAACACAAGGAAGCTGATTTCTCTCCCAAGTCCACGTGAAGAAAACGAAAAAGTTACTACATTTTTGTAACGGGAAAAAAACACAAAAAAAACCCCCAAAAAAACCCTAATGAAAACAAATTACCCACGCACAGGAAAAATTTTAAAAAATTACCCATCTGGTCATCACGTTGTGGCCTAACACCTTGGCAACATGTGACTCTGGTTCATTTTTTGATTCCCAACCCCACCCTACAAATTCCATGAAAAGGACGAGACTATCCGAGACCACAGACAAGTCTCCGGCCCCGAGAGGGATGACAGGTCCGGGCTTGCCTCCGGGGCCGAACGGGAATCGTCCAAGGGGCACCCTGGCCCCGCCTCCTACCGGCTTCTCAGGGCCGCAGCACCCCTTCTCCTCCTCCCACTTCCTTCTCCTCACCTCTCGGCCCCGGTTCATGCGCTTCCCATCTCTCCGCCAGCTCCTGCCTCCGCGCCTCCCTCCATTTCGGTTTGATCTTTACTTCCCACGCCGGGTGAGGGCCGGAGGGCAGTGCAGAGGATGCCAGCGGGCAGCTGCCCCGCCGCGTCCTAGTCCGCACCCCACGCCGGGCTTGCCGGGTCCCCTCCAGCCACGGGGCAGGGTACGCGAAGACAGCCGGACAGCCGGACAAACCCACAGATCCGGAGAGGAGGGAGGGGGCGGAGCAAGCGCGAGCCTACACGTCACCCGCCCGCAGCGGCGCCAACGTCTGCACGTCGGCTCCCCCAGCCCCACCCCCCCGCGTGCGCGCGCCGCCGCCCCGCCCGCCGCCCGCCCAGCGCTGAGGGGGACCAGGCCTGCGGCGAGGGCGCGCCCCCGGGCGGGCGTGGGCGCGGGCGCGCGCGTTCCCGGGACTCGGTGTCTGTGGGGTGCTCTTGCGAGGCAGGGCCTGCCACCTCCAGATCGCTACCTGAGCATCTTTCCCTGTAGTTACTTGAGTCGGCTCCATCTTCTCCCCGCCCTTCTCTGTGAGGTGAAGACACGGAGGAGGTAATTCCTATTACAGGTAAAGTAGAGGAGCCCTGAGTATGAGTGAAGAACCAAGTAATTGTCATTGTCATCGCCAGCCAGAAATCCTGGCTGCTGGTCACTTTATATACGGTTCCTTCCTTTCAAGTCCCGCCTTCCTTAAGCTTTCTGGATTCTCAGTTTAGTTCTCTTAAAGTTACCTCTTCTAGTCGGTCCTTTTGTCGGACGAACCCCACCAAAAACAAAATGCCTGAAGATTCCCTGGCTCAACTGAATCAGGAAGATGACATTAAGAAAAATTAACCTCAAGAATGTGCTGTATGTGTGTACAGTTCTAGGCTAAAAGCCGGGCATGCAAAGGCGGTATGAGTTAATAATGTGCTGTGGCTCCTTTTTTCACTTCCATACCCCTGTCGTAAGGAATGTGCCTTGACACCTCATAGAACCGTGTTTTATAGAGAGGCAGCCAATAGTGATCCAATTATACACTTCACTGCCCAAACTACTTATGTAGTTCTGCGTTCAGTTCTAGATCAGGCACTTTAAGAAGACCTCAAAGAAGTTGGAATTATTTCAGAGAAGAGCAAAATGATGAAGAGTGCTCAAAAGCATGACACATGAAGAAGTACTCTTTGAACTTAGGAAGATTCTCACAGAAGAGAGAAAGCTACTGGGACTATCTCTAAATATGTAAAAACTCATCGTGTAACATAGATTTGTTTCATGTGGTCTCAGGAGATGCAGACTTGAGGGCTTCCCTGGTGGCACAGTGGTTGAGAGTCCGCCTGCCGGTGCAGGGGACACGGGTTCGTGCCCTGGTCCCGGAAGATCCCACATGCCGCGGAGCGGCTGGGCCCGTGAGCCATGGCGGCTGAGCCTGCGCCTCCGGAGCCTGCGCCTCCGGAGCCTGCGCCTCCGGAGCCTGCGCCTCCGGAGCCTGCGTTCCGCAACGGGAGAGGCCACAACGGTGAGAGGCCCGCGTACCGCAAAAAAAAAAAAAAAAAGAGAGAGATGCAGACTTGAGAGAAACAGATTTCAGACCTGAAAAGAAGATTCCCCTTCTAGCACTCGCCAGAGGTGTCTGCTTTAGGTTACATTGATGCCTTGACCCCTGGATTTGACTTTAAGTAGATTCTGAAGGCTTACTTAATAGGAACTAGGTGCGAGGGATACAGGCATCAAGAGAAGAATTAGTTGATGGTTTTGTTAAAGGCGTTTACAGCTTTGAGAGTCAATCAGTTCATGGTTCCAGCCTTAGAATTTACAGGTTAGCTCTGAGACAAGTCAAATGCATCAAAAGGTAAAAAATGCAAGGAGGCTATATGATACTGAGAGGTACTAACAATAAGTTCTAGGAGTTTACATGACAGATTGTTCTCATCACAGTTTCAGAGACTTAGGGGACAAGAAGGAAATCGAAAATAGACTGCTTAGAACTGCCCTGTCCAGTAGGATAGCCACTAGCCAAATATGAATATTTATACTTGAAATGTGGCTGGTCCAAATTGAGACATGCAGTAAGTGTGAAATACACACCAGATTTCAAAGATTTAGTACAAAGAAAAAAATGTAAAATAGCTTAATTCTTATATTGATGACATGTTGAAATATTTGGTAGATATTGGGTTAGTATATTAAAACTAATTTCACTTATTTTCACTTTTTTAATTTGGCTACTAGAAAACTTTTAAATTACATAGGTCGCTTGTATCTTGTTCTATTAGATAGTCCTGACCTAGAAGGAAATATACTTCATTGAACTCTAAGAACTATCTTTGTACCCTTTGTAGTCCTTGGGGGATTTTCCAAAACATTAATGGAAAGACAGTCTGATGACAAGATTCCTCATGAAGAGAAGGAAGACTGTCCATAAAATATGCCATGAGCAAAGACAAGGAAACAAGACTGCAGATGCATTCTGTGGTGAGTAACCTGTTTGTCTATAGTGGAAGGTTCTTATTAGAAGGTAGTGACAAAGTCAAAATTGGCTAGAAACTGGTCTGTAAGGAGAGACTCAACTTTGAATTTAGTTCTATAGGCAGTTGGGATTTGGCAGTTACCAACTGGGATTGTAAGATTATCTTGGCAATATTGAGTATAGTGGGTTGAAATTAATGGGTGGTTGGGCAACCAATTAAAACTCATTGTACTTAAAAATGTATTATACCAAAAAATGTTCAATAGAGGGTTGATTTAAATAAATTATAGCACATCTATAAAGTGGAATCAATTGATATGGAAACATATCAAGATATACAATTGAGTAGTTTACAAAACAATATATATACAATATGACCCCATATATGAAAAATTAAATATGTATGTGTATGTAACTAGATCATTTGACTAAAATTACCTTAATTATTCCAAAATTGTCTCAAAAACAAAATCTCAGGGTGGGGTATTTTCAGTGGCTCAATGAAGTCATCCATGTTTTTGGCTCTTTCATGTCTGTGTTCCATCATATTAGCAAATTAGCCTTTCAGTCTCAGCCTTTGTCACCTCATGTGTTGTTGGCATGGGTTAATAAGCTCCAGACTCATTTCCAGCCCATCAGTCTCTTAGTATCTCAGTATGTAAGACCAGTAGGTCTGCCCAGCTCATTAGTGTCCCACAACCTTAGCTTATAGGCCTTTTTTTGTTTTACCTATTCTCAGTCCAATGTCCTGCCGTCTTCCCTACCCCAGCTTGCAACATTGGGTCTTAAAAGTCCATCTTTGATAGACCCCAGTGCAGTTCCTTACCTGGAGCTGACACTTAACTGCTGGAGGACACCGAATAATAAAAGACTCAATTCTAGGGGCTTCCCTGGTGGTGCAGTGGTTGAGAGTCCGCCTGCCGATGTAGGGGAAACGGGTTCTTGCCCCGGTCTGGGAAGATCCCACATGCCGCGGAGCGGCTAGGCCCGTGAGCCATGGCTGCTGAGCTTGCGCGTCTGGAGCCTGTGCTCCGCAACGGGAGAGGCCACAAGGGGGTGAGAGGCCCGTGTACCACAAAAAAAACAAAAAAAAACAAAAAAAACCAAAAAAACTCAATTCTAAAATAAGCCTCCCTAAACTGTTTAATGAACTGAGTTGGGAAGGAAAAAAAGATCACTACCATGGCAGACTGTTGGTTGCCTACCCAACCACCATTTTTGTCCTCTTCCTCACTTAATAAAATGAATTTGTTAAAGTTCCAAAGAACTAAAGAAATGTGAGCTCCTCCCATTACCCTGGTAGTAATTCTATTTCTGTTTGAATAAGAATGTTGTAGAGGTGGTCACATGTCCAAGGGATAGTCAGCTAGGGAGGATTCTGCAATATGTTTTATTCAAATGGCAAAATATATGCTTATAAAATATAGAGAGTTGTTCTTGGGTTTCTGTTCCAGATGGTGAACTTGGCATACCATCTGCCAACTATTCTTTCCTAGACACTACTGAAATAAAAATGTAGAAGTAGAAAAACCAAAGAGTAAATAAAAGAATAAAGATATGTGTGTTTTTATGTACGTGCTTATGTTAAGGAGAGGACAGTAGGTAGAGAAGGGGAGAAAAGTAAATGAAATTTCAACAATTTCCTGGATAAAAAGCTAATAGTAGTGATTTGACTAGTAATAACACCCAAAACGAACGCCTAAAAAAATATAGTGAAGACGCTACAAAAGAGTTGTTTGGGAGCATGGCAGAGGGCAGAAGTGAGAATAAGGGCTGAAAATGGAGGTAACATTCTAAATATGGTACAAGTGAATCAGTCACAATACACATTTCCTTCTCTCATTCATGCACACTGTGAGCAGACAAAGACACATCTGCCACCAGACAAAAACAGAAACCAAGGGCTTCCCTGGTGGTGCAGTGGTTGAGAATCCACCTGCCAATGCAGGGGACACGGGTTTGAGCCCTGGTTCGGGAAGATCCCACATGCCGCGGAGCGGCTGGGCCCGTGCGCCGCAACTGCTGAGCCTGTGCTCTGGAGCCCGTGCTCTGCAACAGGAGAGGCCACCGCGATGAGAAGCCCACGCACCTCAATGAAGAGTAGCCCCCACTCACAGCAAGTAGAGAAAGCCCACATGCAGCAACGAAGACCCAATGCTGCCAAAAATAAAATAAATGAAATAAATTAATTAAAAAAAAAAAAACAGAAACCAAAAAGACCCCAAAGTCTCCTCCAAATTAATTGCACAAATAGTAGAGAAGAAGTGAAAACTTTTATGTTGACAACACAGAGCAAAACCACTATTGTTCTGGCATTCAGAGCCAGCATTCAGAGAGCCAGCTAGCTACTTGGCCACCAGTCCTAAAGTGAAACCTGATTTCTGGCCCTGCCCTGGCCGTGTATTCACAATTTCCACACAGGAGAAAGAGCTGGAAGACATCCTACTTACTAAAAGCAAAGGAAAACCACATCAATGACCAGCTCTTTTTATGAAGGAACATACAGTGAAGAATCAACAGGCAAATCAGGAAAATCACCATTCTGAAAGAGAAAGACAGAGAAAAACAGAGTAACTAACTCCAAAGGAAGCCATTAAAATTCAGGAAATAAAAAAGGACATTTTTTAAAAGCACTCCAATTTATATACTCCAGTATTCAGGATATATTGGATCTATAAGATACAAACCAAATATTCTGAAAAAAGAGCAACCACAGAAGAAAATAGAGTTCTGAGACACTAAAAACATGATTACTTAAATAAAAAATTCATTGGAAGTATTGGAGATAAAAATCAAGGAAATCTAGAACATAAGATAAAAGACATAAACAGAAAACATGAAAACAGATGAGTCATGGAGAACCAATCCAACCAGCCAATTTAATCAGTAGAAGAGAAAGAGATTTTTTTTTAAGTGAGAAAAAAAAATCAAGAATAAAATCTATGAATAATAATAATAATAAACCTGCAAATTTTCCTAACATAAACATTTTACCAACAAAGGAATAAAAATAAGACCTACTCAGCAGCACTGGATCTAGAAGACAATTACAGAATATTTTCAAAGTTTTAATGGTAGATATTTTTCAGTCTACAGTTCTGTACTCATTCAATTTATCAATTAACTAAAAGAGCAAACTAAAGATATTTTCAGTTCAGCAAGGATGGAGAACTACAGAACACTTTCCTCTGGTATGATCTTTTAGAAAGTTACTTGACCATATACTCCAGCAAAATAAGGGCAAAAACCAAGAGGAAACCATGGAATTCTGGAAAAGGTGTATCAATCCTAGAAAAAGGCAAAGAAAAAAATCATGGAAGAGTGCCGTGCATCGTCTAGAGAGGAAGCAGTGTAGATGGGAGCACAAAGCTGAAGGGTTCAAGGAGCAAGTCTTAGAGGAGGAAATGCAGGGGCGGGGGCAGGGGTGGGTAGAGGGGGCATTCAGTAGAATAGATGGTAAGGTAGGGGATTTGAAAAAAATGAAGTTGTAGTAAATCGAATGGTGCAAGGATAAAATGTAGACAGGGGTAGTTCCTTAAAAGAAATTCAGAAAAGATATTACCAGGAAAAGGATCAAAACAAAATGTATCCATTATACTTAGGACTGGGAGGAAGAAAGAGAGCTAGCAAAGGAGAAGAGTGGTCAAAGAGATAAGTGATAAGCTAAGATATATAGAATTATTTTTTTAAGTCATCAACAAGGTTAATTCCTGCTCAAAGTCAAGGAGAGTAGAGACTGGATAAATGTCCTTGGAGATTTAGGTGATTGATGAATTGGAATCACTTTTAGTAACCTGATAAAGATGGAATCATATGGAAATGTAAGCGAGTAAATGAGAAGTGGGAAAATGAAAGCACCACTGATAATCATTTTTGTCTAAAAAAGCAAGGCAATACATGAAGAAATATTAGAGTCCGAGAGAGACTTTTGTCTGTGTGTGGTTTTTTTTCTTTTTTTTTTTTGCGGTACGCGGGCCTCTCACTGCTGTGGCCTCTCCCATCGCAGAGCACAAGCTCCAGACGCGCAGGCCCAGCGGCCATGGCCCACGGGCCCAGCCGCTCCGCGGCATGCGGGATCCTCCCGGACCGGGGCACGAACCCGCGTGCCCTGCATCGGCAGGCGGACTCCCAACCACTGCGCCACCAGGGAAGCCCTGTGTGTGTTTTTAAGATAGAAGAGGAGGGGCAAGGATTGATAAAGGGAAAGAACCTATAAGAAAGAGATGAGCTAAGTAAGGAAATAAGGAGGTAAGGGCAGACAAGGATGCACTGAAGACCATGGGTGAGGTTTTTCTTTATCTTGGTAGAAGGAAGTTTTTCTGTGAGATAGGACAGAAGAAGTAGAAGATGCTTGAATATACAGGAGTAAGTTCAAGGTATTGAGGTATGTGTAGCTATAATAATTTCCAAGTTGAACATATGAAATGAAAGTTATGCATCTTTTAGCAGCCTTGAAATTATGAATTGTTCAGTGGATGAATATTTTTAACTATTTCTTATAAGATAATAAGATACATTAAATTTTCATAAAATATTACAAAATACAAAAGCCAGTTTCAAGGATGCAGTCAAGGTTAGGTATTAAAAAGCAACACCACTCAAAGTCAATATAAAATATGTGATGAAAACTACTATTCACCCAGTTCTTATTGGCTGTTTTAACTTGATATCCAATTGGTTTTCCCAAATGCCAGGTGATACCCCGTGGTCAGTGTGAGAATGCATTTGAGTATATGTTTGTGTGTGTGAATGGGACTTTGGGGAAAAAAGATTAGAGGCAGTTAGCTTCAAAACTAATTTTTAACTAGTCTTTTGATAGCAGAAGCTAGATCTGGTTGTCTTATACAAGCAAATGATCCACCCAAAGTTTGGGGCTGAAACATGTTTATTCCTTAAAGTACTGTGTGGGAAGGGAAGAATCATTCTGTGCTAACTGTTGCCATTCTATGATTACTCCCATGGATAAGGTGGGAAATTGCTTAAGCTATATATAATGAGACCCAGAATAACAGTAGCTTAAACAATAGACATCTCATATACAGGATGCATGGATGATCCTAGGATGTTGTACTTTCTTTCTCGATTTATTCATCCAGGGACACATGCACCTTCTCATTGCTCTGCCATTTCTAGGGTGTTGTCCTCATTTAATAGTCCAAGATGACTCACAGTCATGACCATATTCCAAGTAGCAGTCCTAAGGAAGAGGAGGAACCAAAGGACATCCCTTGGGAAACTGAAAGTGTACCTATCACTCACAGTCACATGGCCATACTGAGTTGCAAGGGAAGCTGGGAAATGTAGTATTTATTTCAGGCAACCCTGTACTAAGTTAAATAATCAGGAGGTAGGAAATATTTGGAGACAAATGTTTCACCCAGAATACTTTCCTTCTTAATTAAAGCAAATATACTGGTATTAAACAGATAAGAATAGCCTCTCTTCCCTTCTTACCAGAACTGAGCCAAAGGGAACAGAAGAGAATGTCAAGAATAACTTTTATCTCTTTCTAACACATAAAAAGTGAGCTAGTAAAAACTGGCAGAATGAAATCCTGAACAGTAATTACTTTAAGGATTAATTTTTCCTGAAGTTTAACCTATTCTTAAGCATGTTCAATGTCGTCAAAGTGAAGTTTTCATTCATTCTACCCACAAGAAATTAAGCATATATCACAAAATCCACACTTTGCTAAGCAGTGTGACACATTCCAAAGAAACACATGATATGATCTCTAGTCTCAAGGAACTTAGAGGAATTTATAGTTTGGGTAGAAGACAAATTTAACACTCAAGACGCTTCAAGAACAATTAAGTGCTGAGTTGCATGATACTTACTTTATGAGTGCAAAAGGAATTCAAAGTAAAGATAGGCCACCTCTGGATACAAGACATTAAAAACCTTTGTGGAAATAGTGAAAACTGAACTGGGCATATAAGAATAGGTAGAACAAAATGTTTCATGTGCAAAATTATGAAAGGTTTATTTGTAGGATTAATCCTAGAGAATAAACACATACTGAATTTTAAAGTGCAAGCTGTTGCTGATGGTAGCCTAGAGGCTAAGAATGACTGATTTGGTCATCTATTAACAAGTGCCATTTCTGTTTTTTGCTTTATGTTGTATCCACAAGTACTAACAGAATGCCTGACACATATTAGACACCAAGTATCTGTTAAATAAATACAATTTTTCTTTTACCCTCAGTGTTTCTTTTATTATGTGACAAAGGACTTAACATTTTTCTACTGAGGTATAGCTTTTTTAAAAAACTGAAATGTACCAAAGTGTACAAATCTTAATTGTACAGTGCCATATACCACCTCATGTAACTACTACCCAAATCAAGTTATAGATCATTTCTAACTCTACCAGATATTCTTATGACCCTCCCAGTCAGCACTCAAATCCCCTCACTCCACCGCAGCCACCCCAAAGAAGCCACTATTCTGATTTCTATCAATATAGATTATATTTCTAGTTTTAAAATTCATATAAATAAAATAATATATCACGCAACATTTTTTCAGGTTTTTGCTACCTTGATCTTAATTTGTGAGGCTTGTTGATACTTGAAAGAGAGATTTCCAGCCTCCATTTTAAAGTCTTTTCTTATGGAAAAACCCTAGAAAAGTATGGAAAAGGTGTTTAGTAGGTAGTAATATACATTAGAGTTGTCACTGGTCTTTGAACTTCAAAGACAGTTTGTGCTTACTTTAAGTAGGCAAGGCCAGCGTAACTCCATCCTGCACTATTATAGTACAGCTTGGTAGTTCCAAAATGACAGTCAAGTTAACTTGCTGTGACTTTTTTACTCAGACAAATCTGGAAATCCCCTATGAGAAGTTTAGGTCAACTACAAAGTTAGAGGCACCATCCTTATACAAAAACACCCTCACTTCTGACACCAACTGCAAGTCTGCAGGGGTATGGGTGGGTGAGGGGTCCCCAAACTACCTCAGTTTCAATAATTTGCTAGAAAGACTCATAAAACTCACTGAAAGCTGTTATACTCATGGTTATGTTTTATTAAAGGGAAAGGATACAGATTAAGATTAGTCAAAAGCAGACACACATAGAGCAGAGTCCAGGAGGGTTTCAAATGCAGAGTTTCAGTTGTCTTCTAGCCACAGAGTCAGGACATGGTACTGTTCCAACATTGATGTGTGACAACATTCACAGTGAACTGCCAATCAGGGAGGCTCACCTGAGGTTGGTGTCCAGAGGTTTTGGGGGGGGCCTTATTATGTAGGCTTGATTGATCGCCCAGTTATTTAATCCCAGTTTCCAGGTCTATGGATACTTTGTGACTCAAAGCCCCCACCCTAACTCACACAGTTGGACCTTTGGAAGGGCCAGCCCCCAACCTAAGACTGTATGGGTGTGGCCAGTCTCCACCCTAGATCCTATTGTTAGACAACCCAGTAGGACCCAAGGCCCTCAGGCAAACGGCAGATACTGTAAGGCTGAGGGCAAAGGCCAGGCCTTCTCTTTGGGCGAGCCCCAATTCTTTACTACATAACCCCTAAATCTTCACTTCTCTCACTGGAGAATTTGTTGTTTCTGAAACCTGAAGTTAAATTGTTTCTTCAAAATATTTTTTCTCAATGATTAATTTCATGAGTTTGTTTTTTTTTTTTTTTTTTTTTTTTCAGTACGCGGGCCTCTCACTGCTGTGGCCTCTCCCATTACGGAGCACAGGCTCCGGACGCGCAGGCTCAGCGGCCATGGCTCACGGGCCCAGCTGCTCCGCGGCATGTGGGATCTTCCCGGACCGGGGCACGAGCCCGCGTTCCCTGCATGGGCAGGCGGACTCTCAACCACTGCGCCACCAGGGAAGCCCATGAGTTTGTATTTTTAGGGATTCTGAATTATTATGAAGTATCTCAGCATATTTGACAAGAGAGTTAAGATTGGAGCAGGAGCAATAACATTTTCTTTCTCCCTAATTGTCCAATATATATAAATACAAGGATTCTACCAAGATTACGGACTTGTACTTTTGAAAGTTGGGCAACAGCTACACAATAAAACTGAGAGTTTTCCAGGAGCAATAATACCAGAACTGACAATACTAAAAAACAAGGCTGAATTAGCAATATTTCAGTGATTTTGAGGCTTGGGGATTGGGTAAGACTCCCCTAGAAAGAGTGTAAACTCCCAAAAACCTCCATAAAGAAGGGTGAAATTGTCTAAAATCGTCCCTATATTTTGAACATTTTTTCTTTACATGAATGTGTTGAGGAATTGTCTCTGAGGAACTAATACCATTATGGCTTAAAATGAAATTAAAAGATTTAAAGAGTTAAGGTGCCACTTGTTGTTTATGTCAAATTTCTGTTTAAAATAATTTTTATTACTATTTTGATAGGTTTAGCTCTCTTCCTAGTTTAAAATGAGTTGTGATTGTTTTGTTCTTGTTAAGATATAGTAAGACACAAAACAAACTGAAACAGGCTGAAAACTGAAACACCACCTTAGCAGGACCAGAACAATTAAAGTCTATCAAATCACAGGTCGGGCAGGCAGATATTATAGAGTCATTGGTCAGGAAGCGCAAGGTTCAAGTCATGGATAAGATTCCGATCTCAAAGGCTCAGGAGGCTCAGACTAAAAGCTATGATTAGCTAACTCTATAGATTGATTCAAAGGTTCATTCAGCCTTTCATTCAAGTGCTATATTGTGTATTGAATACCTACTATGGGTCAGCAGACACAATAGCAGAGAAGACAAACACTGTTGGCTTTTAGGGATGGCAGCTAACATTCATTGCCCATCTATCTGCCCTTTTGCCAGGCATTGTGCTAATAAGCACTTCTTCCAGAACTCTATTATTCTCACTTTTATTATCTAGATTTCACAGGTAAGGAAATTTGAGTCTCTAAGAGGTTGACAATGTGTCTAAAGGCCTCTTGGCACATCCTCCAAAGCTGAACTTTCTTGCTAGCAAAAGGCCTTTGCGGGTTGCGTAGCCTTCTCTTCTCACTTTCAGTTTCTGTGCTGGATACAAGAGCCCCATCTTTTGGCAAGATGTGGAACTTCATAAAGGAGGACTTGACCTGGGGACTGATGACAAAGGTGTCAAGGGTTACCTCATTCCCTTCTTTATTGAATGGTTTATCATCTAGAATCCTAGTATTTTCTAGATCAGAAGAAGGGACTCGTTTTAGTTACAGCTCTGTCTGTTGGTGTTTATGTTGCTATTATGCAGAAGAAAGATAGAAAAATAGGGACAGATAATTAATTTTAGTATTAGTACTTAAAATATATATTGAAGGTTGCTTAAAAATAAGTTCTTCGTTTAAAATGTGATATGGATTTCATCAATTGCGTCATTTGAAAATTTAAAATCTAGGTACAATCAATGTACAATGATAAAAATTGTCTGCTTGATCAGATTTACACATCTCTGAACAGACCTGGTTATTTAACAACCCCTAAAGTGAATTTTACAAAATAAATTCTGACATATACGCTCTATGGGAGAATTTCTCTTTTTAAGCTTTCACAGAGACACAGCAAGAAATTATAAATACATATATAAGCAAAACAAGTATAAACAACAATTTTTTATTAAGTGTGTAGCACCAATTATAGTGTTTCCTTTTATAAAAGCAGAAAGAGTAAAATATCCTCTCATAGTTTGAAACTCTGGAAATAGACAACCATATCCTAAGTGTGTTGAGACCACGTCCTACAGAAATGAATGGGGGTTACTAATGCCCACAGCTGACACAAGTGCCAGAAGCCGTCTTTTTCTGTTTAGCCATCTTCTAACCTAAATGAACCAATTCAACTTCCCACACTCCTCTGAGGAAGCTAACATCTAAGGTATTATTTTTATTTAGTTAGTTATGTTTTTAAATTGTTAACGCAGAAATTTATTGAAACCCATTTATATAAAATTCATTTATGTGTTTTAAAGACAAAAAAATGTACATAGTCCTCAATATTCAGGCAATCAAATCCATTCTCAGAAGTGCTTTGCAAGAAGATGGACTTCATTGCCCAGCCCCACAAAAGATCCTTTTGTTTATACTCCTGAAGATGAGATCTCAAAACCTCTGCAAAGACTGAAGAGATAATTAGCAAAGAACTCCTCCAGAATGTGATGCCTCATCATAGAGGTGCAGCGCAAGTGAGGCTTCAGAGGCGTGTGCGTGGAGTACGGTGAGAAGAGCCAGGGGCCCAACGGGATGGCCCCACCTGCAAGACACAGCCAGCATGGCCTCCAGGGCCCCTTCCTCCTCTTCGCCTTCTGAGACCGGCATCGCTCCTGAAGGTTCAGGCTCTGGAAGGGCATCTGTCACTTTACTAGATTCTTGGCCTGAGGGGTGATGAGCAATATTTACTAAAATTCTAATTTAGTCTGCATACTGGAGCAAGCATAGCTTTTGACATAGCCAAAATGAAACCTTTTTTTTCTCTCACAGTTCGTTTAAATTTTATTGGAATGGATTACTTGTTCCCAGAGGAAAACTCCCAGGAGATTATAGTTTTATTGTTGTTGTTATTGTTTACTTTTAGACAATGTAACTTTCCACTGTCATTTTAGATCACAAACGCTATTGTGATTCAGTAGACTATTTAATACTAGACTATTCACTAGAGTATAAAAATGAAAGTGAAGAATTGGATTTAGTGTAAATTCTTCTCCCTTCCACCAGCTTATTTAAGCCTACTTGGAGCCGAAGGCCTGAACTGAAGAAGTGGGGTGGGCCTTCTCTCTCCTTTCTACGTATGGCAACATCCTCCCACCCCACTTAGCGCTGTCATTTCCAGGGACACACACATTCCTTACAAGCTGGGGTTTGAATGGAGGTCAGGAGATGGAGGAAATGTCTTGCTTGGCTACACAGCCTGGTGGTTGCCCTCTCTGATTCTAAAAGCAGGGACCCTGGCAGGTCCTGATTAAAGGCAAATGATTAAAGCAGACTCTTTCTGTTGGGGGGTACTTTTGAGGACTCTGAAGGTTCTCAACTAGATGCTCCCAACTCCTGCAGTCCCCTGACTGAAGCATCTTTCCTTCCTCAGACCCTGGGAAGCTAGCTGTGCACCTATACTTTCTTTTTGAGGGGAACCTCTTTCTTCTCCAGATGGCTTTATTGGACAGGCCCCAAGGTGAGCCACTCTAGCTCTCTTCTCCCTGGCTTACGCCCCTTGCCCTGGTAAGTTTTGGGAGTGAAGGCCAGTCCTAAAGCAACGGCATGCTTCTGGCTCCACCAAGTAGTCAGTCATGCTCTTAGCCTCTAAGTTTCCTGGGGTGGAAGTGGAATCACATCTCAGTGTACAGTACACTTTAAGCATTTTGGCACATCAGTACACAAGTTCTTTGCATTTTCCACGTGCAGAAAACACATTTCAAAGCTCTCCTCTGGTCCCCTGGCAGTAACCCCACTAGATGAGAGATTGGAAGATCATACTCTATTCCCTGCAGGGGGTAGGTGTCTACAACATAGTTGCAGTTCTCTGAAGAAGCTTCTTTACTTTCTGTGACACTTGTTTATATCCTAAATCTGGTTGAAGGCTCAGAGAATCATGTAATAGTTTCTTTTTTTGTTTTTTTAACAAGTATTTATTAGGAGAAAAAAGTACAGTACTTGTGGATAGATACACAGGCAGACTCAGAGAGAGTCCCATGTAATAGTTTCTTGAACACATTTCCTTTGTAAACCTGCCTATGGAGAGGAGAAGGTATCTCATACTCACTTGGGTATCCTGTCATCTGTTGGTGCTTCAGTAGAAACTATGCCAGAAAGAATCCCATTTTGAGATCCTCTTAGAAATAGAAGCACAAAGAATAAGGACACGTTATAGAACCTAGGTGTGAGCAGCATTAGTACACATCAGACCAGGGTCTGAATATTTCTTAAATTTGTGTTGTTTTTTCCTCATCTCTATTACCACCATCTCTGTTCAAAACTTCATAATCTCTTACTAGTACTGTTGCAGTCACTTGTCTCTGCCTTGGGTTTTACCCCTGTCACATCTCTTCTTCATAATACCACCAGATTGTTTGACCTAAAATGCAAATATTACCTTGTCACTGATCTGCATTAAATCTTTCAATATCTTCCAATAGCCTTTCCCTAGAAGCATGCTTCTCAAATATCAGAGTGCATACAAATGATCCGTGAATCTTGTTAAAATGCAGATTCTAACTGAGTAGGTTTGGAATGTGGCCCCCACTTCTACAGTTTTAAAAAGCTCTGAGGTAATGCTGCTGCTGCCCCAAAAACCACACTTTGAGTACCAAGGCCTTAGAGTTTTGGCTTCTTAGTTGTGCCATTCAAAGACCTAACTGAACATACCTGATTTTATTTCTTATCTCTCCATATGGCCACCATTTATATTTCTCAGAAAAAATTGTTGTTTCTTGTCTGATGGCTGCTGTAACAAATTACCACAAACTGGGTGACTTAAAACAACAGATATTTTTTTCACTCACAGTTCTGGGGGCCAGAAATCTGAAATCAAGCTGTCAACAGGGCTCTGCTCCCTCCAAAGGCTTTGAGGGAAAATCAGTTCCTTGTCTCTTCCACCTGCTGGTGGCTCCACGAGTTCCTTGGCTTGCAGCCTCATGGCTCCAATCTCATTGCCTCCCCCTCTTAGGTCTCAAAACCCTCTCTGCCTCATATCTATAGGAATGCATGTGATTGCATTTAGGGCCCATGCAGATATTTTGTGCATGAGCCCTAAATCCTTTATTTAATCACATCTTCTGCCATATAAGACAACCCCAGGTTCTGAGGGTTAGGGTGTGGACATGTCTTTATGAGGAGTCTCTATGCAACCTACTACATGCGTCTTTTTAGAGCACGTGGCATCCTGTGAATCATAGCTTTATTGGAGGTTTGTTATGTGTCAGCCTAGTAACATTTTACTTATGTAATAAAAATATGACTATACCCTTTGAGCAGCCTTTTCTCTTGCACCCAGCCCACTCTGAGAACAGACTCAGCACTTCTTCTGGCATTCCCTGCAAAAGCAAGTCCAACTTCAAAAACATTGGCTAGTAATGTAAATGTTATGAAGTTTTCTTTGGGAAATGTACCTTGCACACAACAGAGCAAACTTTAAGCAACCTTCTTAATTAGATATCTCTTTTCATCTCTCATTTCAAAATCTCATTCTTCATCCATACAGACTCCAGATCTTGTCTTCATCTCTCCCTTTGCCTACACTGATTCCCAAGTCCCTTTATTGTAATGGGACATTTTGTTACAGTACCCCTCAGTAAAACAGAATTATTAAAGCTGTAAGCGTTAATTCATTTCTTTAGACTTAAATTCCTTCATTTATTATAATCATCAACAACAACCCTAGGAGGTAAGATTTTATAGAGATATAATAATAACTTACCTAATGTCATATAGTAGTAAGTAGTAGTACTAGATTCAAATCCAGATTTTCTGGTGCCAAAGTCTATGATTTTAACCATTATTAAAATAATGGTTAATTTTGACATTGTATTGAGATATCTATTCTGTGCTTGGCTTCTAGACAAATGTTTCCAAAAAGAAGTCTCTCACTCCATATGCCCTAGAAGAACTAATGAACCAGAACCTCTGGGAACTGGGCCAGGTCCTACATTTTTAACAACCTCTCAGGCAGTTCTTATGCAGTCACTTAAAGAATAAAGCCTGTGGTTGATTTCTCTTTGTGGTTATTTATCTTGTCATCAGTAGCTTGCATAGTGCCAAGTTCAGGGCAAATATAAAAGTAAGTGTGTTGAGTTAAACCAAATTGACTTAGGGTTCTTCCTAACACTCATCAGTGAAGACTGCTTTCAGTATCTGAGGTGGAAATGAACCTCCAAGTGAAGGTTAAGTGCATTAGCTGTACAATTTTGAAAGAATCAAGACAGAAAACTTACAGGTTATGAGGTACTTGGAAATCTTGAAATGTATTGTGCTCGTATGGTATTAAATCTAAGTGAAACTTCAGTTAATCTCAGAGTTTGGACCTCTGTGCTAGTTGCATTTTTGAATGACCTTCACTCCAAAAGAGGCTATATCCAAAGGGCACTCACTCTCTTTTCCCTTATCTTTTCTCATTAGCAAATTACCGTCAGGGAGGTAGGTCTGCAGAAGAATTCTGCTCACATGGTCTGGATAAGGAAACGATATTTTTCAATAAATTACTCCCTTCACAGGAGAAAATTAAGCACTAAATTGACAGTGTGAGGCCTCCTAAATTGTGGACTATAGGTCATAATTCAAGAAATAACACATTTCATTAAGAAAGAGCCTGATGAAACAGCTGAGTGAAGCATCACAGGTTCACACTCTTCCCACCTCCACATTCCTTCCTCCACCAACCTGAAAACCAGATCTAATTATATTTCCTCCTTTGGGGTTCAGAAAGAGTACGGGCAGACCATCACACCTTCCCATACAGTAATATACCAGTAAGGTACATGGATGTCATATTTTCATTGAATTTGACAATGAAATTTTCATTGAGTTTGAACCCTTGAATTTCTTTTTTTTTGACCCTTTAAAAAATATTTTATTTTTTAAGAGCAGTTTTAGGTTTACAACAAAATTAAGAGGAAGCTATGGAGATTTCCCAAAGACCTCCTGACCCCATGCATTCGTAGCCTTCCCCATGATCAATATCACTCATGAGAAAGTAAAATTTTTTTACCAAGAATGAACCTCCACTGACACATCACAATCACCCAAAGTCCATAGTTTACCTTAGAGTTCACTCTTAGTGTTGTACATTCTACGGGTTTGGACAATAGTATAATGATATATATCTATCATTATAGTATCATACAGAGTAATTTCACTGCCCTAACGATCTTCTGTGCTCTACCTATTCATCTCTCTCCCTGCTATGCCCTTACAACCACTGATCTTTTTTACTGTCTCCATGGTTTTGCCTTTTCCAGAGTGTCACGTGGTCGGAATCATAGTATGTAGGCTTTCCAGATTGGCTTATTTAGTAATATGCATTCAAGTTTCTTTCATGTCTTTTCATGAGCTTAATAGCTCATTTTTTTTTTTTTTTTTGCGGTACGCGGGCCTCTCACTGCTGCAACCTCTCCCGTTGCGGAGCACAGGCTCCGGACGCGCAGGCTCAGCGGCCATGGCTGATGGGCCCAGCCGCTCTGCGGCATGTGGGATCTTCCCGGACCGGGGCATGAACCCGTGTCCCCTGCATCAGCAGGCAGACTCGCAACCACTGCGCCACAAAGGAAGCCCTCATTTCTTTTTAATGCTGAATAATATTCTATTGTCTGGATGTACCATAGTTTATTTATTCATTTACCTACTGAAGGACATCTTGGTTGCTTCCAAATTTTGGCAATTATGAATAAAACTGCTATAAAAAAACCTGCATATCAGGTTTTTGTGTGGACATAAATTTTCAATTCCTTTGGGTAAATACCAAGGAGCGAGATTGTCAGATCGTGTGATAAGAGTATAGTTTTGTAAGAAACCGCCAAACTGTCTTCCAAAGTGGCTGTACCACTTTGCATTCCCACCAGTAATGCTACCAGAGTTCCTATTGCTCCACATCCTCACCAGCCTTCGTTGTCAGTGTTCAGGATTTTGGCCATTCTAACAGGTGTGTAATGGTATCCCATTGTTGTTTTAATTTGCATTTCCCTGATGACCTGCTGTGGAGCAACTTTTCACATGCTTATTTACCATCTGTGTATCTTCTTTGGTGAGATGTCTTAAGATTTTTGTCCCATTTTTTAATCAAGCTGTTTGTTTTTTTTACTGTTGAGTTTTAACAGTTCTTTGTATATTTTGGGTAACAGTCCTTTACCAGATGTGTCTTTTGCAAATATTTTCTCCCAGTCTGTGACTTCTCATTCTCTTGACATTGTCTTTCACAGAACAGAAGTCTTTAATTTTAGTGAAGTCCAGCTTGTTAATTATTTCTTTCATGAGTTGTCTTTGGTGTTGTATCTAAAAAGGCATCACCACACCCAGCATCATGTAGGTTTCCTCCTTTGTTATCTTCTAGGAGTTTTATAGTTTTGCATTTTACATTCAGGTCTGTGATCCATTTTGAGCTAACTTTTGTGATGGTGTAAGGTCTGAGTCTAGGTTCATTTTTTCACGTGTGGATGTCCAGTTGTTCCAGCTCCATCTGTTGAAACACTATCTTTGTCCCATTGTATTGCCTTTGCTCTTTTATCAAAGATCAGTTGACTGAATTTATGGCGGTCTATTTCTGGGCTATTCGACCATGGTTTTTATGAAAGAAACAGAATTACAGTCTTTTTTTTCTTTTTCTTTCTTTTTTTTTTTTTTTTTTTGCGGTACGTGGGCCTCTCACTGTTGTGGCCTCTCCCGCCACGGAGCACAGGTTCCAGACGCGCAGGCTCCGTGGCCATGGCTCACAGGCCCAGCCGCTCCAAGGTACGTGGGATCCTCCTGAACCGGGGCACGATCCCGTGTCCCCTGCATCGGCAGGCGGACTCCCAACCACTGCACCACCAGGGAAGCTCGAGAATTACAGTCTTAACTGTTCAGCCTCCTGTAGCTTCCATTGTCCATTGCCTTGGACAGTTGCTGAACAGAGTCAAACCTGAAAGTGGGTACCAATTCACTTTTGATGTCTGCAAGATTCTGTAAAACATATCATTCCAGTTAAATTTAACGGAAGCCTGGTTAGCTTCTTCAGCGTCTAATTAGGCACAAGAGATCAAAGGGCAACAACCAGTCATTGTTTAGGGGGAAGAAAAGGGAAAAAGAATTGTTGCTGCTGCTTTTTGAACTTGCAAAACTTCTATCTTTAGTTCACTCAAGACTGGTGGGCCCAGCTGTGGGTGCCTAATACTACGGGCTTTTGGTCCAACTCAGAGAATGAGTTTAGTTGCAGACTGAAATTAGGAATACTGTGCTGAGCCCCCAGGTTGCCAGTTCAGTGCCTCTTCTCCCTGTGCGCTCTGCATCCCCCTGCTACCTTCATGGACTGCCTTTGCTGACTCGCCTGCTTCTCGTGCTAGACTGTGGGGAGCTCTTTGTTGCTGAGTCTTTCTTTTTCTCTGTAGCCCCATGACTAGCGTTGCGACTAGTACATAATACGCAATTCAGGTTTTTAAAAGTTGAATACTTTCTTTCAACCTCTAAACAACTTCTAGTGCCTTTCACTGACGTTAGGAGCTGTGAATATAGAAAAATATAGTACCATCTGTAGTGGAGGAAGCCTATCTTGGTGGTTAAGAGCATGACCTCCAGTGCCATACTGCCTGGTTTCATACCTAAATTTGCCTCCTATTAATCATGTCACCTTGAGCAAGTTCCTTGAGTGCTCTGTGCCTCAGTTTCTCACCTGTAAAATGGGGATAACAGCAGTATCCATCTCATAGAGTTGTTGTGAGAATTAAATGAGTTTATATATATATATATATATGTGTGTAAAGTGCTTGGAACAATGCCTGGCACATTAATAAGTGTTATCTGTTATTATCATGATTATTATGATTATTATTCAAATAAATTGGTGGAGAGCAAACCCTTGAATTTCTAAGATGTTTTTTAGGTGCTTTCAAATGAAAGACAACATTCCCAGGTTTTAAAGTCTTTGTTGTTTTTTTTTTTTTAAAAAAAGATTTGTTTACTCAAAACTTAAAATGTTTCCCCTGTCTTCTAACATTTATTGTTTAGTAGAGGAAACTGGAGCAATCCAATTGCCTCTCTCATGCAAAGAAAGCATTTTTCCTCATAGATTTTTGCCCATTTTAATTAGATTATAAAGGAATTTTCCTTTAATACATTTTTTCTATAATAAATCTATGAGGAGATTTCTTTTGGATTTTTTTCTAGGGAAGCTCTGAGCATTTCTTATCCATATACTCACATCTTTACTTAAGGGATTCTTTCTTCAGCTATGTCTTTAATTATTATTCAAATTATTCTAATTTCTTAATTGAAAAACATCTAAAGTTCTTATATTGCATTTTTATTCTGTCTGTCATATTTATCAACTTCTGCTTTACAGTTTTTTTAAAAAGCTATCCATCTATCTATTTATATGTGCATATATATGTATATAACTGGAAGAGGTTAGACATTCAGTAGTTCCTTTTCTGCTCTGTACTGTGCATGTTAATGCTTCTGTTATATTATTTATTCCTTTGCATTATTTCTTTATTTTACCCATTTCATCTTATTCTCTTCTTGTTTTAATGTCACACTGTTTTCTCCTAATGGTCTACTCTTCTTTGATATAGGTCAGGGACTTGTCAGAATGAGTATGTCTACTGCTTTTCTAAAATCATTCAGTTTTCTTGATGAAGGTGCCAAGAAAATTCAATAGGAAAGAGTCCTTTCAGCAGATAATGCTAGGACAATTGAATATCCACATGCAAAAAATGACACAACTCCTATGTCACACTATACACAAAAATGAACTTAATGGATCACAGACCTCACCTAAATGTAAAAACTAATATTATGAAACTCTTAGAAGAGAGCATAGGGGAAAACCTTTGTGATTCTTGGATGTGACAGAAACATACAAGGGGTAAAAGAAAAATTGATAAATTGGACTTAAAACCAAAAACTTCTACATTTCAAAAGATACCATCAAGAAAGTCAATAAGCAATTCATAGAATGAGAGAAAATATTTGCAAATCATATATATAATAAGAGATTTATATCCAGAATAGATAAAGAACTCTTACAAATCAATACTAAAAAAATAGATAATCTAATTAAAATGGGCAAAGGATCAGAATAGATATTTCTCCAAAGAAAGTGCACAAATGGCCAATAAACACATAAAAAAAATCATTAGCGATCAGGGAAATGCAAACAAAATGACAATGAGGTGTCATTTCTCGTCCGCTAGAATGGCCACAACAAAAAAGTAAGATAATAACAAGTATTGGAAGATGTGGAGAAATTGGAATCTTCATACACTGCTAGTGGGAATGTAAAATGGTGCAGCTGCTTTGGAAACAGTTTGGCAGTTCCTCAAAAAGTTAAGCATTGCGTTAACATATAATCCAAGAATTCCACTCCTAGATATCTACCTAAGAGAAATGAAAAGTAAAAATGTCCACATAAAGACTTGTGCATGAACATTCGTAACAGCATTATTCACAATAGCCAAAAAATGTAAGCAACTCAAATGTTCATCAACTGGTAAATGTGTAAACAAAATACAATGGAATACTCTTCAGTAGTAACAGGCAATAAAAAGAACAAAGATGGGCTTCCCTGGTGGCGCAGTGGTTGGGAGTCCGCCTGCCGATGCAAGGGACACGGGTTCGTGCCCCAGTCTGGGAAGATCCCACATGCCGCGGAGTGGCTGGACCCGTGAGCCATGGCCGCTGAGCCTGCGCGTCCGGAGCCTGTGCTCCGCAACGGGAGAGGCTGCAGCAGTGAGAGGCCCGCGTACCGCAAAAAAAAAAAAAAAAAAAAAAGAAGAAAGATGTGCTGATACATGATACAACATGCTTGCCCAGGGCTGGGGGCAGAGGGATGGCCTTGGGAAATGACTGTATATGGGCATGTGATTTTTTTAATAATGATGGAAATATTCTAAAATTAGATTGTAGTGAATGTTGTATATGTAAACGTAAAACATTTATTCATTCAATTATTTCAATCAATTAATTTTATGACATATAAATTGTATTTGAACAAAACTATTAAAATCACCCAATTCTTTTGTATATAATAAATAATTTTCAGTGATCCACTTTTTTATAATATATTTTTAAAAATTAACTCATGTATTTATTTATTTTTGGTTCGTTGGGTTTTTGTTGCTCTGCGCGGGCTTTCTCTACTTGTGGTGAGCCAGGGCTACTCTTCGTTGCAGTGTGCGGGCTTCTCATTGCGGTGGCTTCTCTTATTGTGGAGCACGGGCTCTAGGCACGTGGGCTCCAGTAGTTGTGGCTCACGGCTGTAGAGTGCAGGCTCAGTAGTTGTGGCTCACGGGCTTAGTTGCCCCACGGCATATGGGATCTTCCCAGACCAGGGCTTGAACCCATGTCCCCTGCACTGTCAGGCAGATTCTTAACCACTGCGCTACCAGGGAAGTCCCAGTGATCCACTTTTGTTGAGTTTAATGGTTTTTTTTTAAATTTCTTGAAGTCCCTCTCATAGATACTATGTTGATTTTTTTACCTTCATCTTCAAACAAGGAGAGTTCTACTCAACAGACAATGGTAAGACTTGCTATTCACTCTGTATCTAGTTAAGGGCTAGTCAAATTTTCTTCTCAATTTATGCCTAGATGTCAGGTTGATATATACAACTTCTAGTAAAACATTTAAAAGATGTGTAGCGAACATGCTGTTGCCCTGCTCAGAACTTCTTTCTTGGGTGGGGATATCCATCCCAGCTACTGTGAGTTTTGGATGCTAAGCACTCACAACTGCAGCCTTTGGAGAACAGCCCTCACTTAAGTGGAGTTGCCATACCTGGGAGGTTACACCTACTCACACACACCCCCCAACCAGGCATGGCCAGTGGTCACTTTGTACTCAAATATTCTTGCTCAGGTCTTCCAGCTGACACCATGTGAAGCAGAGATGAGCCTTCCCCACAGACCTCTGCCTAAATTGCAGAGTGATTGTCACTTTAAACCACTAAGTGTTGGAGTGGTTTCTTATGCATCTATAGATAACTGGAATAGGATCTTAAATGGGGGAAGGGATAGGAAGTAAATGATGACTTTCGCTTAGAGCTCTGTAAAAACAGGAGAAGCCAATCATGACTTTTTTAAGTTAGAAGTTTATATTTTATTAACTTGGTAACGTTCATTTACTATCCAGCATTCTTTGGGCTTTAGGTCATGGAAATCTATTCAAACTATATTAGGAGAATATGGGAATTACTGGTTCTTGTAATTAATAGTTTTGTTGAATGACCAAACTATCCATTAGACATGAAGGAAATGGCCTCAAGAACAATGAGAACTAGGGAACTGAATGGTGTTGGGACTCCCTCTTATTTCTTCTTTTCTCTCTGCTTCTACTTTCTTCCCACCCACTGTTTCTAGTTTCATACACATGGCTTGGAGCATAACTTCTTGACCCTCATAGACTGTGGTCTCTGACTCCCACCACATAAGAGAGACTGGTTCTCTTTGTTCTAGTTTGAAAAATCCTGCAAAAAGACTTTGAGTGGCTGACTTTGGTCATATGCTCTTTCCTGGAATGATCATTTATGGCAGGTGGTAGAGGGCTAGGCCATCATGTCTATATGTATGTGTCAATCAATCAATCAATCACCTATTAATCAATTATCCATGCCTACACTCTCTAGATGGGGGAATCTCATGCCTCTAACCATCATTTGCATGTTGTTGGTTCCCGAACTTTCCTAGACCTGACCCGATCCCAACTCCAAAATCTTATATCCAAATGTCTATTTACCATTTTCACTTGCGTGTCTAATAGTGACTTAGTCATGACAGGCGAGGTAGCAGTCAACCCCCAAATTTCAGTGGATTAACATAACAAATGTTTATTTCCTCATACAAAGTCTGCTGTGTGTCTGGGCAATTCTCCAGGGCAAATGTTCTTCATGTGACAACTCAATAATCCAGAATGATGGCGCCTCCACCATCCTGCAGCTGCACCACTTGAAACATGCAGCCTCCTTGAGCAGTGAGACAGGAGAACAGAATGCTTCACTTGGGGTGTGATACTATCATTTCAGTTTACAGCTGTTGACCCAGACCAAATAGGCTGCCAGATATTTCTCCAGCAAAAATGGGTTTATTCGGGATTAGCAGAGAATTGCAAATTCAAGGTCTGCAACCACAGAGAGCCATGCGCAAGTTCCCGGATACACAGCAAGGGAAGGAGGACGCTTTTATATAGAGGAAAAGGAAGTTGGGAGGGCTACAGTAAACAGAGTTTGACCTTTCATTGGCTAAATCCCTGCTAGAAAAGGAGAGAGGTCTTTCTTCTTCCTGTTGGGCTCTGCTATCATCACAGGGCATGAGAGTCTCAACTCTAATTGAGGTTTCTGTTTATTAATTTTTTACACAACCTATTAGAACTGATAATATAGCCCCAGGTAGGTGTAAGGTGGTGGGGAAGTAAAATGCTGCAGTGTGTCCAGGAGAGGAGAATAAGACATGAGTAAGAACTATAAGTCTCTTTCACAAAGAGGAACCTCCTTAGTGTTTTCTATTCCTACCACCTGCCCCCCCTTCATCTTTGTTGTATTGGTTATCACAATAAATGACATTTATTCAGTTTCTCAAGCTAAAAATTTTGGGGTCATCCTCAGCTTCCTCAAAGCCCACGTCAAATCCATCTGTATAAATGTTCAGTCCTGTCAGTTGGCTCTACGTTAAAGATATATTCATAAGAGACAGAGTTTGCTGAAATGTTCCATATTAAAGGAGGCTAAAGAGACATGACAACTAAAGGTAATACTGGATCCTGTACTGGAAGGGAACAGTGCTATAACGGACATTACTAAGTCAACTTACAAGATTGGAATACAAATCGTAAATTAGATAAAATTAGATACTGTGTCAATGTTAAATTTACTGAAGTTGAATTTGTGAAATGCACATGGAGGAATTTAGAAGTAAAGGACCATGATATATGATGAATATAACTTATTCTCAAATAGTTCAGAAGAACTATTTGAATGAGGCCTGGGAGAAAGAGAGAGAGACTGAGAGAGACACAGAGAGAGAGAGAGAGAGAAATGATAAAGCACATGGGATATAATATTAGCAACAGGTGAACCTGGTAATGGGTATATCTGTAGGTTTCTGTATCTCCAAAATCTAACCACACCTTACCACACAGTACAAAAACAAGCTACCTCAAAGCCACCGTCCTCATTACCCTAATTCTACTCTTGCTCATTCCACAGTCTACTCACCACACAGCAGCCTGAGTAAGCCTTTGACTTTTCAAAGTCAAAGTCATTCAAAGTTAAAGAAGGTCATGTCACTATGCTGGTCAATGCAATGGCTTCCCACTGCATGTATAATAATATCTAAAGACCTCGATGGCCCAATGTCTTGCCCTTTAGTTACCTTTTTGATGTTACCTTCTACATTCACCCTCTTCTTCCCTCTCTTTGCTTCAGTCATCCTGCCTCCTTGCTATTGTTGAATATTCTAAGCAAGTTCCTGCCTCAGAATCACCACTCCAAATTTATATTCATTAATACTCAGGTTGTTTTGTAGTACAGTTGATATAAAAATCTTCGATGTTATTTAAAAGAAACTTTCAGTATTTTTTATTTTGCCATAAGATTTTTAAAATAAAGCAAATAAAAAATATAAGCAAATGAAAACTAGGTCACAGCTAGCAGCCAAAACAATATAGTGGCAATAAATCTGAAGATATAAACAATAAAAAATAACCATTTTCATATTAGAATCTTCTTTCATTTAAGCTGCCAAAAATTTTAATACTATTATAAAAATTCATTTTACTTCATCTTTTTAGCACTGATATTTAAAAAGTTCTTTTGGGAAAAGACCATATTTTTAATACTTCCTCGCAATGAAAAAGGCCTATCCATGTATTCAATCTTATGTTATTGTATTTTATTGAAGTTATTTATTGGAAGAATAAACGATTCCTCAAAGGAAACAAATTATGTATTATGAATAGTAAAATAATCATATCTGAATGTTTCCACTGAATGTGTATTAATTTAATAAAATTGCCCATGTAAGCAGGCCTTTATCAGCCTGCCACTATGAACTCAGGGGAAGGAAAACTACATTTAAGGAATAAAAGGTAAGTGAATGCATAATCAGAGTTTAATTTTGTGCAGGATTTAAGTGCATTCAAATTAGAAACCAAAAATGGCATATCAAAAAGCAGAAGGGCAAAATCTTTTAGCGTTCTGTGTGAGAACACTGAGGATTAGAGAAAAATTTCAAATCACAAATGAAAATTGCAGGAGGATGGGGAGGGATAGAGTTAGGGGATGGAGGTGATTAGGAGGTCACAGATAGAGATTTCCCTGGAACACACTCTATTCTAAGCTGTGTTGAATGACACTCTGTTCTAAGCTGTTTGAATGACACCTTCCTTTATCATGTCTAGCATGGAAAGACTTTTTTTTTTTTTTTAGATACATGAAGTTACAGCTCCATTTCCCAAAGATACTAGATTCTTTGAATTGCTTTGTTTTAGATGTACCACAGTGGAACAGCTGAGCATTTTTAGGGCAGTGGTTCTGTGAAACTACATGTTATGTAAGCTCATGAACTCATCTCAATTAATTAAAAGTTAAATATAATAAAAATAGGTGAGGGATATACATTTCATTTTAAGAAATGTGATTAATTGCCCAAACAACATTATAACACCAAAAAATAAAATATAATTTATTATTATATTATTAGTCTTTATTTATTATTTTATTTATTTATTTATTTATTATTTAGTCTTTATTTATTATATTATTAGTCTTTCTTTCTGCCTCTCTATAAAACCACATTTTTGTTTTTTCAGTATTCTCTTATCATTTTTGCCCACGTATAAAACTTTTATCTAGTTGTAGTTATGGATTCAGATTTTAATTTTTTAAATATAAGCATTTGTGTACTTGGTTTCTTGGCATTCTAAAATATCATTTCAGTCAGTGCATAATATTTCATCAAGAGAATGCACAATAATTAACCCTTTCATCGTTTGTGAATATTTAACAGGCATGTGTACCCTTAATTTTTTTGTAGTGTAATGATTTTTAATTTAATTTAATTTTATTTTATTGGCCGCGCCACACGGCATGTGGGATCTTAGTTCCCTGACCAGGGATCGAACCTGCACCCCCTGCAGTGGAAGCGCAGCATCCTAACCACTGGACCACCAGGGAATTCCCAGTGTGGAGATTTTTTTAAAAACATTAATCTGTGCAGTTTGAATTAATTGCAATTTTCAGTTTGGTGAATAAAGAGTTGGTTAAAGCAAGGTTAGGGATTCTACAGAGGGCTGTTGACACAAAGGGGGAAAAATCAATTGGATATTATATTTTTTTCATAGCGAAATACAAAATATTCAATTATTTTAAAAATTCAGAACAAGAAAAATAAACATCACTTAATAATTAAGACAAATACTCCAAAGTATACTTTGGTTACTTAAAACCTTTGAACATTGAGGTGAAATGAATAAAGGGAGGCAGACAAGAGTGAAGTGGAGATGGGTGCACAGTAATCTCTACTTGTTTTTCCTGTCTCTTCTTAGCTGGAAGATTGTATCCATCACCCATAGAATTCAACCAATATAACTGCTTGGTACATTTCTGCCTTTTGGGAAGAGAGAATGGGAAGGTCCTAAGTTAAGTCAGCTGCTGTCACTTTAACTTTGCAGCCTCCTTCTTGCCCCTGATGTGTTGTCTGGTTCCCCTGTGCATGAGTCTCAGCCTTGTGTCCTAAGACAGGTATGCTAGCTCCTATGGGGCTGGGCTTCTTCCCGGTTTTTTGTTGATTCAGTTCTACCCATAAGAGTAGATTTCTATTATTAGCTTCAGGATCTTTTGGATGATGGGTAGATCTCTGGATCTTTTGTTATTGTATTCTGTACATGTACTGGAGTTCCCACCTACTGTTGAATTTTCCAGTACTATGACTGACATTAACCTTTCCTGACCATTTCGGGCTGCTCAGATCTAGCAGCTCACCTGCCTTTTCTGTGGATGGATATTTATTGAGTCTTCAGATGTGGGTCATCTCAGTCTAGTCCATCTCACTGCCCACCAAAACCTAGGGACAGCTCACCAACCTCAGTATAGAGTGGTGCTTAAAACCATGTTAATTATCTGTTTTAAACATTTAAAAACTATTCAACAGGCAAACTTTTGGAACCCCTTTTAACAATAATTTGCATAATTAACCATATTGTTAAGCAGAAAGTCAGCTGCAAAAGCTCTAGTACTGAACAGGATAGCTTAATAACTCATTTTAAATGATATGCAAAAGGTTATCATCCAAGTGTTAAGAGTCAAGGGAAGATGAGAGTAAGTCACGTATGAGAAAAGGACACAGGATTTAAAATCTGAAGGACTCCCTCCTTGTTCACTATGACAGTGGGCTAGATAATTAACAACCACGAGCCTCAGTTTCCTCATCAGCAAATTGGTGATAATAGCCATTTGAAGGGCTGAGGGAGGATTAAGCTAAATAATGTAATGGGCTTTTTGATAGTTTATTGCATATAAGTAATATTTTTCCTATGTACAAGCCCTGTGAAAAGGTCCTAAGCATACCTGGGGCACATTCTGAACTTGGCAGGCTGCGACCTAGGGAGCCATTCATTTATGCACTAGGTATTTTTCAGCTTTTCAAAAATATACTCCCCATAGTCAAGTGGCTCACCATCTGGTGAACCTGGGTTGGGGGAAAATCCTTATAAATTGGACTAGAAGGCAAATATGAACCATCCCCCTGAATGATGTAACTTGTAAATGCTTAGTGTATTGTTTTGGATCAGATGACAAATTAGATTCAAAAAGCTGATATTATCTATATGGTTTCATTTGCTCTGGGCATTAAAGCAGGCAGAGATATAAAAAGGAAGGAAAGAAGAAAGATCCAAGCTAACAGGTATTGATTGCTCTGATTGTGGAGGGAAAAAGGACTGCTGGAAGGAGGAATTTTCTGCACTTAATTTGGAAGTCTAAAAGGCCAAAGAGATACCTCTCTCTGTGTCTTTATTCACTCAGCAAACATTTCTGAATCCCTGTTCTCTGCTCTGTCTTCTGTTAGGTTCCATGAATTCAGAAGCATAGTCTCAGCCCTCCTGTGTCTGACTGAGAGGCACATAGGGAAATCATCACAATACAAGGTGTCAATCAAGGTATGTACAAAGACTGTGGAAACACAGAAAGAAAACAGTCAATTTTATTTACCAGGGTCATGAAGGCACTTTGGGTCTTAAAAAATGATCTAGATGTCACCAGAAATCTAAGAATTTTCCAGACAGATGAGACTTAAGTAAAAACATGGGATGTGAAGAAATTATGTGACATATGTAGGAACAGTGTAAGATATGGGAGGGGGAGGAGGAGAGGATTAGAGTCAGAGATATAATTTGAAGTAGTCTAAGTGAGTGGTCAGCAAACTATGGCCCGTGGGCTAGCCCACCAATTGTTTTAGTAAATAAAGCTTTATTGGAACACAGCCACACTCACTAGTTTAGTATCATTTTCAGCTGCTTTCAAGCTATTACAACAGAATGAGTAGATGTGAATGGAACATATAGTCTGCATGCCAAAGTATTTACTATATGGCCCGTAACAGGAAATGTTTGCTGAATCCTGGTTTAGTTAATAAATGGTAAAGACTAAACTAAGGAAATAGCATGCAATAGAGAGAAAAAGGAAGATTTGTGAAGCATTTTAGAGAGAAAGATTTTTCCCCAAAGAATATATTTATTTTTATTGCTCTTTTTGCTTTTTATTACTACATATCCCTATAAAAGTAATAGATATTTATTGTAAACAATTTAAATAATGCAGTGTGTAAAAAATAGTAGAAAAATTCAAAGAATAGCAAACAGTAAAAAGAAAGTGAATATCCTTAGGGGCAACAATTGCTGACAGTTTGAGTTACATTTTTTTCCAAGGCTGTTTCATGCATATATATTTATTCATATTCGTTTGTTTGCTTTTATAAGTGGGGTCATTTTATACAGACTATTCTATAATCTGCTTTTATCACTTAACAGTATACCACAGAGCCCTTTCCATGTCATGATATATACGTCTATCTCATGCCCACTAACAGTCTTATATTTTAAACATTCTTTCGTAGAAAAGTCCAATTTAATTAATTCATTCTGAAGATATTTATTGAGAAATGTAGTGTGTGTCTATGCAATTGCCTTCCTAGTGCTCCCGTCCATGGATCTTCTGAAAACTACTCCCTTGTCTCCAGTTGTATACCATGACAGCTGTCATATTAGTAGCTGTTAATCCAGTTTCTTGGCCTCCATTCTTTGGTTCAAGTGCGTGCATTTAACACAAATCAGCTATGGCAGAAATAGCTAATTGTCACTAAAATTTGGGTTTCCATTTTCACAATGTAGTTGGAGAAACTGAAGCACAGGTCAAATAATGTCCAGATACTAGAATGTGTTTTGCAGAGAATGCCAGCTCTCCACCAAAAGCTGTTCTCCCTTTCTTACTGGGTATATAAATAGACTATATTTCCTAGACTCTTTTGGTTATATGTGGTCGAAGAAACTAAATGAAATGTGAGTGAAAGGAATGCACTCCATTATATTAGATATGTCTTGCTGTGTAACAAATTATAGCCTAAAAGAATAAACATTTCATAAGGGAAAACATGCATAAGGCAAAACACTCTGCCACGTGAACACTGCTCCCACTGGTGGCTTATTAGCACCAAGACCTGGCCCTACCCAACAGCCTAGAGGTGCCAGTGCTGGGGTGTCTCAGGCCAGACAACTAACTGGGGGGCGGGGGTTGGGGGACATAGCCCCACCCATCAGCAGACTGGCTGCCTAAAGACTAAAGAGCCCACAGCCACCTCTGGACACGCCCCTAGACACAGCCCTGCCCACCAGAGGGCCAAGATCCAGCTCCACCCACCAGTGGGCAGGCACTGGCCCCTCACACCAGGAAGCCTCCACAAGCCACCAGACCAGCCTCACCACCAGAGGGCAGATAACAGATGCAGGCCAGACCCTACCCTGGGGCCAGCAGGGCCCTGGCCCTGCCCACTAGACCAATGCAACCATCGGGACACTCCCGACCCTATAACCAACTGTGTCAGGAACCGACCCCTTCCCACTAACGGTCTGAAATGAGCTCTGGGATCCCTCGGCCCTGCAGCTAGACTCCAGGAACCAGCTCTGCTGCCAGTAGTCCAGCACTAACCCCAGGATCTGTCTTCACCCGCCAGTGAATAGGCAACAGCCTCAGAGTCTTCAGGACTCTGATTCTGTCTACCAGTGAGCCAGCGACAGCCACCTCGTGACCAGGCCCCAGTAAACAGCAGCCAGCAGCATCTGTACAAGGCGGGGCCTGGCAACCAACCAGACTGGGGGCCAACCAAGCCTACCAGACTGCCCACCTTTTGGTGAAGGTGTTTAGAAAATAGAATTTTCATACATTGTTCCCGGGTATATAAAAATGGTACAGGGGCTTTCCTGGTGGCACAGTGGTTGAGAATCTGCCTGCCAATGCAGGGGACATGGGTTCGAGCCCTGGTCTGGGAAGATCCCACATGCCGCGTAGCAACTAGGACCGTGAACCACAACTACTGAGCCTGCGCATCTGGAGCCTGTGCTCCGCAACAAGAGAGGCCGCGATAGCGAGAGGCCTGCGCGCCGCGATGAAGAGTGGCCCCCGCTTGCCACAACTAGAGAAAGCCCTCGCACAGAAACGAAGACCCAACATAGCCAAAAATAAATAAAATAAAAATAAATACATAAGAAGACCCCAAGATCACTATAAAAAAACCCAAAATGGTACAACCACTTTTAACGACAGCTTGCCAGTTCTGAAGAAAGTAAATACACACTTTCTGTATGATCCAATAATTTCATTTCTAGGAATTTACCAAAAGAAATTAAAACAGGTTTCCACACAAAGACATGTACACAAGTGTTCATAGCAATATTATTCGCAATAGCTAAAACTTGGATACTGCTCAAATGCCTATCAAAAGGTGAATGAATAAATAAATTATGGAATATCTCACAGTAGAATACTCCTCAGCAATACACTTGGAATTACACTTGGTGATGTGTGCTTCTGCAGCAGGGGTAAACATAGAAGACAGTAGGGTAGAAGACAATTCAAAACAAAACAAAACAAAAAATAACAACAAAACCTTTTGAAAGCAGCTTATGCCAAAGAAGGTTGTTAGCAGTCACAGGAGAATGATTACTTCAGTGGAGAGTGCAAGGGGAGGGCCATGTAACTGAGGCTGGGACATGCTGTCTAGCATATTTTCACACAAAACGATGTGTGACACTGAGATTTGCTTGCTCATTTGCAAGCATCTGATCTACTGTCATATGTCAGTTGAATATTATCTGTGTTATTGGCTTTCCTTTTATTTTAGTAATAATCTCATGTTTCTATATTGTGTCCATTGAACTTAGATGTGAGGAATTGGTGAGGAATTGAGACTTTAGTTTTTTCAAGGAAGGGCTTTAAAAGACTGATGCCCTTTATAAGTAATTTGAGTCTCCCATGGTGGAAGTGAATTGGAAATAAATAATTTTCTGTCACATTCTACTATTTACCTGAACTATAGGATTTTAAGCAAATGATCAAATATCTCTGCCTTTTGAAGTTGTGAGTATCTAATTAACCACTATTAGTCAGGTTTCAACTGTTCTGATCTTTAAATCTCAAAAATAAAACTCCATTCTGAATGGGGTATGCTAGGGTCAAATACCAGAAAACCTTCTTTGGATATAATATGTTCCCACTCAGGTAATATAAAGTCAAATGCAGACTTCAGCTTATGTGCTGTAGTTTCCTTACCTTGAGTTGGAGAATGCTGTTTATAAAATAAACTCTTTTATAGAGTGGTACATATGACATTTTTTGGCTCCTTCCTGTCAAACCAATCAGACACTTTTCTTGTAAATACAAAAGATAAAAGCTCCAGGCAGCTTAGACTTGCCTCATATTGGCCACATTCAATGATTTTGCTATTAACTTTCTACAAAGTTAGGAAATAAAGACAAGAAATTGGCTTAATAATAGTCTCCTGTAGTATTCCTTGTACTTCTTTGTCAGTATTTGTGCTTGACTTTTGACCACCTGCCTTGTTGCTGGCTTTCTAACCGTCTGTGTTCCTAGACTTATTGGTTAGTATAGTCTAATATAAATCTCTTGGTCTCAGGTATATCTCTTTCTCTGAAAAAAACCGTAAGTCATGGTCATAATTCTAATTCAGAGACCTCTGTTTGTTTCAGGTTATGAGGAAAACAGAGCAGAGAAAGAAAAATTATGGGCAAACATTTCAAAAATATATACTATTAGTCACAGAGAGTATTTGGAGAGGTCGCGTGTAATTCTGTATAAACTATCAGCACTAAAGGAGAGCAAAGAAAGTAATGTCCTGCTAAGTTTAGATCCATTGACCTCTTCCTGACAGGAAATTCAAAGGCAATTCCAGGAGCTTTCAGCAGAAGTTTATCTAACTGTGTATGTGGATAAAACTTATATGCTGAATTCAGATAATAGCACTTCTCATCAAGTAAATTTAAAGAAAAACGTGCTGAACATCTACCATAAGAAAGGACCTGTAGAGGTAAAAATAATATATATAAGATTTCTGTCTCATGTAGTTTGTACAGTTAATAGTAACAGCTGGTATCAGAGTTCCTTTTGAATTTACTGAGGAAATGCTTAGATAAAAATCACTTGACCTGGGAAATGAGATCCTAAGGGCATGGATTATCAGGAGTCAAACAAAGGGGAAAGCTTAACTTGTATTTATGATATACAATAATTTGAGAAAATGGGGAAGAGTACAACAGAGAGGGAGAGAAAAAATTATAGGTGAGTATTTTAAAAGCAGAGATGTCTAATATTCCTTATTCTGAAATGTGAACTCCCTGCTCAAACTCCCCAAATCTGCAGTAAAGTTTTGGGAGTCCTGTTTTACAAGTTGAGAGAAGGGACTGATTTCCTCAACTGGGTCTGTATTAGTTTCTTATTCCTGCTATGACAGATTAATGTAAGTTTAGTGGCTTAAAATAACACAAATTTATTATCTTATAGTTCTGGAGGTCAGAAGTCCAAAAATGGGCCCTATAAGGCTAAAACAAAGGTATCAGTAGGGCTGGTTTCTTCTGGAGGCTCTAGGGGAAAATCTGTTTCATCTTTTCCCGGTTGTAGAGGCTTCCCATATTCTTTGGCTCGTGGCCCTCTCCTCCCACTTCCAAGATAACAGCATCACATCTTCAAATTTCTCCCTTTGATCTTGGCTTCTGTTGTCACCTCTTCTCTGACTTTGACTCTCTTGTCCTCTTTCCATTATAAGGACCCTTGTGACCACATTGGCCCCACCTACATAATTCAGGTCTATCTCTCCATCTCAAGATTCTCTCTCTTTTTTTTTTTTAATTTCTTATATGATGCTTTGATTTTCTTTTCTTTCCTTTCTTCTCCTTTTTTTTTTTTTTTTTTTGGCTGTACCATGTGGCGTGTGGGATCTTAGTTCCCCGACCAGGGATCAAACCCTTGCCTGGGAGCATGCATAGGGAGCATGGAGTCTTAAGCACTGGACCGCCAGGGAAGTCCCCATCTCAAGATTCTTAATCTCACTCACACACACACACACACACACACACTCACAAAGATCCTCAATCACAATTGCAAAGTCCCTTTTGCCATGCAAGCTAATATATTCACAGGTTCTGGGAATTAGTATGTGGACATTTTGGGGGGTCCATTACTCTGCCCTGTGGGGAAGAACAGAAAGTACAGGTAGAACAGTGTCATGATCTGTAAAATGCACCAATCCAGTGGAAGCAAGGGGCTTGAAAGCCAGAGGGAATCCTGAGAATGTGCCTTTCATAGTTTTTGAGCAGGGCAATAACATGACCATAATATCTGTGCTTTAGGAAGATAATTTTCTGACAGTATAAAAGAGGGACTGTAGCATCAAGATAAATAACAGAATAGTTAACAGTTCAAGAGAACAATAGGTTTGTCACAAAGCAGTACATGATTAATTACCAAAAGGATTCTACAGACAATAATTACTATTGGAATTTTTAAAACATAAATTTGGATAACGATGATTCGTGAAACTTCTAATAAGGCCAAGGACATGAATTTGATTTCTTTGTGGGTCAGAATGTTCTATGGCTGAGTTAAACACTTAATCATGACCATCTTGCAACTGGGGGGGTGGAAGAGGCATAAATTAAATCAAGTAAGAAAGCAAGTTAGAGAAGTACTAACATTTCATTTCTACTGAGAAAAATCCCAGTTTTCATGTCCTTCTGATGATAGGTTAGTACTTTATCTATTAAAGATGGTAGGTTACAAATACAATTAGAAAAAATGGGTTTTGTAAGATTTACCTCTGTAAATCTAAATACATTTTATCATAGACATGCTTGTAAAGATTTTGATCATAGACATGCTTCTAAAGATTTGTGTAAATAAAATTTATGTAAATTCCCTAATATTTCAAATATATTTCTGACATGAATTTTATGAATAATCAGTATGCAATTTTTTCCCTGAAGAGAAAATTTATATAAGCATAAATGTTATGAAGTTTGTTTGATGAGCATAAATTTAGAGCAAATTTAGAAAGGCCAGTGATTTAATGTATAGAATATGGGCTATGAAATGTAACAGTGGATGTTTCGATTAGTTGTATGGTTTTATGTAATTTAACTTCCCTGAGCCTCTGGTTCTGTTTTATAAAATAGAGGTAATAATGTCTATTTTTAGGGTTGTTTTGAGGATTAGAGATTGTATGTGCATTGTAGGTAGATGACATTTTTATCAGCTATTATCCTGATTCAAATGTTCAACATCAGTAAACCGATGTAGCCATCTCCATAACAAGGACACACCTGCTATTAGACCCAGGTGGTTTACATTTAAAATATGACTTCAGACAATCTCATGATGGTGTCTTCTCTCATCACTTTGAAAATATTTTCCTTATGTTTTCTGTCTTCTATTGTCAGCTGTCCATCCAGTTGTCTTTCCTTTGTTGGTAACCCTGTGATAAGGGTAAATCACAAATGTTACATGGGTAATGTGAACAGTCACAAGTGTTGTGGTTTTAACACGGTAACAATGAACCAGTTGCTCCTAAAGGTACAGAAAACTCTTGCTGATACTAGAGAGAATTTTTTCCTTTGAGACTTTGTAGAAAAACATGTAATAAACAAAAATTCTCAATATTTTCTTCCCTAACTACCTTAAAATAGGCCCTCATCCTCCGTCACTATATTCCCTTATTCTCATGTAATTTTTTTCATAGGACTGATTGCTTCTTTTTTTTTAAATTAATTTTTATATTTTTGAAGTTTATTTATTTTTGGCTGCGTTGGGTCTTCATTGCTGCATGCGGGCTTTCTCTAGTTGCACCGAGCGGGGGCTCCTCTTCATTGCAGTGCGCAGGCTTCTCGTTGTGGTGGCCTCTCTTGTTGCGGAGCATGGGCCTTAGGTGCACAGGCTTCAGTAGTTGTGGCATGTAGGCTCAGTTGCTGTGGCCCACGAGTTTAGTTGCTCCAGCATGTGGGATCTTCCCGGACCAGGGATCGAACCCGTGTCCCTTGCATTGGCAGGAGGATTCCCAACCACTGTGCCACCAGGGAAGTCCTGGACTGATTGCTTCTTGACACTGAGGTTTATTTGTGTGTATTTTCTTTCCCTCTACCTTCCACCCATGCCCCAGAATGTTAGCTGCTCTATCACACCAACTAACTTTAGTCTTTGGTGGCTCTGTTCAAAATAAGGTTTCTGAGTATATTCGTTTGCTGGGGCTGTCATAACAAAATACTACAGGCTGGGTGGCTTAAAAAGAAGAAATTTATTTTCTCAATATTCTGGAGGCTAGAAGTCCAAGATCAAGCTGTCGACAGGTTTAGTTTCTCCTGAGGCCTCTCCCCTTGGCTTGCGAGTGGCCACCTTCTGGCTGTGTCCACACATGGCCTTTTCTCTGTGCATGTGCACCCCTGGAGTATCTTTCTTTTATAAGAGTACCAGTCATATTGGATTAGGATCCCATCCTCATGGTCTCATTTTAACTTAATTACCTCTTTAAAGACCCTGTTTCCATATAGAATCACTCTGAGGAACTGGCAGTTAGGGCTTCAACTTATGAACTTGGTGGTGGTGGAAGCAGGGGACACAGTTCAGTCCATAACACTGAGAAAGGGAGTCTCACTGGCTTAGTTTAGGCTCACAGTCACAGAAGTCAAAATAGTGAGGAAAGTGGAATCAATACCCAGCAGAAGATAGGAGAAAAAGTGTTAGTTATTTAAAAACCTGATAGCTAATATGTCTTCCCTAAGGAACTCGAAAGACAGCTGTTCTATGTTGAATTCTATGTTCTATGAATTGCAGAGACAAAAGCTCTAGTTTCAGCTATTTTTAAAATTGTGGTAAAAAATACATAACATAAAATTTATTTTTTTACCATTTTTAGATGTACAGTGTAGTATTGTTATCTGTATGCATGTTGTTGAACAAGCTACCTCTAGAAAAATTTTTATCTTGCAAAACTGAAACTCTATTCCCATCAAACAACAATCCCCCTTCTCCCTCCCCCCAGCCCTTGGCACCACAATTCTATTGATACTTTCTAAGAGTTTAACAATTTTAGACACCTGACATAAGTGGATTCATGCCGTATTTGTCCTTCTGTGACTGGCTTATTTCACTTACCATAATGTCCTCAAGCTTCACTTGCGTGTAGCATAGGTTTTGTCCAAGGCTGAATAATTAGTTTCAGTGATTTTTTAAAAGGCAACAATAAATTTTACCAAAATATTTTATCACCTTTACTTCAAATTTCTCTCGCAACATCTTTTGAATTTCTCTCCTCTTATTTAAGTATCCAAAATTGTTTTTAATGTAGGTCTTTATGTAGCAGATACTGTTCGACTACATAGGACATAGTGTCTCTGTGTTTTCATAAAACTCAGGACTGAGTTTACTTTTGGATTTTCTTTCTTTCTTCCTCTCTCATTTCCTTTTGTCCTCCCACCCACTGTTCCTTCCTTTCTTTATTGTGTATTCATTAAGTGCCTACCTTGTGTCAGCCATTGTGGTAAGAATTGAGAATTCAATAAAAATCCCATTGCAGCAAAGCTTCCGAGGTCTTATAGATCTGAGAATACCTTATCATGCCTTCACATTTTAATGGCTACATAGAAAACTCTATATTCTAAATTCTTGTTCTTTAATACTTTGGAGACTTTTCTCCATTGACTTCTTTCATCCAGTGTTGCTACTGAAAAATCTGAAGTCAGTCTAATTCTTATTCCTCTGTATATTCTCTGTTCTTTCTCTTTGTAACCTTTATTTTTTTAAATAAATTAATTAATTTTTTTGGCTGCAATGGGTCTTCGTTGCTGCATGCAGGCTTTCTCTAGTTGCAACGAGCAGGAGCTACTCTTCATTGCGGTGCACGGGCTTCTCACTGCGGTGGCTTCTCTTGTTGTGGAGCACGGGCTCTGGGTGCACGGGCTCAGTAGTTGTGACTCGCGAGCTCTATAGCACAGGCTCAGTAGTTGTGGCACACGGGCTTAGTTGCTCCACAGCATGTGGGATCTTCCTGGACCAGGGCTTGAACCTGTGTCCCCTGCATTGGCAGGCAGGTTCTTAACCACTGTGCCACCAGGGAAGCCTCTCTTTGTCTTTGATGCCCATAAACATCACTCTGGTGTGTCTCAAGGTGGATTTTCCCTGTTTCTTCTCTTTGACACTTTAAGGACCTTTTCAATCTGAAGTATTTCACCTTTAGAAAAAAATTCTGGAAAATATAACTTCATTATTTCTTCAGATATTCCCTCCTAGTCAAAGGCTTTGAGAAGCAGCCAAGTAAACACTGAGAATCCTTTTGACCCATGCTCTTGGAATATTTATTTACAAGGTTCAGTTTTGTAGATTAGATTTCTTTCTCTAAATCCAATCATGAAATGTCATTCTGTAATGAATGATAAGGAAATGCTTTCTATTGGTTTTCAGTTTTCAGAATCAACATATAGACAAAGTGAAAAAATTTATCTTAGTTAGAGAATAAGATGCAAATTCTATAGACCTTGACAGTAAAATAATGGTATATCTGACTGAGTTTTGGAGAAGTAGAATGAGCTACAGAAGTACTAATATTTTTCATGTTTATAGCAAGGAGTTAGGGAATGTAAATTAAAGAATGAGACGTTTAAGCAGACTACTTAAAATTTTCAAGTAAACCTAATAAAATAAAAATAAAATAAAGACTGAATGGGGAGGGGAAGGTGCAGAAAACGAGCTAATTTCTCATTTTTTCTGCTAGAGACAACAATCAATAGAAGAAATAGAGGTGTAGTGGTATCAGCAATATTGTTATATGCTTATATAGATAACCTCGAGAAGATAACCTAGAATCTAGATAATCCTTGTTATTAAGGGGATAACGAAGGTAATTGCTAGAACTAAAGCCAGAAATTGTATAAAAAATTGTCATCTATGGGGAATGGAATTGGGAGTGGGAGGCAGGAAGAAAGACTTGCTTTTCATTTTAAACCCCTCTGTATTTTTAAAATTTTTGTTTCTATTACACCTATTACCCTTATAATAAGAGCAAAATAGAAGCCTTTTTACTTAGAAAAGAATATCTGCCATTCTGGGGAAGGATAAATATTATCTTCACAATTTTTGCCACATTGTATTTTTATGGTTACATTTTTAAACAAAGTATTATCGGATTGTCTTCAGATTACCCCATCTCCTGATCATGACAGAAGGCCTATTGCTATTTTTAAAAAATGAATGCTAGAATTCATTTTCTCAATTAGGTTAGCGATTTATGGACATTTGTGATTTCTGTCCAAACTACGGTTCTTAATTTAAATTTTCCATCGAATTGCCCTGGACTGTTACCATGGGGACAGTTATAGAAGTTCAAAAATAAAACTTAATAGATCTTTATATTCTGAAACCTCCAATATTAGTGAGGATTTATTTTCAAGTGCCTTCTGTTAGGGTATTTACTTATACCTTGGCTTCTTTTGCAGTTTATCTTTTTTCATAGTTACTATTCAGTGCATTTATTTCTCATAGCAACACTCATCTAGACATATTTAAAACTAATTGCCTGAGTCTGGAGGTGAACAGTTTTTCTATTCTATTTGTCCTTGTTCCAGTGAATGAATGTTAGATTTGTTGTTTTTTAAGATAATCCCTAGTCAGCAGGTTAATGTGCTTAGGATGCTACTGATCCGTGTGTTTTCTTGGATTGATAATAAAATAGAATACATTTTTCAAATAAGATTTTTGTCATTAAAAGCTTAAGCAAGCTACATAAAGAAAGAAAATAACACAGGATTGTAAAATTCAAATAATTAATCATATGTATACATAGTTATTTCCTTTTTAATCCTGGATTTAATTCCTTATTGTTTCCTGGTAGTGTTTACAATGATTTATGTTCACTCTTATATTTAGGGCAAAGGCACTTAAATTCAATCACCAAAGAAAGAGAATAAACATTTGAGGAAAGACCATTGCCATCGTATCTCAAATCTCAAATTATCCTAGTGCTATAAGTCAAATTCACTGAAGTCTTTGAGTATCAAAAGCCTACTCTGTGTCTGGTATTGTACAAAGTATTATGGAAAGTGAAAAAGAAATAGTAGTTCCTATCCTTGAAATGTTAGCCATTTAGCTGTGGAGATGGAATTTAGATAAATGAAACAAATGTAATATAATACCTATCCTTCAGAGTTACAAATGTAAATATTCAAACAATTCAGAAATGGCAAATATGAAGGGGAGCCATGGTAGTAAAACCTAGTGATGGGAAAAGCATTTTTATCTCAGGTTTAAAGGGATTTTACGATTTAGATGTATTGTTGACAAGCAAATGGCCATCTAAGAAAAAATAAGACTCTGGACATTTGGAAAGAGCATGGCTTATTTGCTTACTAGAGGACACAGTGGTGTAGGGGAAATAGAATGTGTGATTAACAGCCCTCACCCCGGCCCCCCCCTTTTTGTGGTGTAAATCCATTGGCACTACTTTTGTGTGATTTACTCAAATGATGGTCATGGGGGGTTTTAGGTTTCTTTAAGTTTCCTTTCTGTTATCCCTGATCCTTCACTAAAGACATGTCACAAATTTCAATTTCCCATGTAATTAAGGGTTGATGGTGTGCTATGGGGAATTAAAGAGAAGTACCTGGTCAACATTTATGGCAAAGTAGACAATGAATGGGCAGAGTTCTTTCTCTGAGGCCAGATGATGATAGTGGAGGTGGCCACTGGATGAGGGTAGCTATAACCAATGGTAAAGCAATTTTAGGAGGGTCATCAGCATCAAGGTAGCAGTGCTGGCCTGAGGGAGGAGCTGATGATAGGACATGAGAGCACATGAGAGGTAGCACACTGGAAAATTGTCTGAAATCACTCAGGCACAGTTTGAAAGGGAGATGATTTCTAGCAATAAAACTAGCAGAAGCTCATTCCGACATATTTTGGGCCACATTTTTCACCATTCTTTATTATTGTACTGGTTGCCTTTGCATTCCTTTATGTCTTTTACCACAACAAATAGGAAGGGTAACTGATGTCCCAAGTCTCAATGAAATTCTGAGTAGTGGTAGGCACTTTGAATCTGGAGATAGAAAATAGTAACTAGCTAGTATTAGTAGATTTTTAAACATGGGGATTGTAGTAAGGTCTTAGACGCTCGATCTATAAAGTGAGAAGGTTGAGCAAAACAATCTCTATTTATTTTTCTTATAAAAAGCAATTAGTCAACCCATTACCTAGCGATATGTTTTCTGTCCATCTGCAATGTCAAAGGAAAGATCATTGATTCACTCTACTTTCTGCCCTCCACTCTCAAACTCAACCTTAAAAATGTATTCACATAAGGAACTTCCCTGGTGGCACAGTGGTTAAGAATCCGCCTGCCAATGCAGGGGACATGGGTTCGAACCCTGGTCCAGGAGGATCCCATATGCCACGGAGCAACTTAAGCCCGTGCACCACAACTACTGAACCTGTGCTCTAGAGCCCACGAGCCACAGCTACTGATGCCTGGGTGCCTAGAGCCCGTGCTGCGCAGCAATAGAAGCCAGCGCAATGAGAAGCCCACGCACCGCAATGAAGAGCAGCCCCTGCTCACCACAGCAACGAAGACGCAACACACCAAGAATAAATAAATGAATTAAAAATATATATATATAGCTGGCCTTCAATAAATATTAAAAAAAAGTATTCACATAAAACTTTGAAAATTGTCACTTGATTTAGCTTTCTTGAAGAACATGCTGATTGAGTTTATTATTCTTAATCTGTGTTTTAAAAAGATTAACACAAAGCCAGATCTGTATTTCAACTTCATTGTCCCTTGTGATAAATCAGTACCTGAAAACCGTCACTTGAATGATTGCTGTACAACCTAAAATAAATGAAAGAAAACAATCTGTTTTTCTATATAAAGGAAATACATGTTTATTGTACAAAATATTGTAAAGTATAAGGGAGACAAAGTTATCCACAATCTAAAAAAAATATATAGCCAGAAACCTATATTTTATAAATGACAAGAGATAACATCTTTCTGCCTTTCAGTGCTGATGGTTTCCTATGCTGAATGTATCTTTGACTATGTGTATAATTATTTCCTTAGTTTACCTACCCAAAAGGGAACATATGGGTCAAAAAATATGAACACAGTTAAAACTCTAGACTAAAATAGCATCAAAATTTCCTTCTAGAAAAGTTTTACCAGTTTACATTCCTACAAAAGTATGAATGTTTGTCCTCACATTTTCTTGCAAGTACGGAACAAGTAATTTGTCATTTTGATAGGTGAAAATATTATTTTATTGTAATTGTATTCTGTACTTCTTTGGTAATAGTTTTATATGTTTTGCCTATTTTTAAAAATTGGTTTGCTTTTTTTTTTATTAAGTTTTGAGAGTTCCTTATATATTCTTAATCCAGATCCTTTATCAAGTATGTGATTTGTAAGTGTTTTCTCAGTTTGTAGCTTTTCTTTTCATTTTCTTAACAGTATCTTTTGAAGAGCCTTATTATTATGCTTATATTTGATGCCTTTGTATCACTTTAGTTAAAATTAAAAGAAGAAAGAGAGAAGAGGTAGAAAGAGAGAGAAGAGAGACGAGAGAGAAGAAAACTGGTTGCTTTAGGTTATGTGCTCAACTGTTGGCTATGAAAAGATAGCATTTTGATATTTTCACCAAGATTGCACATAATGGACAAGGTTGCCCACTCTCACCACTATTATTCAACATAGATTTGGAAGTTTTACCCATAGCAATCAGAGAAGAAAAAGAAATAAAAAGAATCCAGGGCTTCCCTGGTGGCACAGTGGTTGAGAGTCTGCCTGCCGATGCAGGGGTCACGGGTTCGTGCCCCGGTCTGGGAAGATCCCATATGCCACGGAACGGCAAGGCCCATGAGCCATGGCCACTGAGCCTGCGCGTCCGGAGCCTGTGCTCCACAACGAGAGAGGCCACAACAGTGAGAGACCTGCGTACTGCAAAAAAAAAAAAAAAGAATCCAACTCAGAAAAGAAGAAGTAAAGCAGTCACTGTTTGCATATGACATGATACTATACATACAGAATCCTAAAGTTGCTACCAGAAAACTACTAGAGCTAATCAATGAATTTGGTAAAGTAGCATGATACAAAATTAATGCACAGAAATCTCTTGCATTCCTATACACTAATGATGAAAAATCTGAAAGTGAAATTAAGAAAACACTCACATTTACCATTGCAACCAAAAGAATAAAATATCCAGGAATAAACCTACCTAAGGAGAAAAAAGACCTGTATGCAGAAAATTATAAGACACTGATGAAAGAAATTAAAGATGATACAAATAGATGGAGAGTTATAACATGTTCTTGGATTGGAAGAATCAACACTGTGAAAATGACTCTACTACCCAAGGCAATCTACAGATTCAATGCAATCCCTATCAAACTACCACTGGCATTTTTCAAAGAATTAGAACAAAAAAATTCACAATTTGTATGGAAACACAAAGACCCCAAAGAGCCAAAGCAATCTTGAGAAAGAAAAATGGAGCTGGAGGAATTAGGCTCCCTGACTTCAGACTATACTACAAAGCTACAGTAATCAAGACAGTATGGTACTGGCACAAAAACAGAAATATAGATCAATGGAACAGGATAGAAAGCCCAGAGATAAACCCACACACATATGGTCACCTTATCTTTGATACAGGAGGCAAGAATATACAGTGGAGAAAAGACAGCCTCTTCAAAAAGTGGTGCTGGGAAAACTGGACAGCTACATGTAAAAGAATGAAATTAGAACACTGCCTAACACCATACACAAAAATAAACTCAAAATGGATTAAAGACCTAAATGTAAGGCCAGACACTATAAAACTCTTAGAGGAAAACATAGGCAGAACACTCTATGACATAAATCACAGCAAGATCCTTTCTGACCCACCTTCTAGAGAAATGGAAATAAAAGCAAAAATAAACAAATGGGACCTAATGAAACTTAAAAGCTTTTGCACAGCAAAGGAAACCATAAACAAGATGAAAAGACAACCCTCAGAATGTGAGAAAATATTTGCAAATGAAGCAAGTGATGAAGGATTACTCTCCAAAATATACAAGCAGCTCATGCAGCTCAATATCAAAAAAACCCAAACAACCCAATCCAAAAATGGGCAGAAGACCTAAATAGACATTTCTCCAAAGAAGATATATAGATTGCCAACAAACACATGAAAGAATGCTCAACATCATTAATCATTAGAGAAATGTAAATCAAAACTACAATGAGATATCATCTCACACCAGTCAGAATGGCCAACATCAAAAAATCTACAAACAATAAATGCTGGAGAGGGTGTAGAGAAAAGGGAACCCTCTTGCACTGTTGGTGGGAATGTAAATTGACACAGCCACTATGGAGAACAGTATGGAGGTTCCTTAAAAAAAACTGAAATAGAACTACCATACGACCCAGCAATCCCACTATTGGGCATATACCTTGAGAAAGCCATAATTCAAAAAGAGTCGTGTACCAAAATGTTCATTGCAGCTCTATTTACAATAGCCAGGACATGGAAGCAACCTAAGTGTCCATCAACAGATGAATGGATAAAGAAGATGTGGTGCATATATACAATGGAATATTACTCAGCCATAAAAAGAAAAGATATTGAGTTATTTGTAGTGAGGTGGATGGACCTAGAGTCTGTCATACAGAGAGAAGTATGTCAGAAAGAGAAAGATAAATACTGTATGCTAACACATGTATGGAATCTAAAAAAAACAAAAAAACGGTCAAGAAGAACCTAGGGGAAAGACGAGAATAAAGACACAGACCTTCTAGAGAATGGACTTGAGGATACAGGGAGGGGGAAGGGTAAGCTGGGACAAAGCGAGAGAGAGGCATGGACATATATACACTATCAAACGTAAAATAGATAGCTAGTGGGAAGCAGCCGCATAGCACAGGGAGGGCAGCTCGGTGCTTTGTGACCACCTAGAGGGGTGGGATAGGGAGGGTGGGAGGGAGGAAGATGCAAGATGGAAGAATTATGGGGACATATGTATATGTACAACTGATTCACCTTTTTTTTTTTTTTTTTTTTTTTGTGATACGGGGGCCTCTCACCGCTGTGCCCTCTCCCGTTGCGGAGCACAGGCTCCAGACGCGCAGGCTCAGCGGCCATGTCTCACGGGCCCAGCCACTCCGCGGCATATGGGATCTTCCTGGACCGGGGCACGAACCCGTGTCCCCTGCATTGGCAGGCGGACTCTCAACCACTGCGCCACCAGGGAAGCCCAGATTCACCTTTTTATAAAGCAGAAACTAACACACCATTGTAAAGGAATTATACTCCAATAAAGATGTTTAAAAAAAAAAACAGATTTCACATAATGGGTATTCATCAAAAGGAACAAGAAAAGGGTTATGGTTGTTATATGATTTCATTTGAGGAAAGATATGGACCCTTTTGGTAGAAAATGCACAAATGCAGTGAATGATGCATTTTGCATACAGTTACTTAAGAAGACTCTGAATTGCACAGGAACCCAGAAAGATTTGGAAAAGCAGTGGCATTGCTAAATTAAAACCTCTCTTCATAGTCTTTTTTTCCACATTTCTCAGAATTTCTATGGTTATCAAATCATAGCTGCCCAGCTAAATTAAACTTTGGCTTTCCAGTATTTTTTTGTGTAAATCCAGCCTTGATTGAAAATCACTGCATGATGCCACGTTCTTTGTGGGCAAAAAATTCTAGTGATATTGGCAGAATTATTGGGGATGAACTCATCAAGGTTCAGATTTCATAATATCCTAAGCTTTCATGATATCCTTTAAAACCAGAAGCTAAAAAAGGCAAGTCAATAGTTGAAATTCAGGTAGACAAAGAATATTGGTCATACCTTATAATGGTCTTTGTGATACTCCAATTCTTCTAGTCAAAGAAATCAATGAGTGAAGATATAGACTTGTTTAGGAACTTAAGCCCAAATAAACATATTATCTCTGCTTCCCTGTGGTACCAAACCCCAATACTACTTTATGTTCAGTACCAACATTATAAGCACATGTTCTGCTTTTCTCTAGATTGAAAAAGTCAACCCCTGCCCCTCCCCCCAAAAAACTGGAAGTTCAACAATTTTTGGGGCAGTTATGCCTTGGAGATTTACTGAGACACCCTCCTATTTTCCACAGCTTCTTAGTTAGGAACTTCAGTACTGTAAATTTTTCTTATCTAATATGTGGGTGACCTTTTGCTATGTTTTCAAGATGAGGTGGGCTTAAAGATTAGCTTCTGCATACTTACTATTTTAACTTTTAAAGGTTATATCATTTCCAAAGAAAAATTACAATTTCCTCAGAACAGAGTCCATTGTCCAGAATATAATTTATTCTAAGGAGAGTAAATTTTTCATGCTTGACAGATTACAAGCCATTCAAAACTTTCCTAGACAGATAACTAAGAGACAATTAACAGATTTTCTGGTTTTCACTAGCTACTGCGAGTCACATCTCCATATAACTTGTTTAGTCCTTGGTAACTGAAACTCTTTCCTGAGAATCTAAATATTAGCAGCTGTTTTGTGACTTCTTCAAAAGCCTTATATTCTGGGTCTTCTGAACTACAAAACTTTCTACCTATTTCTACATCAATGCCCTGGGATACTCTCTTAATGTTCTGATACAAACCCATGGGAACCATCACAGACCAAGTGTTTATTTCAGCCTTTTCCTAGACCCATATCTCCTCATCTAAGCAGCAGCCGCCAAACAAGTAGAACATTATAGTGACTTGGTTTCAGGATCTTCCTTAAACATGATGGTATCTCAGACTGTGTAATCTTTACTACTTGCTGAAAACAGATGACATTATTCAGCAAGCGGGCTTACTTCCAATGAAATTTTATTGCTTTTTTCTTACACATTGTATCCATCATTGTAGTATTTTAAATTCTACTAATCTTTATTACCCAGAAAAGGGAATTCCATGGCTGTCGAGAGTTTGTTCAAGAACTGACTATGCCTTGAACGGATTTGTTATAAACATCCATAGAAAATCCTGGCTTAGTATTGTTTATTGATGAGTCAACTCTTACTTCTGAAACTGGGAAATATTAGACAAGATATGTCATGACATATCTCATTTCACTCTTAGGATATGACCCTTCATCCGAAGTAAATTTAGCCCAGATGGTCAAATTTTTTTGTACTTGCCAATTGATAAGAGACAAGAGTTAATATATACACTTATAGAAGGTAGGCTGTTGGAGTGGTCCATGATTTTGGAATGCTTTGGAAACAAAGGAGATTTTTAAAAATTATGGTTATGTATCTGTGTAGACACACATATATATCTTAGTCCATTTGGGATGCTATAACAAAAATACCATAGACTGTGTGGCTTAAACAACAAACATTTATTTCTCACAGTTCTGGAGGTTGGGAAGTCCAAGTCCAAGGTGCCTATAACCATCACCGTGATCTATTTCTAGGACTTTTTCATCATCCCAAACAGAAATTATATCCCCATTAAACAGTGACTCCTCACTGCCCACTCTTCTCAGCCCTGGTAACCTCTATTCTACTTTCTGTCTCTATGAATTTTCCTAGTCTAGGTACCTCATATAAGCAGAATCATACAATGTTTTTTCTTTTGTGTCTGGCTTACCTCACTTAGCATAACATAACATTAAGGTAAATATATTAATATAAACATAAAGTATTTTCCACAGTGGCTGCAACACCTTACATTCCTGCTAGTAATGCATGAGGGTTCCAATTTCTTCACATCCTTGCTAGCACTTGTTATTTTCCATATTTTTAATAATATCCATCCTAAGGAGTGTGAAGTAGTAACAGTAAAGGTTTTTCACCTTAGCAGTTAACTCAGTTAAAAATGATTAACAGGGCTTCCCTGGTGGCGCAGTGGTTGAGAGTCCGCCTGCCGATGCAGGGGACACGGGTTCATGCCCCGGTCCAGGAAGATCCCACATGCCGGGGAGTGGCTGGGCCCATGAGCCATGGCCGCTGAGCCTGCGCGTCCAGAGCCTGTGCTCTGCAACGGGAGAGGCTACAGCAGTGAGAGGCCCGCGTACCGCAAAAAAAAAAAAAAAAAAAAGATTAACAGATTAAGTAACTTTTAAATGCTCTAGTACTTCCTAAGGGGTTGGCTGTCATAAAGGTTGAAGCCATGCAAAAACAGCATGGAGGAACAAAAAAAAGCCTAGATAATCAATATGGCAGGCAGGCCTCACTAAGGTTCTGGCTCCCATCATGGCCCTAGAAGCCAATTCTTTTGAGAGGTTGAAGGAAGTTTTTATGGAATGGCAGTGATTGGCTCCAGAATATGAAGAGTTATTGGAAAAATTCCAGTTGTAAATTACATGAAGATACTCTCTGACACTTCAAAGTGGATACTCGGTGTCACTCAAGGACTTTAACTAGAACCTTGACAAAAATTTCACATGAAATTACCTACCATAAGAAGTACAAATTGACTACTATAGTCAGTCAACACTGATGGGGAAATTTTTACTAAGATTGTACGTGTTTGTAAGGATGGACATGGACAAGAACCCAGGCTTCTAGGTCCCCATGGACATTTTTGAAGGAGTTCAAATAACTGCCTCCTTCTATGGGTTTTTAATATGTCCTTCTGATCATTGTTTGCTTATTCTTAGAGTGGATGAAACATTTCCTTCCTGGAGAGCTATGTTCTGACAGTAGCAAACACACTGTTGATTTTATGTTCCCAACCTGGGGAGGTCCAATCAATCTCTCCAGTGATAGAGGCACTCATTTTAATGGGACTGTTAGAAAATGTTGTAAAGTCTTGAACTTATTCAGAAACTTCATTGTTCTCATCTCCTCGAACCTCAAGAAAATGAGACAGAATTAATGATATTTTAAAACTGAAGCTAGCAAAACTGACACTTCTGGGCTTCCTCTGACTCTCAAGATCCTGAGGTTCACACCCTCTGGCACTCATCAATTCTTACCATGTGAACTTGTTACAAGTTACCCTATGACATTGCTTCCCTGGTTTTGGACTCTACTTCAGACATACACGGCAAATTACTGCAAACCATTCATGCTATATATCCATTCTTATTGCAACAGATTCAAGTTGTCTTTCCTTTACATCCTCCTAAGCAACTCTATATGGGCTAAAACCTGGAGACTTCCTCTTCAGGAAAAAGACACAAGAGGGGAAAACAAAACTGTTAGGAGGCATGTTGGAAAGAACTTTATCAGATACTTCCAGCCACTCTAACGGCAGTTAAACTCTACAGTGTAGAGCCCTAGATTTATGTCTTCTAGTTAAAAAGACACAGGATTTCACCCTCGGTATTAGTTATCTATCACTGAGGAGCAAATTATTCAACAAATGACCCCCAGATTTGGTGACTTAAAACAGTAAACATTTGTTATTCCACATAATTTCTGAGGGTCAAGAATTGAGAATGACATAGCTGGTGATTTTGGATCAGGGTCTCTCACGAGGTTCCAGTCAAGCTATCAGCTGGGGCTGTAATCATCTGAAGTCCTGACTGGACTAGACTATCCATTTCCAAGATTATTCACATGACTATCGGCTAGGAGCCCTCAGTATCTCATCAGTGGACCTCTCTATATGGTTGCATGCGACATGGCAACTGGCTTTCTCCAGAGCAAAAATGATTGGAGACAAGAGAGAAAGAGAGGAAGAGAGGGAGAGAGAGAGAACACAACCAAGAAGGAAGCCAGTGTGTTTTATCATTTAATCTCATAAGTGACATACCATCACTTCTGCCATAATCTATTAATCACACAGACCAAACCTGGTACAGTGTGGGACTACACAAGGGTGTGAATACCAAGAAGTGGTAGGCAACAATACCCACTGATACCTGGAGTGCCATTCTAATGTCTATTATAAAACTGAGGTTTCTTAGAATCCTTAGCAGCAGATGGTCTTTGAAAGGAGACAGCTTCCACCAAGAGTTTTGAATGAAGAAGACGGCTGCATGACATGGATAGCTTCTACTTCAGAGCTATGGAACAGATTCTAAAGGACTGGAGCCACAGATTGTCATTCTTTAATCTACATGCTTTTGTTATTTAATTTTTTAGCCATTTCCCCCTTTTTTTCTGGCTTAAAAATCCGAATTTTAAAGAAACACACTTGTTATTTTTTAACTATGTTTAACTATGTTTTTTTTAACTATGTTACTTATGAGTTCTCTGTGATCAACATTGCTTTCTTCCATCTTATTCACACCTAATATAAGTCCAATATCTGGATGCAATTTGTTCATGATTTGGATTTGGGTAAAATATACAATTGAACCAATGGCTGAACTTGTAACCATTTTCTCCATGTCAACTAGCTCCCTTTCGTTCCAGTTCTTTACAATTAAAAAATGTGGTTTCATCAATCATATGACTCAATTACTAATGTGTGGTTTTTGTTGCTGTTTTTTTTTTTTTGTGGAAGATAGCACATCAAGCAGATAACCAAAAACGAAAACACCCTGTTATGTCATACCTAGGAAGATAGAAAGGGAGGATTATGTAATACCCAGGTATCACTTGTAGGAGCACATCTCTGTATAACTGAACTTAAGAGGTAAGACTCAGAAAGGGAACCTGTATAATTTATTTAACATCTGTCTCATGTTTATAGCCCTTCCAAACAAGGTTTACCATGTAGGAAATCTTTGGATTTCCTATAAACAGAACATTTCATCTATTTCATGACATCTTTACTATATATTCACCCACATAGTACCTAATACTTTTGAATACTGCTGAAACTATATAAGACTTGGCATCCACCCATGGGTATTTTGCCTAAGAATTTGTCATTGGGCAGCCCCCTACCATAGGTATTGAATTTGTGGCACAAAAGCCTACTGACTACTACCAACGAATCAGACAGCTACTTCTTATCTTAGTGAATTGATACCTGTTTCAGGGTAGTCAGGAGTCTACGATACTACTGAGGCTACATTTTGGTCCACTATTTGACACTCTCAGGAAAGGAGATAATTATATACCTTGTTTCAAGCAGGAGAAAAAAAAACTGAGCTTCTCTTGAGATCTGAAAGCTTAACTACTCAAGGGACATTAGGGATGATTTTCTTCTGTCCTTAAGCCTCTTTATATCACTCTACTAGAGGCATGGATGGTAAAGAAAATCTTAACATGCCATCATTCAGAGATTGAAAGGAGAGTTAGATAATGTCAGAAATCCATAGAACTCTTTCTCAGTTCAAAGAATAAGAAACCCTAGGGAATTCCCTGTGGGTCCACTGGTTAAGTCTTCATGCTTCCACAGCAGGGGGCTTGGGTTTGATCCCTGGTCGGAGAACTAAGATTCCACATGCCGTGCGGTACAGCCAAAGAAAGGAATAAAAGGAAGAAGCCCTAGACATAACTGAACTGCAGAGGTATTACAAATACCACTTTAGAAAGAGAATATTGCATTTCCATTCCTATAGATACTTCTGAGAATTTTAATATTACTAAGAAGGTCCAGGAAACAAAGAAAATGATGAGATTAGGCAGTTGGCTAATATACCCATATCTAGTCTGAGGTTTTTTTATGGATGCAATCTGTTCTTTTGGTTTAATTAGATCACCCTTAGCTTCTGGCTTAGATGTGGACTATAGAATCTGATCATAGTATTCTAAGTATTTGTGTTATAATGTTCAAATATGTAACCCTTAGAATCTTAAGTGCCTTTCATAGGCACTGTTCCATCAAACGATAATACAACAGAAAACAAGAAAACTTGATGTGTGTAATTGTTGAAATGATGAACAACGGACCCTGATATTTAATGATGGCTCTACAAACATCTCTTTAATCATTTCCCCTTATGATAACCATCTATACTCCAGGTCAGGTTAAAGAATGATCAAAAGGGAAGAATGAGAACTACCATCTGTATCAACAGGACTACAGTAAGATTTTAGACCAACGTTGTCAATATGACTTAGTTGTTTGTTCCAAGAAAATTTTGCCTGGGAGAGATACAGCTATAAACCAATAAACAACTTCAGTGTTTGCTTCAGGAATTTCCTATAGATCAATTTATTGGAAACAATATAATCTGCTCACCTGGGCAAACTGCTCACTTTTCAAACAGAGGTTTACTTTCCAAGAGTCTCTTCAAGACCCTCACTTTGCTATGTCTACCAATCCTAAGCTATTGTATCACAAATTTTTATTGAATCTTAACTAATTCCCTGTTTTGAAAGACTCATCTTTAACCACTTAAGCTCAAACTCCAAAGTCTTATAAATATTTCACTTCTGACATCCTTCTTCTGAGATACTGCTAAGGTATTGAGGTGGTATTCTCCCTTAGTGCCGTGAGTCCAAATGAACTTGGTTTGGCTTTATTAACAGGTTGTTGGGTGATATTTTGGGGGGTTCAGCAAGATATTACACAAATACCTTTTGACAAAAATAGGATTTCTGTTTCTTGTAAAGTTTTAATTTCATGCTTCTGTTGAGGTGATTAGGAGTTTAGAAAACTAATTTTTTAGAGATTGACTTAAATTTTTTTTCTTTTAAAATTTGCCCCAAATCTAAGTATATTATGGAAGTCTAATAAACCAGAACTGTTGATCTATGAGGGTTAATTAGTATTCTTTTCAGGAGGTAAGACGTTATTTCCGTACATTAAAATTGTTTTGAAAGATGTAATTGAGGTGAAAAAGGAATCAATTCCTGCTCCTTCTTCAATGGCAAAAATTTCCAAATTGAAAATAAGAGAAAATAGACAAGCTATTGTTGACAGTGTGAAGAGAGAGGTGTTGAGAGTGAAATGAAAATAACTTTAAAACACTAAGTAATATAGGGCATTTAAAATAAAGATAACATCTGGAATAAGGTTTGATTGAAATTGTTTGTTAAAATTAGTCCTGTATCTCTCAGATTGAGTATTGATTTTGTGTATTTATATATTGTGCTGACAGAAAATGAATTGATGAAATTTAGAGATTTAGAAACTAGAATAGGGGAAAAAAGAGGACAGTTGGGTGACCTAAATTGCAGTTAAAAATCACTGCCTGCAAGTTATGAAAGGACTGTTTAGATTTCAAGAGAAAAATAAGAAATTCAGCTGTTTGAAGTAATACTGTAACTGACTTTCATTCCAAAGAATATGGATTAGTTGCATTGTACTTTTCCTTATTTGAAGTAGGAGTTATATAAAGTTACTGTTTTTACTCTATGTTGGGTCATTCCAAATGTTTCAACTATGTTGGAAAAGAAAATGATTCAGAAGAACTCTGATTAAAGAAGCCTTATGACTAGTGTTCTGGGTGTTTTAGAAACTAGAACACATTAATGAAACTTATTTATTTAAAAAGAATATAAATTTGGCTTAGTAGTGATTTTCGTTTTAGTGCAATTATGCTTGTATCCTTCCTAAAAGCTTATTGTGCATCACCACCACATCCTGCTTTTATAGACAATGACTCTCAAACTATCTCTGTGAGACAGAGGGACAAAAGCATTGTATTTCACTTTTAATGAAGTGATAATCATTGAAGTCAAGTAGATTGGTCAGTATCATACACAGTAGAAATGTTTTGCAAATCTTCATTCTTGATATATATTATCAATGCGAATATTATACAACCAGAACACAAAACTCCTGTTTATAGATGTCACATTTTAAGGACTGTGAATAGAATTACAAATCAGTGGTATTACAAGCTGACAGCCTTTCTTCAGTAGAAAGCATCTCTATTTCCCACGAGTATGAAGAATCACACTTTTCATGTTTCAATACTTGAGAATACTTGTGAAGAATATAAGCTTCACTATGGCCAATGTGAGAAAGCATCCCTTCCCACAACAAAATCCAGCCCTCCTTTGAACCACTCAGACCAGTGGATACCACTTACTGATTGGTTTAGGCCTGGATAATCTGGACCAGTGACTGTGGATAAAAAAGTGGATTTGCTCTGATTGCCTGGGGCCCGGTTCATTCCTGGAATTGGGTACATTATCTTCTAACCTACAGGCAAGAATGGATGTTGGAAGGACAATCACAGTATAGTACTGCCTGTCCCCAAGCTTATGTTTATGCTGCTTTTCTGGAGTTAAATGAATTCTTCCCTTCCTTCTGCTTATTGAAATACTTCTCATCTTGGAGGATAAGGTAAAGAAAGTCTTACTTTCTTGCTACAAAATATCATCCTTGACTATTGTATCCCCATTCTTGCCTTCTCTGTTAGATGTTTATTTTGTATCCCCACAATGTATAGCTGGATTACATACTGCTATTTGAAGTTGACCAGATACATATTTTAATGGGTTGGGAGTATAAATAAATAACAAAACATACCCTCATTTATCAGTCTGTGCTTGTTTCATGTAGGTTCCTTTTGTTTTTCAAGCCAGATTGTACACTCTTACTGGCAGGAATTTTGCCCTGTATTTCTCCTGTACCTCAGAGAATTGGGCTCAGAGTATAAACAGCAGATTAGTATTGTCTATTTCTTAATGATCCAAAACATAGCATTGTTTATTATTGTTATGTTCTTGGTTATTAACATTTTAAAACTTACTTTTAGAGATTGTATTTGGCTTTATCTTAAAATGGTATCAATTTTAGTAAAAAAAAAAACCCAAACCCCCAAACTTTAAAAATTTCAATATAATCCCACAGTAGTCTTAGCTTCTTATGTCTCATGTTAAGAAAATATATGATATAACAGAAGGAAGGCTATATACAAAAATTATTTTAACTGGAAAGAGATTCTCAGCTGTGCAAGAACTGTTACTCAAGCTCTCTTGAGTGCTTAATAAATATTTGGTCTTATTACTCTCTAGTTCATGTTTGCTTATTCATTGGAAAGTTAAATACCCTTATTTTCATAATGATTTTATTGTATATCAATCTTCTTTGTAACTCCTCTGAGAAAGGATGGTCAATGAGGCATTCTGTAAAGGAAGGTTAAAGGTTTTATGACTTTAATCTGCATATCAGGCTCATAATTCCAAATGCTGATGGTTTTCTCAAGCTCCTTCTAATGGCTGTATTGTTTTACTTTGCTTAATGCAGTTACTAAATAAATTATGAGTTACTATCAGCCTTCTCTGAAATATGATTATTTGAATCATAGAAAAATGATTGATATGCTGTGAATTAGATAGTTCTTTAGAGTGTGGATCCTGGAGCGACACAGTCTAGTTTTGATTCTTAACCAAATGACCTCAAATACTAGTTGAATGACATTGGACAAGTTACGTAACTTCTCTGTGCCTCAGTTTTCTCATTTGTAAAGTGGTGATTCTAATAGTACCTATATTATAGGATCCTCATGAGGTTTAACTTCATTTCTGCATGTAGGTTGTATACAAAATGTCATCACAGAATTACAGAATTAGAGATGGTAAAATCTATTTATTCTTTATTGAAAGATGATTGCTCTGAGATACCCCTTAAATTAGTATAAGTAAAATATCTAATGTATTATAAATATACAAGGGCAGCTTTTTAGAACCCAAAGGAGCTAATGCAGCTGTCAGCCACTTGGTCTGGAAGCAGGATCAGGACAGTAGCAGAAGTCAAGGCAGTGTCTCTCTCTCTCTTTTTCTCTTTCTGTCTTGTGGGCTGTAAGGGCTCTCTGCCAAGATCTCTGTGTATGTGTCTGCTTTATGATTCCGTTTGTAGACAGACTTCCTCTGCTCCATTTGCTCATAACTAACATAGCTACCCTCACCTTGGTATTGCACCCTGTATCGGATCAAGTGCCCAACAGAGACTGACAAGAATTCTTGAGTCATTGAACCTATTTTTCTAAATATTTATTTATTTATTTAGTTGCACTGGGTCTTAGTTGCGTCAGGCGGGCTCCTTAGTTGTGGCTTTCAGGCTACTTAGTTGTGGCTCACCAGCTCCTTAGTTGTGGCACGTGGGCCCCTTAGTTGTGGCATGCGAACTCTTAGTTGCAGCATGCATGTGGGATCTAGTTCCCTGACCAGGGATGGAACCCTCACCCCCTGCATTGGGAGCATGGAGTCTTAACCACTGCTCCACCAGGGAAGTCCCTCCTTGAACCTATTTTTGAAAGAAATCCCAACTGGTTCAGCTCAAGCCAGGTGATCATCCTCATTCATTCAGCTAGGCCAAGGGGAAGGGTCAGATGGCCCCCTGCCCACTCAGTAGGGGCTGTGGGGCCCCCATTTCTTAGAACAGGCATTCACTGGCAGCTAAATTGATTAGCAAGTGCCTGGTCGATTTGTTTTGGAGATGGGCTTGAAAATTTGACAGAAGCATTGTAAAATCATAGCAGAGAATATCAATTAAGCAATCTCCTAATCAATTTAGTTTTAAAATTTGAATGACATACATTTCCACTGATCACAATTTATAATGACAAAAGTTTTTTCTCAAATCATTATAGAAACTTCGAACATAAATTTAAGACTATGTTTTTATCATCACGATCATGACCTTATACTAATCTTGTGTTTCAATCTGGAGAGCTTTACAAAATGATAGACTTAGAAAATATTTCATCCAACTCTGGGTGAGTAGGAACATTGAAAAATGCCATAACAAATTAAACCCACATAGGTAGTTTAATTAGATACTATCAGTTACCTAAATGGGGGTTAGCCAACACTCTGAAAAGGAAGTAAATTCAAGACAATGAGAATATGCTATAATTTGCCCTTGCTTCTCTGTGATCTGAAATAAGATATCATGGCATTAGAACAGGAATTTCCTTAGAGATGTGAAAGAGCCCAGCAGTAAAACAGAAGGTTCAAGGAATAGAGGAAAAAACATAAAGGACAGTTAATTCTTGAATTCACTTATCCCTTTTAGTTGTTGTTATGTGAAATTGAATGATATATGCTTGGATTTGCTTGGCTTATTCAAGAATGTAGGAGAAAACTAAATCTTTAAGAAAAGAAGAAAAAGAAGCATTGCTTCTCAGTGGGCCTTTCTGTATGTCCCCTCAGCTTTACTTCTTTTTTTAAATTAATTAATTTATTATTTATTTTTGGCTGCATTGGGTTTTTGTTGCTGTGTGTGGTTTTCTCTACTTGCGGTGAGCGGGAGCTACTCTTCGTTGCAGTGTGCAGGCTTCTCATTGTGGTGGCTTCTCTTGTTGTGGAGCACGGACTCTAAGGACGCAGGCTCAGTAGTTGTGGCTTGTGAGCTCTAGAGTGCAGCCTCAGTAGCTGTGGCGCATGGGCTTATTTGCCCTGCTGCATGTGGGATCTTCCTGGACCAGGGCTCGAACCTGTGTGTGCTGCATTGGCAGGCGGATTCTTAACCACTGTGCCACCAGGGAAGCCCCCCTTAGCTTTACTTCTGGCACATGACTTGGAGGATGATGTCAGTCCTTCCTGGCCCTAACAGCACGTGGCCCTGGCAAGAGTGAAAACGGAGGCCAAATATTTAAATTTACAAATCAAGCCACCAAACTGTTATATAAAATTATTCCTAGCCTCTTCCTTTGACAAATGGACCTTCATACTGATTTGGAAAGCTAAATTTAAAGTTAGAAATTTCAGACTACAGGAAGTTCTGCACTGCAGTGAGATGACCCACCTTCTTTTCTTCTTACCTTTGACTCTGTGAGGGACTTACACCCACACCTGCAGTCAACTTGACCCATCATCCAAGCTCTTAGCACACCTCCTACAACCAGCCAACCCTTGCTACCTCTCAGTGTATTATGTGCACAACTGCAGGACAATCTACCCTCAGGAGGATGGAGCTGGGAAAGAGACATTTGCAGGTTTCAGATCAGTGGCCCTTCTTCCCTGTGCCTAAAGACAGTCCTGAGTGGTAAAAGGAAGCGTGTATATCTATAGGTTATGATTCCAGGCATCACTGAGATTTAATCATTGAATGATGATAAGGGTATTTTTATGAAGGAGGTTTATGTCATTAATCAAGAAAGGCCAGAAAAAATTAATTGTAAAACAAAGGAAGTCTTACTTTTCATTTAATAATGGCAAAATGTGAGAAAATATTCAGAAATATATATATATATATATATATATATATATATATATATATATATATATATATATATTCCAAGAACTCTGTTAAGGGAATGAATGGCAAAGAAAAAAAAACTTTCCAGGTATAAAGATGCTAAAACACCCACAAAGAAACCTCTAAGAAACTCATTCTGTAGAAAGGAAGAGGGAAAGGTGGGAGGAGTCAGGTCCAGAGAAAGCTATTTCTTAAAGAAGTCTAAAGCACATGAAGTGCAGCAATTATATTTAATGATATCAATGTTAAAGAAAGAAGTTAATAAGTGAGAAGACGTAAGATGTTGCCCAGTGTTTCATCTTTAAATAACAAGTAACTTATTCAAATTTTATATATGTGAAAATCTGCTTAAGAATTTTGAAGATGAATGACAAGATCGAAATGGTAAATATTGCTTACTGATAGTAGTTGTCTTTCTAAAACTAAAGAAAGAAAAATCATAGACACAGGTATAACCCTATCTGCATGGGCTCAGGGTTCAAATGAAGCAGATTGGTGTGTCAGGTTTTACTCTACTTGGGTAGTGAAGGATATCCTTCAAACTCAGTCTTGATCACGGACATCCCTCAAACCACCCTTATTTAGGGAACTTGCCATGTAACACTCCCATTTCCTCTCTGCTCGGTAGGGAGGGTACATGTCTCTGTCAGGTAGAGGCTTACTGGACATCAGCCCTCCAGAATTTGGTAATTTAAAAAATATAAACTAGTGATCTTTTGGAAATCTTTTTGGAGACTTACTAATTTTCTTTAAAAATGAAGTATTAACTGAATTTATGAAATAGCTGCACAGACTCTCTCTGAGCTCTCCGGCTTCCTCTCTGTGCTGCTTATCTGAGCCCAGAGGTCACATCCTCTGCAGCCACTGGCCTGTAAGGAAAGGGCTTGTATCACCTGTTTCATAAAGGGGGTGTTCTTATTTAGTTTTTCACCATTACTTCACCTTCCCAGTGTGGTTTAGGTAGGGATGTATATCAGTCAGCAGCAGATGGTCACATCACTCTGGACACTAGTCCAGTCATTACATTATCCGTAGTCACTGAGCCATATTTTCCTCCTTCTTCTTGTCTAGAGGACAGGAAGAACTATTTTCTCCCTTTAAAAAACTAAAAATTTTGTAGAGAAGAATATGGTTGGCAAGAAACTCCCTTGAACCGAAAGAATACTTTATAATGCTTTCTGGCTTCTTCCTATCATGTTTTCATTGTAGCTATGAAGTGGATTAAGGCATTATCTTACTTATTGCCCACCTCATGCAAGTTGCTTAAGACCTGGAATTATTGAAGGCTTTCTGTAAGGTTTCATGTGTGTGAAACTCAAACTAAATTTAAATAAAAGCATCAATGACCAGTAATGACCATAAGGAATTTGATTCATTCATTCATTCAGTAAAGATGTATTAAGGGATTTTTATGTACTATTTTAGATGCTGAGTATACAGCAGTGAATAAAATAGATAAACTCTTTGCCTTCATGTAGTACATGCTAGGCAGGGGGGACAGGCAATAAATAAGTAGTATACAATGTAATGTCAAGTGGTGAAAATATGTGGTAGAAAGAAGAAATTAAGATTTTGTCTTAATCAAAAATAATATATTGAGGTCAGAATTTCTTTTCCAAGTTGACCATATAATACTTTCTCTACGGGCTTTTCCTAAGACATGAACATTGTTTTGTCATGATTTGTAACGGAATTTTTAGAGCATAAACTTTGTGCTAAAGTATAACATACAGAGGAAGAGTGCCCACATTATAAGTGTACAGCTCAGTGAACTTTCTTCATTAGTGGGTACACTACTACTACTCAGGTCAGGAAACAGAATGTTACCAACAGCCCAGAATCCTCTCTCACACTCTTTCCTGTCCCTAACATCCCTCCCAAAGGCAACTGCTGTCTGGACATTTTTTCTACCAACTAATTCTATATGTGCTTAAACTTTAATAAATGAAGTTGCATAGTCTGTATTCTCTTGTATCTGCTTTCTTCCCTTCATTAACATTATCAGTGTTGCTGTGTGTATTTCATTCTTATTGCTATAAATATTACAGTATTTTATTCTTATTTAATATCACCTTACCGGAATATACTATGATTTATTAATCAGTTCTACTGTTAAAAGGCCTTTGTGTTGTTTCCTGTTTGGGAGTATTACAAATAGTGTTACAATGAATGTTATCCTGAGTGTCATTTGATGAACATATTTTTGCATCTCTGTAGTGTGTATACATAGGAGTAGAAGTTCTTGGTCATGTTATGAATATATTTAATGTTAGCATATATTGCCAAACAGTGGATGCACCAATTCCCATTTTTAGAACAGTGTATAAGAGTTTGAGTTATTCACAATCTCACGAACAATTGGTACTTTTCTCTTTAAATATTATTAGCCATTATTGTGTTACTGTAGTTTTACTTTGCATTTCCATGATAAGTAATGATTTTGATACATATTCATGTTTATTGTCCATTTGATATTATCTTGATATCGGGTGCCTGTGTAGTCTTTTGTTCATTTTTTCAGTTGTGTTGTCTATTTTTTTCCTACTGATTTGTAGGAACTGTTTATATTTTCTAGATACAAGTCCTTTGTTGAATATATGAATTGAAAATAATTTCTTTTACCCTATGACTTACCTTTTTCACTCTGTTAAAGGTGTCTTTTGAAAAAAACAGATGTTCTTAATTTTAACGTAGTCCAACTGATTAATCTTTTCTTTTATAGTTAGTGCCTTTGAGGTGCTTACAATTTTTTTTCCATCCTTAATATAGTTTCCTATGTTATCTTTTAGAAGCTTTTAGTTTTAAATTTTACATTTAAACCTAAAATACATGGGGAAGGGATTTTTTTAATGGTTTGACATAAAATAAAGGTCAAGATTCTCTCTCTCTCTTTTTTTTTTCTCGTGTAGGTTTGCTACAGTCCCAGTATCATTTATTAAACATTATCCTTTCCTCAATACAAGTTCTTGGTCCCTCAAGTCCTGGCTTCCTTGTCAGGCAGGAACTCAGTTTTATTCCCCCAGCTTCTTACAGCCACACAAAGTGCTACTTACCAGCTAATTTCTACTTCTTTACTGATCAGCCTCATGTTTCTTGCTCCAAAGTCCTAAAGATTTGAAAAATACCCCAAAGGGGAAAACTGGCACACAGGTGTCGAGCTCATTCCAATAAGCGTCTTGTTTCTTTGAGTGCTTGACCCCTCAAATTCTGGCTGCTTTGAAGCTCTCCAGTACCTCCAAAATCTTTTTGTTTTGTTTTGTACTTTATTCAGCTTTTCTGCTTGTTTTTGGTGTGAGTTTTGACCTGCTAGTAGTTACTTTGTCATAGCTAAAAGTGGGAGTTTTAATGGCATTTCCTTCTATGTAAAGAATGATCTAATGACAGATGATTATTTATCTAGTGTTTTAAAAACACCAGAGTAACAACTTAATTAAATCATAGACCAGAAAGGAGGACTGGGCAGCCTAAGAAAGACTGAGATATTAAGCTAAGGAAAGAGTACTATAGGTCATAATTCATCAAAAATAAGAGGGACATGAAATTACCATTATTCTACCAATATTAGATTGCTATCAAACAAAACATTAATGAAAAGAGTCTGGGTAGGTTATATTAATAACCCAATGAGATTTAACAGACACTTTTCAATGCCTTTTGTAAGAAACACTTTCTTGCTCTTGAATAGGAGCTACCCATTATGGACCTTGATTCTATTTCACCTGTTTCCAATGAGAAAAATCACAACTTTTTCTGTAGCAAGTTCTCATGGGAACGCTTGCTTATATTCCGCTACCTCTGCAAGAAAAGCAAGGAAGTCCCTACTGCAGAATGTCCTGACACCAGTTTTGGCGACATGCTTTTTCAGACCTGTGGAAAACAGATAGAAATAAAATCACCACCTCAATGGAGAGCAATGTAAGTTTGAGAGAAACTTGAATACGGCCAGCTGTTATAGCTTATATATAATGGGAGATTACAGGTTACATAATAGAAAAACAGAAAATAAAAAAGAGTAATGCACACCAGGGCCAGCCTTCATCCCACCCAGATGATTTTGCCTTCTGCTGACTGTAGGTCCCCTTGTGGCTGCGTGCCCTGTAGAATTTGGGACTCAGAGTGGGCTACGCATTCTGGGGAGGAGATGCCAACATGTCACCTAATTATGGTAAGTCTTTCTCGACATAGTCTTTTTTAGTATCTTTAAAAACTGCTTTGTAGAAGCAGGGACTGAGATGCTAAGATATCTAAAACTGATAGGACATTACCATCTAACACGTATGTAAAAGCAGAGAGATTTTTCTTCAGTCTGGTAGGTGACTTAAGGTAATAATAGCTTGTGGAGAATGGAGGGCCAACTCATTCTGAGAAGTTTAGGGAAGTCATTTTCAAATGAATAGAAAATGGAGCATAATTTTCTAACCTACAATATCAGTTGAGTCCTGTTCAAGAAGCACCTATTATATATCAGATATTATATTGGGTGCTGAATACAAAGATTAATAATATATAGTTGGTCTTGCCTTACAGAAGGGTTCTCAACCTCAACACTATTGACATTTTGGGCTGGATATTTCTTTCTAGTGGGAGGCTGTCCTGTGCGTTGTTAAATGTTTAGCAGCATCACAGGCCTTTACTCACTAAATGCCAGTAGAACCCCTCCGCCAGTAGTGACAAGCAAAAGTGTCCCCAGGCATTGCCAAGTGTGCCCTGGGGGGCAGAATCACTTCCAGCTTAAAACTATTGCCTTAAAGAAATTTAAATCTAGTGGGAGACACTGAGAAATTAATAGATAATTTAAATAATGCAAAGATGGTGAATAGGGAATGAAAACGTGCTTTCGGAAAACAAAGAAGAGGGATACTTAGCTGAGTTTTAGATCCAGAATGGGGTGCAGATAGGGTTATTGGTTGAGTCTGAATTGATTTTTAACTGTAAGTGGATTTAGCTCCCTCACAAGTGAGAGTCAGTATATGCAGCAAGAACTGCATGAAATCTGAAATTAGACTGTCTGGGTTCAAACCCCAGCTCCACCATTACTAGCAGGGTGAGTTTGGATAATTTACTTTTCTCCCTAATATTCCCTCAGGGGAAAATCAGAGTACCTCCTTCAAAAATTGTTGTACAAATAGAATTAGGGAACCATGTGACATGCTTAGCTTGACGCCTGCATGTAATAAGCATTCAAGAGATATTGGATAGGGACTTCCCTGGTGATCCAGTGGGTAAGACTCCGTGCTCCCAATGCAGGGGGCCCAGGTTCAGTCCCTGGTTGGGGAACTAGATCCCACACGCATGCTGCAACTAAGAGTTCGCATGCCGCAACTGAAAATCCTGCATGCCACAACTAAGACCCGGCGCAGCCAAAATAAATAAGTAAATATTTTAAAAAAGAGAGATGGGATATCAGTACTGTTGTTGTCATTGTTGTTAATAGCCTTGCAGAAATTCCCTCAATAGGTTTATTCTAAAAGGATATCAAGTCCCCAGCTCAGAGTTACATAGTTCTATTTGGGGGTGTGCCTGGGGTGTGCTCAGGTTTTCAGCTGCCTGAGTTTTCCAACAGGGAAGTCATTTAGAAAGGAGCATTTGCCACAGACTCCATCTGAGAATCTTGGCTACAGGAAAGAATCCTGTGAGAGTCACAGGAGAGGTTTCAGATGTACATTAAAAAAATATACACTGTTTTGTTGTTTTACACACTCCTAAAATCGATTCCGGAAGCAAGGAATCTGAAAGTTACTAAAGAAGGCCTGAAAGTTAAACTGAAATGAGAAATTCAGAGACTAAGTAGGTTTGCCAGATGAGACTCAACCATATGAGGTCTTCAGGACCTTCTAATCACTGAGTCAGACAAAATCTACCTTGTACTCCCCCCAAACAAGCCTTGTGAGTATTTCTGGTTGTATGGCTTTTAGCTGAAACGTGGCCAAATACTGTTTAAAAGACCAAAGGAGACTTATTTCCCTTTTGTGACTCAGATCTATGAATTACATTGTTTTTATACTATGCAAAATATCTGGGAAAACTAGGTATTTTATGTCACTGAGTAACATGAAAAATCTATAATCATAAACAAGTGACATTGTATCCTACATGTATAAGGTCTAGATACACATACCAGCACGCCCTTTGCGACTAGTGGGTTTTCCCAACAAGCAGTTTTATACCCAGGAGCTACTCCATTTCATTGTCTATTTATAGTTTGTAGGTAGACTACTGTTTTGCTGCTGTCTGTAGTAGTAAAGTAGATGGATTATTTCTAGTAAACGGCACGGCTCTATTAAATATGATTGATGTATTATGGAAATGATCTTTATCAGTTTGCATATGATTCTCATTGCTAACATCTGGCAGTCAATGACTCTGAAAGATTGAACGTTCTTGTAGTGGGTTGCTCCTATTTATCTCATGGTCTAATTAAGCTTTTGAAAGAGGTATGTTATTTTAATGACAGGAGGCAGACACATTAATTAAATATTTTGGTTATTAACAATATCATTCTGTGGTGTGACAAACAGAATTGTCCAAAAATAACCCTGGAGGATCACAAGGGGCTGCATCCAAACTCAGCTTCTATGGTTACTTTCCTAACGGAATGATGACTTCCTATCTACAGCTGGAGGGGCTGCAACTTCTTATTAGCTCAAGGTCCCGAGGTGCTGGATTTCCTAGACCACTCTTATACATAGCTGACAAAGCCAGACTCCCTAGCTTTAGGCCTGTGCCGTTCCATACAGTAGCCACCAGCCACATATGGCTGTAAAGCACTTGAAATGAGGCAAGTCTGAATTGAGATTGCTGAAAGCATAAAATACACACTGTATTTCAAAGTCTTTGCATGAAAAAAATGTAAAATATCTCAATAATAATTTATTTTCCACTAGCTACTCACTGAAATGATAACATTTTGAATATATCAAGTTAAATAAAAGACATTAAAATTAATCTTATCCATTTTTAAAAATGTGGCTACTTGACAATTTAAATTATCTATGTAGCATGCATTAAATTTTATTGGACAAGAATTACCATATGACCCAGCAATCCCACTACTGGGCATATACCCAGAGAAAACCGTAATTCAAAAAGACACATGCACCCCAGTGTTTATTGCAGCACTATTTACAATAGCCAGGACGTGGAAGCAACCTAAATGCCCATTGACAGATGAATGGATAAAGAAGATGTGGTACATATATACAATGGAATATTACTCAGCCATAAAAAGGAATGAAATTGGGTCATTTGTAGAGACGTGGATGAATCTAGAGACTGTCATACAGAGTGAAGTAAGTCAGAAAGAGAAAAACAAATATCGCATATTAACACTTACACGTGGAACCTAGAAAAATGGTACAGATGAACCGGTTTGCAGGGCAGAAACTGAGACACAGATGTAGAGAACAAATGTATGGACACCAAGGGGGGAGAGCGGTGGGGTGGTGGTGGTGGTGGTGTGATGAATTGGGCGATTGGGATTGACATGTATACACTGATGTGTATAAAATTGATGACTAATAGGAACCTGCTGTATAAAAAAACAAATAAAAGAAAATTAAAAAAAAAATTCTATTGGACAGTGGTGCTCGAAGCAATCTCTTTATTTTTCTTTTCCCACCGATAGTATTGCTCTTACCTTGTCCTAGAAGAAGGACCCAGAGTGCATGTCCAGCAGAGGGCCTTAGTGTTGCCATGACTGAGTGGGATTCATGCCTTCTCTTCTTCTGTTTTTTTTTTTAACATCTTTATTGGAGTATAATTGCTTCACAATGGTGTGTTAGCTTCTGCTGTATAACAAAATGAATCAGCTGTACATATACATACATCCCCATATCTCCTCCCTCTTGAGCCTCCCACCCACCCTTCCTATCCCACCCCTCTAGGTGGTCACAAAGCACCAAGCTGGTCTCCCTGTGCTATGTGGCTGCTTCCCACTAGCTAGCTACTTTTCATTTGGTAGTGTATATATGTCCATGCCACTCTCTCACTTAGTCCCAGCTTACCCTTCCCCTTCCCCGTGTCCTCAAGTCCATTCTCTACATCTTCATCTTTATTCCTGTCCTGCCCCTAGGTTCTTCAGAACCTTTTTCTTTTTTAGATTCCATATATATGTGTTAGCATATGGTATTTGTTTTTCTTTCTGACTTACTTCATTCTGTATGACAGTCTCTAGGTCCATCCGCCTCTCTACAAATAACTCACTTTCGTTTCTTTTTATGTATGCCTTCTCTTATGTTGAGCTTTGTGGATCAACTTGATTCTTTCAAGGTTTCCTCTCCTCTCCTCCCCCCATGTTTTTTCATCTTTTTTTTAAAAAAAGAGAGTAGATAAAGTAGCCTTTATTCTAGGGTCAGTTTAGCTCTATTGCTGAGACATGTCCCATCTGGGATCTTACTGAATGCTTTGGATATTTAAAAAACTTCTTCTGGGACTTCCCTGGTGGTCCAGTGGTTAAGACTCCACACTTCCACTGCAGGGGGCACAGGTTGATCCCTGGTTGGGGAACTAAGATCGCACATGCCCTGCAGTGTGGCCAAAAATAAATGAATGAATAAAAGCTTCTTCACACTGACTGGTTGGAATTAGAATGTCTCCTAGGACTACATGAGCCTTAGATTGTTCAGATGGATCTTGATAGCTTTTTGCCTGTCCTTGTCGAGTCTATCCACGTGCAGCTTATTGATAGCAGCTGACTCAAGAGATCCCTATGCAGATTTCTGCATCTCTTTTTCTGCATATCTTCCTTCTTAATGGTAGTTTGTCCCACAAATTGCAGCCACTTGTCTCCTCACACTCTGTTTTCTAGTTCCTTAAGTCAGCAAGACATCCATGCTCTGTTTAGTTAAACCCTTCCTGTGTTGTAGTCTTGAAAATAACTCCATCTGGAAAGCCTTGGCAGTAGTAGGTCCTACCTCACTTGTTTTGCTTTTCTTTGGGATCACAGTCATCTGCTGCCTTTATTCCGATGTCTTAAAACAGCCGTTTCATATCATTTGTCCAGTTTTCTAGTTGATTATGGTGGTAGGGCAAGTTCCTTACCTAATCCGTTACGGTAGAATTAGAAATTCAATTAAGAATTTTAATTTACAAAACCATGAGATATCACCTCATATCTGTTAAGATGCCTGTCATTGAAAAGAACACAAATAAATGCTGGAGAGAATGTGGAGAAAAGGGAACCCTCGTACGCTGTTGGTGGGAATGTAAATTGGTGCAGCCACTGTGGAAAACAGTATGGAGGTTTCTCCAAAACCTAAAACTAGAACTACCATATGATCCAGCAATTCCACTCCTGGGTGTATATCCAAAAAAGCCCCAAAACACTAATTTGAAAAGATACTTGTACCCCGAAGTTCATAGCAGCATTATTTACAATTGCCAAGATACGGAAGCAATGTAAGTGTCCATCAGCAGATGAATGGATCAAGAAGATGTGGTATATATACAATGAAATACTACTTAGCCATGTAAAGGAATTAAATTTTGCCATTTGCAGAAAGATGGATGGACTTGGAGAGCATTATGCTAAGTGAAATTGTCAAAGAAAGACAAATACTGTTTGATATCACTTATATATGGGATCTAAAAAATACAACAAACTAGTGAATATAACAACAAAGAAGCAGAATCACGGAGAACAAACTAGTGGTTACCAGTTTGTAGAGGTAGGGTAGTGGGAGGTACAAATTATTGGGTGTAAGATAGGCTACAAGGATGTATTATACAACACAAGGAATATAGCCAATATTTTGTAATAACTGTAAATGGAGAGTAACCTTTAAAAATTGTAAAAATATTTTTTAATTTTCAAAATAAGAATTTTAATTTCATATTTCCTTGTTAATTGTTAGTTATCTATTCTTTTATTTTCCTTTAGTAGTTACCATACATCCTATGACATGCATCCTTGACTTATAAAGTGTTGTGTAAATGTATAGTTTTATTACTTCTTGGGCAATGCAAGAAATTTAGAACATTTTATTTATATTTAGCCTCCCTTAAACTTTTGTGCTGTTTTTTTCTCTGTTTTTTTATCCTCTCTCTCTCTCTACGTATATATGTATATAGAGAGAGTTGACCTCAAGACATAATTTTTGTTTAAAACAATCAATTTTTATCAGTTTTACCTATATACTTATCCTTTTCATTAGTCCTCGTTCTTTTTTATCCTTTTGTCATTTCCATGCTTCCACCTATGATTATTATTCTTCTGTCTGAAAACCCAATGTTGGTATCTTTTTAGTATAAGTCTACTGGAGTGTAAGTCTTTCAGCTTTTATTTATTTGAACATATGTTTATTTCACCTTCATTTTTGAGTAAATATTTGGCTGGATATAGAACTCTAGTTTGGCAGTTCTTTTTTTTTTTTTTTTTTTTTTTTGTGGTACGCGGGCCTCTCACTGCTGTGGCCTCTCCCGTTGCGGAGCACAGGCTCCGGACCCGCAGGCTCAGCGGCCATGGCTCACGGGCCCAGCCGCTCTGCGGCACGTGGGATCCTCCCGGACCGGGGCACAAACCCATGTCCCCTGCATCGGCAGGCAGACTCTCAACCACTGCGCCACCAGGGAAGCCCACGGCAGTTCTTTTCTTTCAATATTTTGAAGTATATTTTGGCTTCTACTTTTTTTGTTGAGAAGTCAGCTTTCAATCTTATTGTTGATCCTTTGGGGGTAATGTGTCCTGTTCTCTCTTGCTGTTTTTAAGATTGCATATGTATCTTTTATTTTCTACCATTTTGCTATGATACAATATGTCTAGATGTGCCTTTCATTTATTCTGCTTGGGAATTACAGTGCATCTTATATCTGTGGCTTAGTATTTTTTCATTAGTTTTAGAAAGTTATTGGTCATTAGCTGTTGAAATGGGACCTTTTGCTCCCTTTCTCACTCCTTTTGTGCTGAAACTTCAAGGTAAGTTAGCCAAGATTTTACCAAACCACAAATGTTTCTTAAGCAGTGTTCTATACTTTCCATATTTGTTTCCTTTTTCTTCTTTTTTTAAAATTTATTTATTTATTTTTGTCTGCATTGGGGTTTTGTCGCTGCTCACAGACTTCTTCTAGTTGTGGGGAGTTGGGGCTAACTCTTCATTGCGGTGAGCAGGCTTCTTTTTGCGGTGGCTTCTCTTGTTGTGGAGCATGGGCTCTAGGCATGCTGGCTTCAGTAGTTGTGGCATGCAGGCTCAGTATTTGTGGCTCACAGGCTCTAGAGTGCAGGCTCAGTAGTTGTGGCACATGGGCTTAGTTGTTCCGTGGCATGTGGGATCTTCCCAGACCAGAGCTCAAACCCATGTCCCCTGCATTGGCAGGTGGATTCTTTTTTTTTTTTTTTTACATCTTAATTTGAATATAATTGCTTTACAATGGTGTGTTAGTTTCTGCTTTATAACAAAGTGAATCAGTTATACATATACATATGTTCCCATATCTCTTCCCTCTTGCGTCTCCCTCCCTCCCACCCTCCCTATCCCACCCCTCTGGGCGGTCACAAAACACCGAGCTGATCTCCCTGTGCTATGCGGCTGCTTCCCACTAGCTATCTACCTTACGTTTGGTAGTGTATATATGTCCATGCCTCTCTCTCGCTTTGTCACAGCTTACCCTTCACCCTCCCCATATCCTCAAGTGCATTCTCTAGTAGGTCTGTGTCTTTATTCCTGTATTACCCCTAGGTTCTTCATGACATTTTTTTTTTCTTAAATTCCATATATATGTGTTAGCATACAGTATTTGTCTTTCTCTTTCTGACTTACTTCACTCTGTATGACAGACTCTAGGTCTATCCACCTCATTACAAATAGCTCAATTTCATTTCTTTTTATGGCTGAGTAATATTCCATTGTATATATGTGCCACATCTTCTTAATCCATTCATCCGATGATGGACACTTAGGTTGTTTCCATCTCCTGGCTATTGTAAATAGAGCTGCAATGAATATTTTGGTACATGACTCTTTTTGAATTATGGTTTTCTCAGGGTATATGCCCAGTAGTGGGATTGCTGGGTCATATGGTAGTTCTATTTGTAGTTTTTTAAGGGACCTACATACTGTTCTCCATTGTGGCTGTACCAATTCACATTCCCACCAGCAGTGCAAGAGTGTTCCCTTTTCTCCAGACCCTCTCCAGCATTTATTGTTTGCAGATTTTTTATGATGGCCATTCTGACTGGTGTGAGATGATATCACATTGTAGTTTTGATTTGCATTTCTCTAATGATTAATGATGTTGAGCATTCTTTCATGTGTTTGTTGGCAGTATGTATATCTTCTTTGGAGAAATGTCTATTTAGGTCTTCTGCCCATTTTTGGATTGGGTTGTTTGTTTTTTTGATATTGAGCTGCATGAGCTGCTTGTATATTTTGGAGAGTAATCCTTCATCAGTTGCTTCATTTGCAAATATTTTCTCCCATTCTGAGGGTTGTCTTTTCGTCTTGTTTATGGTTTCCTGTGCTGTGCAAAAGCTTTTAAGTTTCATTAGGTCCCATTTGTTTATTTTTGTTTTTATTTCCATTTCTCTAGGAGGTGGGTCAAAAAGGATCTTGCTGTGATTTATGTCATAGAGTGTTCCGCCTATGTTTTCCTTTAAGAGTTTGATAGTTTCTGGCCTTACATTTAGGTCTTTAATCCATTTTGAGCTTATTTTTGTATATGGTGTTAGGGAGTGATCTAATCTCATACTTTTACATGTAGCTGTCCAGTTTTCCCAGCACCACTTATTGAAGAGGCTGTCCTTTCTCCACTGTACATTCCTGCCTCCTTTATCAAAGATAAGGTGACCATATATGCGTGGGTTTATCTCTGGGCTTTCTATCCTGTTCCATTGATCTATCTTTCTGTTTTTGTGCCAGTACCATACTCTCTTGATTACTGTAGCTTTGTAGTATAGTCTGAAGTCAGGGAACCTGATTCCTCCAGCTCTGTTTTTCGTTCTCTAGATTGCTTTGGCTATTTGGGGTCTTGTGTGTTTCCATACAAATTGTGAAATTTTTTGTTCTAGTTCTGTGAAAAATACCAGTGGTAGTTTGACAGGGATTGCATTGAATCTGTAGATTGCTTTGGGTAGTAGAGTCATTTTCACAATGTTGATTCTTCCAATCCAAGAACATGGTATATCTCTCCATCTATTTGTATCATCTTTAATTTCTTTCATCAGTGTCTTATAATTTTCTTCATACAGGTCTTTTGTCTCCTTAGCTAGGTTTATTCCTAGATATTTTATTCTTTTTTGTTGCAATGGTAAATGGGAGTGTTTTCTTGATTTCACTTTCAGATTTTTCATCATTAGAGTATAGGAATGCCAGAGATTTCTGTGCATTAATTTTGTATCCTGCTACTTTACCAAATTCATTGATTAGCTCTAGTAGTTTTCTGGTAGCATCTTTAGGATTCTGTATGTATAGTATCATGTCATATGCAAACAGTGATAGCTTTACTTCTTCTTTTCCAATTTGGATTCCTTTTATTTCCTTTTCTTCTCTGATTGCTGTGGCTAAAACTTCCAAAACTATGTTGAATATGAGTGGTGAGAGTGGGCAACCTTGTCTTGTTCCTGATCTTAGTGGAAATGGTTTCAGTTTTTCACTTTTGAGGATGATGTTGGCTGTGAGTTTTTCATATATGGCCTTTATTATGTTGAGGAAAGTTCCCTCTATGCCTACTTTCTGCAGGGTTTTTATCATAAATGGGTGTTGAATTTTGTCGAAAGCTTTGTCTGCATCTATTGAGATGATCATATGCTTTTTTCTCCTTCAATTTGTCAAAATGGTGTATCACGTTGATAGATTTGCGTATATTGAAGAATCCTTGCATTCCTGGAATAAACCCCACTTGATCATGGTGTATGATCCTTTCAATGTGCTGTTGGATTCTGTTTGCTAGTATTTTGTTGAGGATTTTTGCATCTATGTTCATCAGTGATATTGGCCTGTAGGTTTCTTTCTTTGTGACATCCTTGTCTGGTTTTGGTATCAATGTGATGGTGGCCTTGTAGAATGAGTTTGGGAGTGTTCCTCCCTCTGCTCTATTTTGGAAGAGTTTGAGAAGGATAGGTGTTAGCTCTTCTCTAAATATGTGATAGAATTCGCCTGTGGAGCCATCTGGTCCTGGGCTTGGAAACAGAATGGACAAAATGCAAGAAGAGGCTTTTGTTTGTTGGAAGATTTTTAATCACGGTTTCAATTTCAGTGCTTGTGATTGGTCTGTTCATATTTTCCATTTCTTCCTGATTCAGTCTAGGCAGGTTGTTTTTCCCTTGCTGCTTTTAATATGTTTTCTTTGTATTTAATTTTTGACAGCTTGATTAATATGTGTCTTGGCATATTTCTCCTTGGATTTATCCTGTATGGGACTCTCTGTACTTCCTTGACTTGATTAACTATTTCCTTTCCCATATTAGGGAAGTTTTCAACTGTAATCTCTTCAAATATTTTCTCAGTCCCTTTCTTTTTCTCTTCTTCTTCTGGAACCTCCATAATTCGAATGTTGGTGCGTTTAATGTTATCCCAGAAGTCTCTGAGACTGTTCTTTTCATTCTTTTTTCTTTATTCTGCTCTGCAGTAGTTATTTCCACTATTTTATCTTCCAGGTCACTTATCCATTCTTCTGCCTCAGTTATTCTGCTACTGATGCCATCTTTAGTTCTTCTAGGTCCTTGTTAAATGTTTCTTGCATTTTGTCCATTCTATTTCCAAGATTTTGGCTTATCTTTACTATCATTATTCTGAATCCTTTTTCAGGTAGACTGCCTATTTCCTCTTAATTTGTTAGGTCTGGTGGGTTTTTATCTTGCTCCTTCATCTGCTGTGAGTTTTTCTGTCTTCTCATTTTGCTTATCTTACTGTGTTTGGGGTCTCCTTTTTGCAGGCTGCAGGTTTGTAGTTCCCGTTGTTTTTGGTGTCTATCCCCAGTGGCTAAGGTTGGTTCAGTGGGTTGTGTAGGCTTCCTGGTGGAGGGGACTAGTGCCTGTGTTCTGGTGGATGAGGCTGGATCTTGTCTTTCTGGTGGGCAGGTCCACGTCTGGCGGTGTGTTTTGGGGTGTCTGTGGACTTATTATGATTTTAGGCAGCCTCTCTGTTAATGGGTGGGGTTGTGTTCCTGTCTTGCTAGTTGTTTGGCATAGGGTGTCCAGCACTGTAGCTTGCTGGTCGTTGAGTGAAGCTGGGTGCTGGCATTGAGATGGAGATCTCTGGGAGATTTTCGCCATTTTATATTATGTGGAGCTGGGAGGTCTCTTGTGGACCAGTGTCCTGAAATTGGCTCTCCCACCTCAGAGGCAAAGCACTGACTCCTGGCTGCAGCACCAAGAGCCTTTCATCCACACGGCTCAGAATAAAAGGGAGAAAAAGTAGAAAGAAAGAATTAGTAGAAGTAGAAAGAAAAGAAAGAAAGAAAGAAAGAAAGGAGGGAGGAAGGAAGGAAGGAAGGAGGGAAGGAAGGAAAAAAGAAAGAAAGAAGATAAAGTAAAATAAAATAAAGTAAGATAAAATATAATAAAGTTATTAAAATAAAAAAATAATTATTAAGAACAAAACAAAACAAAATAAAAAAACCGGACGGACAGAACCCTAGGACAAATGGTGGAAGCAAAGCTATACAGACAAAATCTCACACAGAAGCATACACATACACACTCACAAAAAGAGGAAAAGGGGAAAAAATCATAAATCTTGCTCTCAAAGTCCATCTCCTCAGTTTGGGATGATTCGTTGTCTATTCATGTATTCCACGGATGCAGGGTACATCAAGTTGATTGTGGAGCTTTAATCTGCTGCTTCTGAGGCTGCTGGGAGAGATTTCCCTTTCTCTTCTTTGTTCTCACAGCTCCCAGGGGCTCAGCTTTGGATTTGGCCCCGCCTCTGCGTGTAGGTCGCTGGAGGGCGTCTGTTCTTCGCTCAGACAGGATGGGATTAAAGGAGCCGCTGATTCGGCCGCTCTGGCTCACTCAGGCCGGGGGGGGGGGGGGGGGAGGGAGGGGCACGGAGTGCGGGGCGAGCGTGAGGCGGCAGAGGCCTGCGTGCGGCGTCAGAGGCCAGCGTGACGTTGCAGCGGCCCGAGGCGCGCCGTGTTCTCCTGGGGAAGTTGTCCCTGGATCCCGGGACCCTGGCAGTGGCGGGCTGCACAGGCTCCCCGGAAGGTGGGTGTGGATAGTGACCTGTGCTCGCACACAGGCTTCTTGGTGGCGGCAGCAGCAGCCTTAGCGTCTCATGCCCGTCTCTGGGTCCGCGCTTTTAGCCGCGGCTCGCGCCCGTCTCTGGAGCTCCTTTAAGCAGCGCTCTTAATCCCCTCTCCTCGCGCACCAGGAAAGAAAGAGGGAAGAAAAAGTCTCTTGCCTCTTCGGCAGGTCCAGACTTTTCCCTGGACTCCCTCCCGGCTAGCCGTGGTGCACTAACCCCCTGCAGCCTGTGTTCACGCCGCCAACCCCAGTCCTCTCCCGTCGCTCCGACCGAAGCCCGAGCCTCAGCTCCCAGTCCCGCCTGCCCCGGCGGGGGAGCAGACAAGCCTCTTGGACTGGTGAGTGCCGGTCGGCCCTGATCCTCTGTGCAGGAATCTCTCCGCTTTGCCCTCCGCACCCCTGTTGCTGTGCTCTCCTCTGTGACTCTGAAGCTTCCCCCACTCCACCACCCGCAGTCTCCGCCCGCGAAGGGGCTTCCTAATGTGTGGTAACCTCTCCTCCTTCACAGCTCCCTCCCACTGGTGCAGGTCCCGTCCCTACTCTTTTGTCTCTGTTTATTCTTTTTTCTTTTGCCCTACCCAGGTATGTGGGAAGTTTCTTGCCTTTTGGGAGGTCTGAGGTCTTCTGCCAGCATTCAGTAGGTGTTCTGTAGGAGTTGTTCCACGTGTAGATATATTTCTGGTGTATCTGTGGGGAGGAAGGTGATCTCCACGTCTTACTCTTCCGCCATCTTGCCGGAAGGCTGGCCGGTGGATTCTTAACCACTGTGCTAACAAGGGAAGTCCTCTTCCTTTGTTCTTCTTTAGTCTGGTGTTTTCTTCTGACCTTTAGTGCCTTCCATTGTGAATTACAATTGTAAAGATAATTTGAGGCTTGGAATGATCCCTTCCTCCTGAGGGAATTTACTTTTGTTTCTGTTGCACAGTTAGGGTACGGTGGACCACTTTTATCTAAATAGAGATTGAGCTGATTTGAAGCTGGGATTTAGCCTTTGTGAATACTCACTTCAGACATAGGTTGTAGTCTTTTGGTTTTCTCAAATGAAGACCTTCAGTGTTTTAAACTGTTCCTTCTCCTTGGTACACCCTGGACATCATTTTTGTCACCCAAACTGTAAAACTGCTGACTGCCCTGCTAAGCTTCTCAAGCTTTCAGCTGAAGCTTCCAAGCTGACTAATGCCTTCAGGTGAAGAGAGGTTCCCAACATTTGCTTCACCTCTCCGAGCTTCCCTTATTTTTGGAATTGCATTCCCTTACATGTTTACTTTGGTAGCTCTCCAGTGTCTTCAGAGAGATGATTTTCATGCTTCTTCCTGCTCTTCAGGTTATTTTCAGTGGTGTATCAGTCCTGAATAACTAGTACATCATTTGCTGGAAAAGGTGATTCCTCATGGTTTGGAATTAGAAGGGTAAAGTATAGAGCATGTCTTTCTTACCAACTACAAAGTATGCTGCACGAGGGTGTCTCCTGCATTTCAGCTCTGCTGTATTGTTAACAATTGTTCGGATTGGCTGTACTTTCTCCTGCCTCAGAGCCATTGCATTTGCTGTTTCCTCTACCTAGAATATTCTGTTGCCTCTCTTCATTTAACTCACTCACGCCCATTTTGCAGGTCTTAAGCTATATTTCACAGAGAAGCCTTCCTTAACCTCCCAGGCAAGGTTAGATTTCCCTGCATTTTTCTTACAGTAATTTGCACACTCAGAATTATTAAATTAATTATAAGTTAATGTCTGTCTTACCCAGACAGAAATTAGGTCTGCTTCCTTAGACTGTGCTAGCACAATGCCTGTCACGTAGTCGATACTCTCAAAATAAATCTACGCTGGCATGCTTTAAGGTAGGTTAATATTTCCCAAAATGTGTTCCAGGAAAAAGTGTTCCAAGGTCAAATAACTTTTGGCAACATGTCATAGTATATCTGCCTTTAAGAAAATCACAATAGGCACTGATGTATTAAAAAATCTTAGAAATTTCATAGGTAATAAATCTATTCAACTTTGCTTATTCCTGAGTTTAACACTTAAAAAAAACCTGAATATTTACTCTGCAGAATGCTCTTCAAAAATAATCTGGTTAGATACTTTCTAGAAATGAAAAAGAGAGTTTTTAGGTTTTAGGGAAAAAAAACTTCATCTAGAATGAGTCAATGTATTATAAATTCTGGATGAGTGATTTCAAAATCAAAGAGGCTCAAAGGGCAGCTTCATTATAGCAATATTTACAGGACTGGAGTTGGGCTGGCATGGACAAAAGATTTCTTGCTTCCAGTTTACTACAGTCTATCTACATAACTCCACAAGTGGCATGAAAAAGGAAGGTTTCAAACACTGATCTCAAGAGATTGTCGTCATGAGCTAAAAAATATATATTGAACTGACTGTTTCAGTCCCACATGATTCTTTGGCAGTCAGGCAGCCCCAGCTAATATGTGGCATTTCCCAGATTTGTGTGAACAATTAACTAGTTCTTGCATCAAAGATTAATGACATGAGAAGTAAAATCAGATGCAAATGGCATTTCAGCTGGCAAATAAAACAATATTTTTTTCAGAGAATTCCCAGTAGCTAATTGTAAATTTTTTCTTTCATCATTAAGCAAGTAATAACTAATTTACATTTATTCCTACTGGCTTTCCCTCTTCTCTTGCTCTTCTCCTGTCTCCTTCCTTTATTTAATACATTTGGAAATTATCACTAGAAGTATACCATAATACTCCACATCTGTATAACTGCTCCGGTTGGTATATACCAAATATACCATTATACTCCATATCTGTATAACTGCTCCTTCCCCCAGTGCTTGCGGGCTATTGACTTGACCAGACTTTATTTCTATCAAGTATTGTTACACAGAGTTTGAGATTCAGGGATCCACACTGGATGGATCCCATTATCACCTGTGGATGAATCTCAGCTCTACATGTCTTTATTCATGACAAATGGACTTCAATCTCAACTATCTTTTGGACATGTTCTAATGATTATTCTAATAGCATCTCAAATTCATTATGTTCAAACCTTAACTGAACATACATAATACTTCTGGCTTGGTGCTTAGTATATGATAGGCTCTCACAAAAATTCCGGTTCTCTTTCTTGCATCAAACATGCTTATTCTCATGATTCTCTCCATTTTTTTTTGTTTGTTTGTTTGTGAATGAGACTATATTGTGAATCAACTACACTTAACAATCCAGCATCTTTCTTCTAGTTTTTATCTTTCTCCCATTTTTTTCCTTCAACAACTATTCAACTAACTCCTATGTTTTTAAGAAACTATGTTGGGATATAATAATTAGGAGGACACAGTTAAGCTCATCATAAATTTTCAGTCTGGTAGAAAGTCAGGGAGAGAAACGAGTAATAAAGTGACAAATACAGAGGTGAGTGTAGGGTAGGAGGAGCACAGACGAGGACACTAACCCAGCTAGGGGGAGTCACAGAAGATTCTCCAGAGGAGAGGGCAAGCATGCTGGATTATGAAACACAAATAAAAATTATCCCAGAGAAAAGCAAGGGAGGTGAATGGTGACAGGAAGAATTTTTCAGGAATTGGAAGTAAATGTTATGTGAACATGCATAAAACTAAAACTCTGCTTTAGGAAGGGCAGAGGTTGGGGATATAAACAAGGGGGTTCATAGGTCAAGATGGTCCTTGTGTACCAAGTTAAAGGGTACATCTTGAGGGTAGAGTAGCAGTGATAGTTGGCGTTGGGCAGGGCTGGGTGACTGGTTCTGGCCAATGGGCTGTAAAGGAGGGTGACAGTGAAAAGCCATTGACTGTGTTGCTTTCCAGTCTTTGTTTCCCTGTCATATCAAGTGAAGAAATGGGCTCTTTCAGATGGCACAGTTAGGAAGGTGGAGACCCCACTAGCCTGTGTTGTTGAATCACTGTAAAAATATCAGTTACCCTGGAGGGTTGTTCTGACTTGGAGCAGAGATTTCTCAACCCTGCTGAGATTTTGGGGTCATTTCTTACCCCAGAAGAATATTGGCTGTCTTGGTGGGTATTCATTCATAGAACATCTTTCCTTCTATGCAATCTAAAGTTGCTACTTCCTTCTCAACCATCATCACACAATATATAGCAATTATCACCACATGAAACTATCTTTCATTTGTTTATTGCATATATTTCTTTTCCAGAATATGAACTGTGCAAAGCAATGACCTGTTTCTCTCATTCACCGGTTAACGCCTAGTACATAACACGAAAAATACTATTATTTTAAACTGAGGATGATGGTTTTGTAGAAAAAGTGAGCAAAGGGCACAAGACTCATTCAATCATTTTGTGAACTGCTTAGAGAAAGAGAGATTTGGTTTTATTTCTTGCATATTATGCACATTAAAGGAGAGAGTGCAAAGTATTTTACAGATGATTTCAGTCAGAGAAAGAGGCCTGAGCACCTGTTGGGGTGTGAAGATAACAATAAGAGAGCTCAGAATTCAATTAACTTGAATCATTGCTGTTGTCATTACTGATTTCACACCTTGTGATGGTAATAACTTATGGTGGCTGATTTGGGGACTTCTGGTATTTTATGGTTTGTGTGTGTGTGTCTTACAGGTAGCCCTTTTGTTGTTTGTTTTACACAAGTACATTTTAATTCCTGATCTCTGTTACTGCAAGAACTTCTGCCCCTATCGCTCCTATTGATTTTCCTAAATTAAGATATAAAGTTACCATGACAGATAGCAATGCCTGATATCTGGAGACTAGATGATGCTAAATTAAAAAATGTCCTAGTTTCTGACTTGTGAACCATGAATTCTGGAGCAAAATATGAGGTCACTATGCAAAACAAATTACTGGCATGCCGATGACCACTAAGACAATACAATGAATGGATAGACGTTGAAACAATAAGTCTATAAGAAATGTTAAGATTTAGCTATTCAAGTCTAACAAACTTAGAGTTCTCTTACAGGTATATTTTCAGGGTTTACAAAGTATTTTGCTAGCTTTCCCTGCTGAACTTGAATTCTTGCTGGTAGTAAATTACTGAGTCGTATAGAATTTGGTTTGAGGTTTGTCTCTTTCATTTATCTGGATAACCTTGGTCAAGTTTCTGATCTTTATCATGGTCCATAGTTGTAAAATAAAGACTAACAAATTGTTACACTAGGCTGTGGTAATAATTAAATAATCTGGAGTAGTAAAGGGCTTACCAAAGACCTGGACCAACTGATATTAGCAATTGCTTTGGGGATATTATATTTGAAATATTATCCAATTTTTTTTTCTTCTCAATAATCTAGTGGGATTCTTCCATGGGACGGTAAATGGGAGGGTCAGTGTTACATGATTTGTTCTCTTTCTGTCTCTTTCAGGCAGAAAGAGGAAATAGAGAACTTTTCTGGTGCTGGAAGGAGGAGTATAGTCTATTAGATTATGGTTCACATATATTCACATGCCTTTTCCTCACCACCATGGATGGAGTTTACATCACTACCTCATTCATGTTGGATTTGGTCATGTGACTTGATTTGGCCTCACAGTAGGTGGAAAGTACTTTGACCGATGCAAAGGCCAACCGATATGGCATAAGCACAAGCTTGAACTGTGTTCCTGTGGTTGGGCTTGATCTCTTGCAACCTCTGGTCATGAGAATAATGTGACCTGAGTAGTCTACTGGGCCAATGAGGATGAGAAACAGGAGATGGTGATTTGGACCTAATCTTCAGCTTGGAACTAAGCCAGCCAAGCCTACCTAGGTTCAGCAATCCCCAACTCTTAGCCCACAGATGCATGAATGAAAACATATGGTGGTTGTTTTTAAGCCACTTAATTATTGAAATGACTTGTTCACAGCATTACTGTGACAATAGATGACTGATAAAAAGAGCCAAAGAGAAAGAAGTCATAAGAAGAGCAAGGTCTTGACCATTCTTTTCTCTGGGAGAGAAACCCTGGGAATGGGGAGAGGCAGGTAAAAAATGCCAGGTATATTTGTGTGAATCCCCAAATTTTCAGACTAATGCTTCACTTTCTCATGTGTGTCCTAGGAAGTTTGCAAGCCTCTCAGAGAAATTTTCTTTCTAGTACAATGTAGCATCCAACATGGTGCAGGAGCAATAAAGTAGCATCAGTGGAAGGAGGTGCAAGTTAGATGGTTCTAAGATTGCTATTTAAGCCATCCTGAGATTGAATGTGACATGTAGGGTATCCAGAATTTCCATATGTTCCAGGATAGAACTGGTGGACATGAAGATGCCTAGGGCAAGAATTAAAAATTTCAGAATGACAGAAACCATAGATTTCAGGCTTCAGTACAATGGCTCCCCAAGCCAGAAGGGGTTACCCACGTATCGGTAGATGGTTACTGTGGACACCTGGAATCCAGACAGGAATGGGGACGCCTTCACATAGGCCAGTGAGAATTGGGAGAACAGCACAAGAAGCAGCAGCTCCCTACCCCGCTGCCCTGTGTATTCTTATGCTCAACTATATCCCCACACATAACCTTAGGAAACTGAAGAAAACTGTGAATCTTTTTGAAAGACGTTAAGAACCTGACAGAAGATATTTCTATTAAACTGGAAGAAACTATGTTCTCTACTGCCATCATCAAGATTTGAGCTCTAGAGCAAGATAAGGTCAAATTATAGTAAATAAACACTTTCTTTTTTCCACACCTAAATGATAGCATATATTTTGGCTTCAGTATTATATTGTTAATTATCATCATCATCATTATTTCTTTTGGAAAGATCATTTGGTCTAATTCTTCCAATAATGCTTGAATCCTCTTAAACACCATCAGAGACAGAGCATTTACTATCTCATTCCATTTCTGAATAGCTACAAATACTAGAATGGTTGTCCTTATAGAGAGCTAAAATTGATCTTCCTGTAGCTCCTAGTCATAGTCTTGTTTCTCTCCCATGAAGTCATGTAGAAACTTCTATTCCCTCATCCACATGACAATTGGACTTACCCCATAGCTAGTAAAGGGAAAAAAAGAACTGACTATAAAGTTTTTAATGTATCCCTAGATTTAACCATGCTTCTCATATTTAATTATAGTTCACACATTTTCAAATGAAAGCATCAAAATTGAGAACTGCCACATATTGGAACAGGAGGTTAAAAAATTGTGTACCAAATAAAGGATTGGGGGACATTAGCTTAGCAGAAGTTTCTGTAAAAAAAAAAAGACCTGGGGATTTAATTGGTTAAAAGATTAGCATGATATTGAAAGAGCAATCATTCTGCTTTAATGGAAGGGCAGTATCCCACATGATAAATAGTAATTGTTTCAGTGTTTTCTGTGTTGGTAGTGTCATACATAAATCATCTCAATATCCAGTCTTCCTCCTCAACTCTTTTCTTTCCTTCAATCTCTACATCCAATCAAATACCAAGTTGTATTATGTCTACTTCCTTAAGAACACTTGAATCAGTTCCTTCTCTCCACCACTACTGCTGCTACCTGAGTTTGCACTACCAGTATCTTTCTATGTGTAGTCCTGTAATAGTCTTCCTGCTGATCTCTTTCTTCTCAATTGCTTTCCACATTGAAACAATAATCTTTCTCACATGCCAATACGATATCATCTCTTTCATGTTTATTCCAAGACACGTTGAATCTACTCTTACTACAACTAATCCTAATTTCTTCACACCTCTCATGCTGTGAGTTTGTTGCTGTGCTTAATGTAATTTTAGTGACTAAGGTATGTATATTTTATACATGACTTTTTAAACACAAGCCCAATATTCCACCGGGCTCAATCAAAAAGAGTGGTATTCTTCAGTGCTGGGGGAATATCTGGCTGAGCTGGACTTACTAAATTACAAATTAAATGGCGGTCTCAAGTAGGGGCTTGGATGGATTTTTAAGGGCAATTTTGACTACTTGATTTTTGCTGAACCTCACAGTAAAAATTGATTTCATTGTCACTTGTGAGATAGTAATGCCATTGCTGTTCTTTATCATTTTTATTTTGATTATTTTTCATGAGATAGAAAAATTATAAGCACAATTCTCAGGGAGGGAATTATCTTAATCTGAAAAAATACTTTGAGAGGTGTTTGGGCTTGAAGGTGAGATCTTTGGGAACCAGTCTGAAGCTGGCAATAAGGATGAAGAAGAGGTGGAATCTATTTTACATAATACAATAAAAAAATTTTAAATTAAAGTTGCTCTTTAAAATTTAAAGGACTGCTGAGGACCAAAGATTTCAGAGCTATTTTTTAAATTTATTCATTATTCATTTTACAAGGGAATGAACTGAGGGTTAGAGAAGTTAAGCCATGGTGGTTAATCATGCAGGTTTTGCACTTGAGTTCAGTTCAGGAACCCAAACTTTCTAGCGTAGGACTTGAGGAAGTTATTTAACTTTTTAAACTTTCAGTTTCATATGTATAAAGTGGAAGTTATAACAGCATCCAAATCATAGGGTTCTTATGGGAGATTAAATGAGATAATCCATGTAAAGCAGTTAGCATGTTACTTGGCACTTACTAAGCATGTTCTAAAAATCTTTATTTTCTCCTTTTTCCCTTTTTCCTTTTCTTATTTTACTTTTGCCCAGGTCCCCAGAGCTAGTGAATGGTTTTACATTCCTAACTAGTTCATTCTGATCCAAACTTCAGTGCAATTGTATTATGCACCTCTGCTGATTATTTGTGCTACCAATCACACATAACAAGATGGGGACTTTAAAACCTCTTATCAGCTAGTTCTATAATCTGTTTATTGGGGTATGGAATTATTATTACTTTATTTTATTTTTTCTGCTCAGACTGCTACCTCAACTTTTCTTAGCAAGAGCATATATCTTTTCTTTGAAGATCTGATCTTTTTTCACCACCCATTACACTGGGTTTGGTGGGGCTGCCAATTTCAGCATCTTGGCCCCATGGTCAGGCCCCATGGCCACACATGTGAGCATAAGATCTATTATAGGATTGTATCGTTTCAGATGCAGTGATAATTCTGATTGTTGGACATGTGTCTTAAGTTGAGGTATTGTGATAAACAGTCTGATGCCATATTTTGGTGTTTGACTGCTGAGAAGCTTTTCAGCCTACGCCTTCCTCATCCCTTCTGCCTCACATCTGGGCAAGATGATAAGCAAGGCCAGGGCTTCTCCTTTGGTGCTGATGGGAGATTCAAACCAGGCAAGCACCTGCCCAAGCATGGGAACCCTCACTCTAGCCCCACTAATTAATCACAATAAAAGCCTCAAGCCAGTCTCCTTTCTTTGTTCTCTCAGGCCATTTTCTGACCAGTGTGGAAAGTCTGCCCCACTCTCTCCAGAAAGCCTCATTATGTAAGTAATAAGCCTTTTTCATACCCTCATGTTGTGTGTGTGTGTGTGTGTGTGTGTGTGTGTGTGTGTGTGTGTGTGTGTGTGTGTGTGTGTGTGTGTGTCCTCAGTCTTGACACCTGATTCAAACTTTGGGTAAGGAGCCATACTGCCTCTGAAGAATGACAATAACAGATTAAGTGGGTCTCTTGGTCCTCTTGAATTGTGAGGTCTAATGAAATGACCTCTAGCTGCCAGTTGCCAAGTCTCCTACAACATGGACAGGTAGGAGAGAATAGAGCCAGCATCCAGAGGAAAGCAAGAGACTCAGTGAGAAAGTCTAAATGGCACTTAAGTCCTAGAATCCACCCCCAACTTCCCAGTTACATGAGCAAATAAATCTCCTTTTGTGGCTTAAGCTTATTTGCTGCTTTCAGGAACTTCCCACATAAAGACTCCTGTCTTAAAGATATCTTAATGGGCTCTAGGCATAAAAGATAAGCCCCCAAGCCCCTGAGAATTAAAGAAAGTTTTAGAAAAGGAGGCTGAGATGCTCTCTGTGGGATGAGAAAATATATATATTTTTGTTCTGTGGCTCTTTAGTATGAAGAGAGATGACAGGAGTATGCTACATCAGGGAAATGCCAAGAGAGGACCCTTGGTGACAGGGCGGTTGAAGGGTCCTCAGGGAAAGGAATATCTAGTAAAAATCTTAAAATTGCTGTGTGATTCCTCCTCATGTTCCCTGATCTTCAGGAAGGTGTTCAATTCTTATTAATGCTTTGATGTAGCTTTTGTGGAAATGGATGGAATGGCTGTTGAATTTCGTATTGGATTTGCTGAGGAGTGAAAGAGATTCCACCTGTGAGAAGGCAGAGGATGCATGATTTCGTGCACAGAAAACCTTAGGAGGGATTTGGGCTTGTACAGGCTATAGAATCAGGGGAGGGGATTTGGGGACAATTTTACTTGGAGCTCAAAGGGTAGAGGATTTCATGTTAAATATAGTTTATAGTGAATAAGAATGGGTCTAGCATTCTTTTTTTCCCCCAAATCTTGTGGGTATCATTTAGTAATTTTATTTCCTCTGTGCACTAAGTAGTAATGTGATAGCTTGCAAAAGTTCATTTTCTTTATGTGCCCAATTGATATCCATGTCATAACGTAGGTACTGGGGAGAGCTCACTCATTATATGCTCAAAGATAGATTTAAATAAAGCAGTACAGGAAAAAATCTATTACTGCAGATACTAAAAGAACAGTCCATAATTTTAGTTTTGGTTGTAATTCTTTTATATTGATTTAAACTAAGGGCTCATTAACTTAGTTTTGCTATCTTTTTGCTAAGTAGAATATCAGAGTATATTTATTAACCCAGCATCTTGTATGAATTTTTCAAATCTTTGTATAAAGACTTTTTCAAAGTCTACTGTATAAATAGAGTAATCATATTATTTACGTAGGTTTATAAATTAACATTTTTTTAAAGTACTTAATAAGCAATATAGAACTATTAGAATCCAAGAGCTAGACGAGGTCTTAAATATCATCATGTTCCCTGAATTTTTAGATGAGGAATTGAGGCTGAAGGCAACTGAGTGTCTTGCTCAAACCATACGTGTGGGACTGAAACCAGAATATGGATGTGTGGCTTTGGTCAAACCTTTTTTCCACCATGCCATTTTCCTGTCTATAAAAATGAAGGGGTTGGACTAGATAATTTTTATGGTTCTTTTCTCCTGTAAAATCCATTTTTTAAAAATCTAAGGATTTGGGTAATTTCTATATTTGTACCAAAACTTCTAAGTAACTGGCAACAAGTAACTACTTATCAGAACACATGGAACTGCAATGTGTCTTGTGGGGCAGACCAGCTCTCAACATGCTTCTACAGTCCAGGAAACCACACAGCTTTTAGTTACTCTGCAGCCTGCCATGCAATAGAATACTTTCTCTGGTTGCTCACATTATCCCAGCACTTTGTGTAAGGTATACTACATTTCAGAAATAAACAGTTTCAACTAAGAAAGGAGATGTAAAACCATATGAACTCAGCTCAGTAATCAAGGAGCAAGGTTTTGTTGAATTCCTGCTGTGTGTTTAGAATGGCGCCAGAGATGAAATTGGATTAAAAGGAAGTGTGAGACATGGACCCTATGTTCAATGGCATCATCCAGGGGAGGAGATAGAGCTGTCTCAGAAAAAATAACAGAAAAATGGTACACTATGTTGTGTGGTTCTGACACCAAGTGAAACAAGATTTCCATGAAGAAAGAATATTTATAGCTTCCTAGTCCTTTACACTTCTCTTAGGCATTTTATTTTTTCCATCCTCTAGAAATAAAGTTTAGATAGTTAGGATGGGATATTCAGGGGTTTTAAAACAAAGATGAAGAATTTTGACCTGATGAGATATATAAAAGAAGTCATTAATGGGAATCCCCTGGTGGTCCAGTGGTTAGGACTCTGAGCTTCCACTGCAGGGGGCACAGGTTCAATCCCTGGTTGGGGAACTAAGATTGTGCATGCCACGTGGTGTGACCAAAAAAAAAAAAAAGAAGTCACTAATATGTGTTTGTATAGGTAAGTGAGGTGAGGAAAATGTGGTTTTAAGATTAGCGTCAGGCAATGGTATGCAAGCTGAATTGAGAGAAGCCTGAATGAAGGAATTGAGACCAGTTTCAGTAATCTTAGATGATGTAATGTGGATGTGTTATGTGATGCGGGTTGTGCAACAGCTCCAAAAGGCAGTGGCTTAACACAATAAAGCTTTATTCCTCTTCATGTTGTGCAGTATGGGCGAGTAGGGGACTTAATGCTACAAAATCACTTACAAACCCATGTAATTTGTAAACTGTGGGTTTACCATCTTTAACTTGTGGTTTCAAGGTTACCTTAGAGTGTACACAACTATCACACTGGAGGGAGGGAGATGAAGAGAGAGAAGAGACAAACTATTTCTGCTGATTTCAGACAAACTATTCTGACTAACCTCATGGAGTCACCGAGAAGCAAGGAGACCTTGGCACGTAGTTTAGCAGTGGGACCTGGAAGAAGAAACTGGCTTGTGAGCAGCCTCGCCAGCTTCCTCCCTGTGGGTCTCTAGGAAATCAATTTTGATAAACAGAAATGCACTAACATTTCCCGAGTGGGACATGAACTGTGCAACACAGAAATATTTCCAGCACTTGCCTGATACTGATCATTTGAGGTACTTACTAAAAATGTTGATTTGGGATCCCTCACCCAGACCTTCTGAATCCAATTCTCCAGAAAAAGGGTCTTGGAATCTGTGTTTTTACTATGTTCCAGATGATTTTTATCACTAGGCAAGTTTTGAAAACCCTGCTTTACACAAATACAACTTTATGTGTAGGAGCTATTTTTATTCCCCATTTTACACATGAGGTTATTGAAGTTAATTAACTTGCTCAAGGTCACAGAACTGGGATGTGGCAGAAATGGGACCTGAACTTGGTCTTGCCAGACCCTATAGGCTAAGCACTGAAATTTTCTTCCATTTTGCTTCCCCTTGAGAATCCATATTAACTGGAACAAATTATTGAGGGAACCCATGGAACCATGGAACTCTAGGAGTTATATATATATATATATATATATATATATATATATATATATATTTATTTATTTATATATTTATATATATATAGTTATTTTTATATATATATGAGTTATATATATTCTAATAAATGCTATAATATCAGATTTTGAATTTTCTATGTCTGAATAACAGGGTATATCCATAAACAAACAAAAATCATGACATTCCAGGCCCCAACATCTTGCCCCCTTAATAGCAAGAGAAGTCTAACACATATGTAACGCATGCTCATTGTTGCTGTTTTTTTATGGATCTCAGAAACTAAGAACAAATTGAGTTAGTTTAGTGCCACCTGGAAAGAAAGGTGTGGCAATTTGCAGGAAAAATGCCTCATCATCTTCCAGGGTGGAATAAGTGAGGCTTTGGTCAACTGACTGGCTGAAAAGTCAGTCAGGGATGATGCTGTGAAAAGCAGGATAAACACATAAACATCCTGGACCAAGAAAATGTCACCTTGGTAATGACAAGTAATCCCTGAGAGTAGAAATGTGAGTGAACAATCTTCAATGATGAAAAACTCAAAGGTGAGGAGAATTTGCCACTCAGAAAAATAGAAAATTCTGTTTCTAGGTTACTCTGAAGCAGAAGTTGTTGAACTCTAAAATAGGCTGTGGAAGTGTCAGCAAGAAGTAGTGATTGCTAGAGTTGCACGGGCAGCCCAAGAGCTGATCACTGTTCAGGTCAGATCTTCCTCGCTTTCCAGTGGAATATCTAGGTACTCATAACGGATGGTGGGAGCCTTGAATGATCAAAGGTTGCTGGCTAGGAGGAGACATAACATGAGAAAGTTAGCTTTGGGTGCCAGAGTTGAATACACAATAAATGCATTGAGCAGCCCAAGCCAGCAGACAACGTAGCAGCAAAATGACCACGCCAATACACCAAGCACTGTGTGGGCGAATCCTATTAGGAAGTGTGGCATTACAAGACTTCACACCTGCCTGCTTGAAAAGATTTTTTTCCCTTTGGGAACTGTCATAGGTTGAATTGTTTCCCCTCAAATTCATATGTTGAAGTCCTACTGCCTATACCTCAGAATGTGATCATATTTGGAAATAGGGTCATTGCAGATGTAATTAGTTAAGATGAGGTCATACTGGGATAGGGTTCACCCCATATCCAAAATGATTGGTGTCCTTATAAAAAGTAGAAATTTGGACAAGACTCACATGCAGAAAAAACTCATGTAAAGATGAAGGTTGAGATCAGGGTGATGCAGCAAAAGCCAAGGAACACCGAAGATTGCCAGCAAAGCACCAGAAGTGAAAAGAGAGGAATGGAACAGATTCTCCCTCACAGGCTCCAGAAGGAACTAACCCTAATGACACCTTGATCTAGGACTTCTAGCCTCCAGAACTATGAGACAGTAAATTTCTGTTATTCTAAGGCACCCAGTTTTTGGTACTTTGTCACAGCAGTCCTAGCAAACTAAGGCAGGGACTACAAATGACAATGAGAAAAACTGAAGCTAAAATACAAATAAAAGTCCCCCCTTGGGGGATTTTGGGAATTGTAGAATATAGTTGGCCGTGTGGTATAAATGAAAAATCAGACAGATCTGTGTTTGAAACTTGGCATTCTTGTGTTCTGGGTAGGAATCCTTGAGCAAGTTATTCAGCTTCTCTGAGCCTCAATGTCTGCCTAAAAAAAATGAGGAAATGGTGTTTGGTTTCTGTAAGGATTAAATAAATAGCTCTATTTCAATTACTGTTTCAAATATGTATTGTATTCCATTCACTGCTTGATATGTATTATTTCACAACAAACCAATGATCTATGGTGTTACTTTCATTTATGGGAAGGAGGTTAGGCTCATGAGTCATTCAGTTAATAAGAGCTCTTTTAAAACATAGGCCTGTCATCTAAGGCCAAGGTCACAAACACTACACCTCCCACCTCCCTGGGTTATCTGCCCAGTGAAGAAAATATAATATCTGTTGCATTTGATTTTTGTTAGTTTTCCATAATATATAAACACATATTATCTAAATATATATTATATCTATTTAATTTTAATTTTACATTCCAACTTGGACTTGCTTGCTGGGCTCTTTCCTTGGTTTCTGAATGGGAGCTTGAATCAGAAGTATGACTCCTTCATGATTCAGGGCTCTCCAGCAAAATTATTAAATAAGGATTAATATGGCATCAAATAATAAAGGCCTCAGAATTATACTTAATGTACAAATATTAAGCCAAATGAGAAAACGATCCATCAATTATCTTTTACAGAAAAAGACTTTTGCTCTATCCAAAATGCAACAAATTATGGTATCAGACATCCCTCTATGATTTAAAATTTGATATATGTTTATTTGTCATTTCACTATAATACCTGAGGACATAATATTTTTGAATTTGTACTTTGAATTAATTGCTACTCTAAAGAAAAAATACAGTAAAAAATTAAATAAAACAACTTTTCTGCTTCATTTAAAGAGGTAATCTTATTATATATAACTCTCATGGAACTATGGTATTAATGATTTACCTGTAGATTATAATCTCTTTAAAAGATCATATACTTTGGGGGCTTCCCTGGTGGCGCAGTGGTTGAGAGTCTGCCTGCCGATGCAGGGGACACGGGTTCGTGCCCGGGTCTGGGAAGATCCCACATGCTGCGGAGCGGCTGGGCCCGTGAGCCATGGACGCTGAGCCTGCGCGTCCGGAGCTTGTGCTCCGCAATGGGAGAGGCCACAACAGTGAGAGGCCCGCATACCGCAAAAAAAAAAATAAATAAAAATAAAAAAATAAAAAAATAAAAAAATAAAAAAAAGATCATATACTTTAAGAGAGCTTATACTCATCATTTCTCAGTAGAACCTATAAAAGGAACTTGCACAAATTATGTGCATAATAAGGTTTTCTGCTGATAATGCAGATCACTCAGGCTAAGCATTTAATTTGCAAGTATCTTAAAAATATTGTATTTCTTTCACTGATCCTATAATTTTTATTTTGAATATGTAAATGTTTTAATCAAACTGGGAAAAAAAACCCAGTAGTTTTATTCTTACACTGTGATTGTATAATAATACTAAACCCCCAAATATATCTATACTGACTAAAACTTATCCAGTGCAATGGGAGAGAGGAAATGAATGATTTCAAACTTTGTGAGAAGCTCTGAGAACTCAGTGAGGGCTGAACTGAATGGCTTAGTGGAATATGGGTGATCATCTACATCTATGGGACATCTCTTCCAGTTCCAGGATATCAGGACCCTTTAAAGGAAAAAGAAATGCATGAGCTCAAATATTGGTTCCCCAATGTTAGACAAAATCCTATAAGATATGGATTGAAAGTTTATAACACTAAATTTGGAAGCAGTTCATTTGCTGAAATTTATCCCTGATGCATTTTTGTGGTTCAGACCCGAATCTCATTTAGCCTACAAAGTCCATATGGGCAATTTAAAGACTTAGCTTAACATTCTGTTTTTAGAGTATGTGAATCAAGACATTTGGACTATGAATCACCATTTTGTAGTCTTTTAATTCTAGGGGACACTTTGTTCCCTCCAAATAAGAACCAACCTTCAAGAGGAAAATTTCTCTGACAAATAATAGCAAATGCATGTTAGTAGTTTTCTATCATTTTGCCTTTGTAAATGATTACCCTTAAAACCCATCATGAATCCTACCTGAGTGAAAGCAATGAGAACCGTCTGGTGAGTTTGGGGAAAAAGGACTTAGAGGTCTGAGTACTTGTCACGTATGAGTATATGGGACATGAGACAATTTTTGCCTTATTTTTCAAAAGTGACTGACATTTAAAGAAAAAAATGAATAGAATATTAATTCTGATCTTGAGATAGTTGCTCTGGTAGTCACACTCTTTGATTTTAAAGTAAAAATAATTCTATAGTCATCATTCCATTTGGGAAATCAACATTTGATAATAAAAGTTCTGTCTATGCCTCAATAAACGGCATGTTGTATAAGAGGTAAAGAAGCCTTGGGATCTTCAAACGCTTCATATTAAAGTGTACTTGGTGGTATATTTATGTGCGGCATTTTATAGTACTTTATGCATCTGTATCCTCCAGTTATCTTGTTTTTAAGGACCCGAGGGAAAATTTACTAATTTCTTTGGATCTTGAGCAGCATTTTTAGAAAATTAATGTATTCACCACCTTCTTGATGGTATAGCATAACGGTTCAGAACACTGGCTGTGGAGTTAGGCTGCCTGGATTTGAATCCTTATTAGCTTATTATTAGCTATGCAACCTTGTTAGCCATATGCAAGTCACATAAGGTTTTCTGTAACCTCATCTGTAATGAGGATATCACTAGTGCCTATTTCCTAAAGTTTTTATGAAGATTAAATGAGGATAGAGCTTACAAATCAAGTTCTCAGCACAGCGCTTGGCATATACTAAGGCTTCACACATATGTGTGATACACCCTCTTTCAAGCCAAGAAGCAGGAGAGCGATCAGGGTGCACGGAGAGTAAAGATGGAGCCCGCTATGGTTTGTATTTCCCTTTGCTTCCCACTTGTTCGTACTACCTCAGCGAGCTGCTCAGGAAGCCACAGCAGAGATTACCAGAGATGCCCCTAGAGCAGGAAATGAATTCAGAAAAATCAGAGGGCTGCATTTGTGTGCAGTAACCACAAACACAACACTGCTATTATCCGCGTAGAATTAGGGAATGCCACTTAGGCTCCCAGTGGTTAAATTATACAATTAGAAGAACTGTTGAACATACTTTTTACACAATGGAAAAGAACGTCATACAAGATCTAACAGAGCTCGAATTGAAATACCCAGCTCTAGTAATGTGCTTCTAAATATAGCTTGGTTTCTTACAATCTGCATGTCTCATCTTCCAGCAAGAAGATTAGCATGTGCTCATAGCCATAAAATTGGCAGATATTTAATTTATCTTAACTGGGTTTTTAAATTTAAATGTTAGATTTAATAGGCTAGATACAATGTAACAATTATGTATGAAAAAATTTGAGTCCATTGTAATCCATTCAAATAATGCTCACTAAATATTCAAGAATCTTCCACTTTACCTTCTTTAGTAGTTGCACAGGTCTTCAGAGCAATCAGTTTTATGGCATAGTTCTTATTTAACAGGTATACTTATTTAAGTACCCCATGTAGAAGATATCATAGAAAATAACTGAAAACCTAGGTTATGATGGGTGTTGAGATCTACTCTATTTGGTTCTTTATTTATGTATCAGAAAAATATGATCAATTAATTCCCTAAACCAAACTTAAGGAGATACTTCTTAATTCAGACCCATCTTGCTAGACTTTGGCTGCTCCTTTACTTAAATTGTTGAGCAAAAAACAAACTCACTTTTAAAAATTGCTACAGCAGATGCTTTTTGGTGTCCCATGTCATATCCTCTCAGCCGATCTGATAGTTCAATCTGGGGTGGGCAGAATTGTACATGCTCCCCAAGGTCCTGGCCCCTGGTGTGCACACCTTTTCCCAATTATTCAATCAAACCCTAACCTAGATGCTGCTGTGAGGGGATTTTGCAGATGCAATTAAAGTCCTGATCAGTTGACCTTAAAATAGGAATATTATCTGACTTCATCACATGAACCTTTTGAAAACAGAGTTTTCTCCACTGGTGGCAGAAAAGGAAGTCAGAGAGATGTGCTCCTACTGGTTTGGAAGAAAGCAAACATGCATCTTGTGAACTGCTTGCCTGGGGAGGGTCCACGTGGAAGGAAATGTGGGCAGGCTCTTGCACCCAAGAACAGTCTCCAGCTGACAGCTAGCAGGAAAACAGGGACCACAGTCCTACAACTACAAGGAAGTGCATTCTGCTAATGACTGGTGAGCTTGGTAGAGGACCCTGAGTCCAGATGAGAACCAAAGCCCCAGCCAACACCTTCATTTCAGTCCAGTGAGGCCTTGAGCAGAGAATCAAGTTATGCCTGGACTTCTGACCTTCAGAAATTATGGATGAATTCATGAGTGTTATTTTAAGCCTCTGTTTGCGGTAATTTATTACACAGCAATAGAAAACTAATACTACATAGTCTTAACTGCTGCACGTAGTTCTGTGTAAGCCCAGACTCACCTCTCACTGGGCGGCATCCTCCTTCCAGGGTGCACTGTGTGTCCGTGCTCTTTCTACCCCAGGGTCTTCTCCAATGCAGTAGAAGCTTCTTTGGCCCTATTCAATCACAGCCTGGAAGTATGAGGGATGTAGTGCTCTGAAGGAACCACTAACTTATTGGAGACTAGAGTTAGTAGGTAAAAGTTCCATAGCTCTTCAAGCAGTCATCTCTGTTTCCCAGAAGTGCTGGGGTGCCTATATCAGTGACCTCAGCAGCCACCGTCTCACTAACTGATCCTTTCCTGTCTCACTTTGTCTCCACAGTAAACTCCCTGCATACATGTGCTCATCTCAGACTCTGTTCTCAGGGAAATCCAAACTAAGAGAGTTACAAGTCTTTAGAAGATAAGAAGCTACTAGATCTTACCCCCTCTAGTATAACATCCTTAAAATATTACCAAGAGATAGAGTGTTAAAGGTAAAAAGAAAATGTTTCCTGAGCCATTCAGAAAAAGAGAGTAATACATTTGGATTGAAAGAGTCAAAATCAGGTGATTGTGTGAAATACCCTAGAATCTGCTGCATGATCACTTGTGTCAACAACCCAAAAATGATTACTACAATGCATTTTATTTGAACAATGTTTCATATTTATAAAGTTCTTTCATGTGTATTATCTCTTTTAATTCCCACAACAATCTAGATTTTTTTTTTTTTTTTTTTTTTTAGTGTTCCAGTGATCTTGGTCTTCTGAATAGTTTGGATGGTATCACTTTTGAGCAATAGATACCATGTAGTTGTTAATTTGGGATTTTAAAAAATGATTTAATTGTGTCTTTCAAGCAACATAATTTAAATGCTTCTTCATTTCAGAATTATTTCATGGTTCAGGTTTTTGTCTCCTGGTCTGCCAATTCTATAACTGTTAAAAATTCTTTCAATAGATAGAGGCAGCATAACTTAGTGGAAGGTTATAACATTTCTATTGTTGGTAGTCTATTTCCTTAATATTTATCTTAGAGTTTGACTTACTAATATTTACTTGGTCATTTTTTTTTTTGCGGTACGTGGGCCTCTCACTGTTGTGGCCTTTCCCATTGCGGAGCACAGGCTCCGGACGCGCAGGCTCAGCGGCCATGGCTCACAGGCCCAGCCACTCCGTGGCATGTGGGATCCTCCCGGACCGGGGCACGAACCCATGTCCCCTGCATCGGCAGGCGGACTCTCAACCACTTGCGCCACCAGGGAAGCCCTACTCGGTCATTTTTAAGAAATTAATTCTGGGACATTTCTATTTGGAACAGTGAGATTTTCTGGAACTGTGAGTTTTAAACAATTTCTGGGCCTTAAATTCTCTGTATTCTGAAGCTTTGTCATTATTTTCAAGATGAATACTTGTATCTTGTGAAAGTGGCCTAACAGAACCCATGAAATCTCTTGGGGAAAATTAGATGTTCTCTGGAAGGTCATTTCTGTTTCTACATTATGTTCTCTGAATTTCTCTTGCTTAATTCTTTGCTGGGATTTAAAACAACAACAACAACAACAAAAAAAACTTTTGACAGTCATTTCCTGCTGCTTTTTCAAATCTCAGAGAGTAGTCCTCTGTTTAAGGTATCACAGTTGGTTGTTACAAAAAAGATTTTTTATGTTACAGTTGGAAGATTATGACTTCAGGCAGGGGAAAGTAGCAAAGGAAATAGAACTCAAACCATAATCTTTAGTGGGGAAAAAAATACAAGAAAACATGTAGAATTTGTCTCCAGTTTTCAATTATATTTCAAAATTATATTTCAATTAAGTTTCCCCATGAGCCATCATCATTCTTTAGAGACATATAAAAAATATGGTTTGGGATGAACTTTTTCACCTTTACTATGAGATTTTTATTTTTAGAGAGTCTGATTATCAGCGGCTCTCTTCTGATTTAAACTTCACTAGTGTTAACAAAATAATTTTGAAGATGATGTTGTTTTGTATTTTTGCTTTTTAAAAAATGAATCAATCCATAGCTATATATATACCTATAACTGCCCTAGATAGCTGAAGTTCAAATTTTGGAGATTTTCATGGTGAGTCCAAGTGGCAATTCCCTTTCCCACTCATGCATTTACAATAAGCCAGTGTTGTCTAAAGCTAGAACTGTGACTAATGTGTTCCCAGGGAGCCAGCAGCTACCCTGCCTTATAACTGACTGATTGTACACCTGGAGGAGCCTTTTTTGGAGCCTGCACCCTTATACCCTTAATCCTGCATCTCACTAATTAATGAATTCATGTACATCCTCAGCTCTGTTGTTTATGAGCAAGTGATCATTTTCTCATAATCTGTGATCAATTTGCTGCCTAAATCATTTCACCTATAGGATTTCTCCCTTTTTGTGTGTGCTGTTACATGTGTCCTTATGCTCATACAAATTTTCCATGTAGCCAGATTCAGATGTATGATTTAACACACCTTACTGTGGTCATCAATCATGTACTTATAAAATAAGCCTACTTTATTACTCTAAACAATTGACATTTTTAGAAAAATAGACATTGAAGACATAGGAAATAATCTTCATATCTCCTTACAGGCAATAATTACCAAAGTTAATCCTGCACTTCTGAGGATGGTGGTGGTATGAGAGTCACTGAAATGAACAGGGGGCAAAGGTCAAACTTAATCTGAGAATTTAAAATAGCATCATCGAACCCTGAAATATATATTGCCATGTTAAAATGGGGCTAAATCATTAGGGAGCCACAATTACTTAGGGTGCCTAGTGTCAAGGTATAACAATTAGAGGCCCTTCCCTTTGAAAGGTTGGATGTGGGTTGAGGGGATATTTGAAAAGAGTCCAGAAATTTAGTTATAAGAGGTACTCTTCTCATTGTCATTCTTTTTCTCTAAAAAAGGCATTATCTACCAAAATGGCTTAACACAAATAACTTTCACACTTCTAGACCAGGCTACTTCAATATCTTGATATTTCTTTTAAAATTTGCAGCCATAATTACAGCTTTGTCAGCTAAGTAATCAACTAGGTAAAAGTTTAAGTACAAAATTTTATCTGGCACGAGAAGATTAATATGTGCTTTTGCTAGTAACTACATTTAATAGGATGGATTTCTTCAGGAGTTCTATTTGTCTATTGGGCAAATTCACAATTACATTCCCCAATTACCCCAGATGCTGCTGTCATTATTTTTCTTCTCTAGAGGGCTTCATGTTTTAATTCTTAGTATTAATTATGTTGTAAATTACTTAATAAGAGAAATTTGAACAAATTTTCTTATTTAGGAATAGCAACAGAATTTGGGGTTTCAGAGAATATCTCTGTTTTAGCACAAACCAGCTCTTTCACCCTAAGCTTTAAAAAAGAAACATATTTCCTCCATCTCTTGTTAAGCACGTGGAAAACTATTCACCATAATTCCACAAATATTTAGTGAGCACTTGCTATACACCAGGTATAGTTTCAGGAACACAAATGAGTGAAACGTGGTTCTTGTCCTCAATTAGCTCACAAGGAAGAAGGGAAAGGTACACAACTAAGTACAATGCACTATGATAAAGACATTGGCAAAGTGGTTTTAAAGCACAGAGGAGTGAACATTTATTTCTATCTGTAATATTTCTGTCTAATCTTAATTGAGAAGATTAGATTTTTTTAGCTGGGCCTTGAAAGATGTGTATGATTTACCAGACAGAAAAGGAGGAAAATTTTTCCAGACAGAGACAATAATATAGAAAAAGTAAGTATGGTAGTTTTCAAAGAGGGGAGTATGGAAGAGGGAGAGCTGTATTAGAGGAGTCCATTTCCATCCCTGATAAAATTCTTACGTGTCCAACAGAATAACTAGAGTAATCACATAATTTTTGAAAGCATTATCAAGATAATTCTGAATATCTACTGCAGCTCATTCCCCACCTGGTCACCAAACTGAGAACCAGTTTTGCAACAAGAAGATCACGAACTTTGAAATCATACAGATCTATCACTTGTTAGTTTTATAGCCTTGAGAAATCTAACCTCTTTGTGCCACAGTGTTCCAATCTATAAAATGGGGATGACTACAATTTACAGGGTTGTTAATTGAAGGTATAATTAGCAAGCACATGTAAAAATCTTGGGACATTGTAGTTATTCTCTACATGTTAGTTTCAATCTCCTTTCCTGTTTGTCCTCCAACTCATGTGGAAAGCACAGAGATATGAAGGTGTGCACTTGTTTGCAAAATACTGATCAGACCCTAAGGGTTAAACTGTAATATAGATAGGCTTAGAGTTTGGAGTATAAAGCTGAACATTTATATTAGATTTTATGAAGGATCTGATTATTATATAAGAAGTTCAGATTTTTAATATTATATGCAATGGGGGGACTTCCCTGGTGGCACAGTGCTTAAGAATCCACCTGCCAATGCAGGAGACACGGGTTTGATCCCTGGTCCGGGAAGATCCCACACACCATGGAGCAGCTAAGCCTGTGCGCCACAACTACTGAGCCTGCGCTTTAGAGCCCGCAAGCCACGACTACTGAGCCTGAGTGCCACAGCTACTGAAGTTCGTGTGCCTAGAGCCTGTGCTCCACAACAAGAGAAGCCACTGCAATGAGAAGCCCATGAACCACAACTAAGAGCAGCCCCCGCTCGTCGCAACTAGAGAAAGCCCGTGCACAGCAACGAAGACCCAACGCAGCCAAAAATAAATAACTTTTTTTCTAAAAAGAGCCTGCACTCTACAGCCTGTGAGCCACAACTACTGAGCCCGCAAATCACAACTACTGAGCCCATGTGCCACAACTACTGAAGCCCACGTCTAGAGCCTGTGCTCCGCACCAAGAGAAGCCACCACAATGAGAAGCCCACGCACCACAACTAGAGAAAGCCCCTGCGCAGCAACAAAGACCCAATGCAGCCAAAAATTAATTAATAAATAAATTTATATTAAAAAAACTATGTGCAATGGGGAGTTTATCAGTTATCAACTGTTATATAACAAACAATCTCAAAACTTTATGGCTTAAAATAATAACCATTTATTAATTACAAGCCAAAGGTTTTGCTGGTTGGTAATACTGATCTGGGCCAGGCTCTGCTGAACTTGACTTGCTTATTGGTCTGTGGTTGACTGGGTAGGATGGCCTTACTTACATGTCTGGTGGTTGGCTGGCTTTTAGGTGGGGTGACAGAGGTTATTGGGCCAAGTATCTCTCATCATCCATCAGGGCAGCTTAGGCTTGTTCACAGATGGCAAGTTTCCCAAGAGTGAGAGGAACTAGACTGTACCTCTTGATAGGAGGACCAGTCACATCACCATCGCAAAGAGGCCTGGGTATAAGGAATAGTGGAGAATTGTGGCCATTTTTATTTATTTATTTATTTTGCAATTTACAGCAGGAACTATTTAAATGTTTTGGAGTGAATGGTAGGATCAAATTTGTATTTAGAGTAGTTACTCTAACAGCAGTAGGGAAAATGGAAAGGAGGTAGCACAGAAAAAGGCAAGAATAGCTTTGAGAAGACTTTTGCCATTGTACTGGGAAAAATTATCATATGAATATTCTGAGTCTTTCCTCAACCCCCCTTAATCTGGGAAGAGGATATCCACCTTGTCTACTTATTTTCCTCTCTACACATCTCCTCTGGGAAGATTTCTGCCAATGTTGGACTCCTTCTGGGCTGTTGTGAGGCAGAAGAAGGAGAAGAGGGAGAAGAGGGAAAGGCTAATGGGGTTAGGCAGGATTTCCAAGTCCTTTTTTTGTGGTAGTTGGGGAGAGGGTAGTGTGGTAGGAAGTGTGGTGTAAGAAGTCAATGGGAGAGAGAATAAAGAGTTGTATAAAAGTTGTCATGAGCTGTATCTCACCTTCATGGTGTTCAAGAAACATCAATGAAAAATGTCATGTGCTGAGTATCTTCCATCTGTCCTTTCAAATTCACTCTTTATCCTTCTCTATCCTCTCTTTTGCACGAGGCTGATCTAATACGGATCACATCCATGGACCTGCCTATCCATTGACTCCTGGTTGGGCAATGGGAGGCCAGCAGGCAGTCAGAAGTGGTGAGAAGAGTGAGATTGTAGCATTTATTCCCTCAGTCAGCAGCCAGCCAGCAAAGAAAGCAGACTATCATTATACACTTTCTTGTTAGGAGTTACTCTTCTTTCCAGCCCCATACTTTTTATTCCAGAAAAATTGACTATTATTCGTCCCCATTTTAAAAATGTATATTATCATATTTAATCCTTACAGAAACTCTTACGAAGATGATAACATTATTTTTATTTTATAAATGTGGAAAATAAAAAAGTTCAGAGCCAGAGTAAGTGAGCTGTCTACCATCCAAGGTTTTATTTTCCTCCAGCCTTTTTAAAGCCACTTTAGAAGAGAATTTTTTTCATCTAAAATTAGTTTGGGGGCCCTGTAAACTCTCAGTAGAATAGAAAGAGAGAGTAGTTAGTGTTGAATTTTCTTTCCCAGTCTTTATTCAGGAAATTGAGGTTAAAATTGTTCTTTTAGCTTATCCACCATTTCTACAAGAAAATTTAGGTAGGCAAACAAATGGAGATAGTGGCAAAGTATCTCATTTTCTTTAAAAAAAAGAGTAATTTTCCTTCTTGACTGCTTGTACATCGGAAAAGTCTAAACCCATAAGCCAAGCTGTTTTTCTCTTAGCGTGTACATTAATAAAGTTTCACTTGTTTGGAAAAACTATTCTTGTGACATTTAATTGTCAAAGAATTTCCTAGGTCTTGTGGACATGCTTATACAAATTCATATAAGCAGCATCTGAAACATATAGGAATGCTGTTTAAACACTGTAGTTCTACATATAGTTTATGATCAATGTAAAAACAGAATTGTTTTACAAGTCCCTTTTTCATATATAAGGCCATATTTGCTTCAATTTGTAACTTAAAATGTCATCTTCTATATATGTATCCCTTTCCTAATAACTATTTAAACCTTTACTCAAAACTTTTCTTTTTGCCATTCTGGACCAGTATATGCTATTAACATTTGGGAAGCGCCAGAGGTAAATTGAGAACAGCTGTGGAATGATTAATATTGATGCCTCGGGTGCAATGTTCTGTCAGCCTTGTGAGTGGCAGTAAATCAGCAAAAAAATGGGATTGAGTTGTATCTTTTCCCATCTTGTTACATAATTATCATAGGATAAGACTGACTAAAATGGACATCTCTCCCCCAACTCTCTGGCTAACAACTGCCACAGAGAATCTCTTGTATATAAAGTATATTTGACTATATATTCAGAAATATTTGAAATTGCCTAGTATGGTAATTGGTTTGCAAATGATTTCTAATTCCTTCATCAAAGATGGAAGGTGAGTAGTTTGTTTTTCAAATTCAGATATTTGATTTCATTTCAATTTGTTCTGTTTCTAAATGCAAGTGATATTCAAAATGGCACCTCAGTTTTCAAAACAAAATGTCTTTAGACTAGCATCAGTGACTAACTCTGCCTGTATAGGTGAGAAGCACTGTCAAAGGAGGTCCACATAGGATGCAGGTGCCAGGGAGGAAGAAATTCTCCTCTACCCTTCTAGGTTCTTCTAGCTGGTCTAAGAATTAAAATGACATAGTACAGATTAACAGGAGAAAATCAAACAAAAGTTGAATAACATGTATACATGGGAGAGACCCAGGAAAATTGAGTAACTCACCAAACGGTTGAAACCCTCACCTTAGAAACTATCTTCAGCTAAAGACAAAAGAAGATGTTGTGGGTAGTGATTTGGGATTTCCGAGGGGAGAAAAACAATTGACATGGAAATGGAAAAGCAACTGTTTGGTAAACCTGTATGTGCTGGGTGGTGAAGAGACATGGGACACAGAGTAGACTCGGATCTGAGTTTCTCCCACCACACCTGGCCCATGTTCTTTGTAAGTATCTCTGGTGATGGCTTTGTTCCTGGAACGGACCCTTTCTCTGAATTCTTTAAGCAGCTAAGGGGGAGGTAAAGAGGAAGACTTCCTGAGTCTTCTGTTTCGTAAAAATAATCAGCCTAAATTAATATTTGTGGCAAAGAGACACATTTTGGAGTGGCAAATTTTGCTTCCGTACACAGATAGGTTCAAATATGAGCAGTGTAGAAAACTACTCTTAAGAGTATTTCACCGAGCAAGCGATGAGTTTCAAAATGATGTTTCAATTATGTAGTTATTATTGGGCTCTTAATGCTGTTAGCATTCAAATCGGCACTCCTTGTCTTTCCAATTTCAGATCTTTGGGATAATCCTCTATTTTCGTCTATTTGTCTCAGAGTGTTACAAACTGACAACTTCTTCTGGATATTGGAGGAGAAATAAATGGACGACAAATTTTCCTATCAGAAATTGGCCCTTAGTATGTTTAGTGCCCAATCAAATCTTCCAACATCTCACACATGATATGTTCCAGGAATCATGTACCTTGGTATCACCATATATTAGGGCTATATTCTAAGTTTAAGTTTAAGCAATTCCACACAAATCTGCAAGTTTTAATAAGACTATAGCAAAACTGCCCCTATACTACATTAGAAAAACATATTTTCATTCCTTTAGCATAGGGAATTTTTATCATAATTTCCATACTGATCATTACAGGATCTCATAAGATATAGAAATTTCTCTATTACTAGAGATGGGGAAAACAATTCAGTGGTGTTGTGGACTGAATGTTTGTGTCTCCTCCCCCTACCCTCAAATTCATATGTTGAAATCCTAACCCCCAATGTGATGGTATTAGGTGGTGGGGCTTTAGGAAAATGATTAGGTTATGAAGGTGGAGCCCTTATGAATGGAATTAATGCTTTTATAAAAGAAACCCCAGAGATTTCTTTTTGCCAAGCAAGGGTACAGTGAGAAACTCCAGTCTACAACCGAAAGGAGAGCTCTCACCAGAACCCGACCGTGGTCTCAGACTTGCAGCCTCCAGAACTATGAGAAATAAATTTCTGTTGTTTATAAGACACCCAGTCTATGGTACGCTGTTATAGCAGCCTGAGTGGACTAAGATGGAAATCAGTACCCAGAAGTGGGAGTGCTGCTGTAAAAATGTGGACATGGCTTTGGAACTGGGTAATGTGTAGAAGCTGGAGGAATTTTGAGCTGCATGCTAGAAAAAGCCTGAACCACCGTGAACAGATTTTTAAAGATAATTCTGGTGAGACCTCAGCAAGAAAAGAGGAGAGCTGTAGAGAGGGCTTCCATCTTCTTAGAGAGTACCTAAGCAACCACGAACAGAATATTCGTAGAAATACGGACAGTAAAGGCCACTCTGATGAAATCTGAAACAGAAATGAGGGACATGTCATTGGAAACTGGAGGAAGGGCAATCCCTGTTATAAAGTGGCAAAGAACTTGGCTGAATTGTATTCATTTTTTAGTGTTTTGTGGAAGCTAGAACTTGCAAGTGATGAAATTAAATATATAGCAAAGGAGATTTCTAAGGAAGGTGTTGAAGGAGCAGCTTGGTTCCTCTTGACTACTTATAGTAAAATGTGAGAGGAGAGAAATAACTAAAGATGACATGGTTAAGCAAACAGGAACTAGATACTTAAAGATTTGAATATTCTCAGTCTGTCCGTATTACGAAAAATGAGAAAGCTATTCAGAAGAGAACAATAAGGGTGTGATAGACTGGACAGGAGATTAGTGTGGGTGTGACCCAAGGATTTAATCAACCACCTCAACAAAAGGCAGGAATAGAGATGAGACTATAACAGCAGAAACATTGCCAGCTGGAACTGAAGGAAACAGAGGACGGAAAAAGACCCTGCAGGACCAGACCACAGAATCATTCAGTTGTGAACTTGTACTATTCTTCAAGGCATGGGAAGAAGGACCCCAAAGGTGCTTCAGAGATTATCAGGGCTGCCACTGTCACCACAAGCCTAGAGTGTGGTGGGGTGGGGAGGGCACCTGTCTCCACCTTGGTTTCAAAGGATGAGTCTAATGCTCATTGAAGCCATAGGGCAGGGTCAGCCAGTGGAACCCTTGGGGAATACAAATTCCACCCCAACAGAGAACATCATGAACTCTTGAGACTTGACCAGTTTCTACCTTTAAATTACAATTTACAATCACCTTCATCCTGTGTTTATCCCAACAATCCATTTCCAATGGAAGTTTTCGATATGGATATAGAAGCAGTGTTACTCTGGTTTGCTGCAATAATTGGCATTTTGGTGTGGGTGACTTGGTTGTAAAAATGAGGGCATGGATATAGAGAGGTTGCATCCTCTATATCCATGCCCTTTGCAGGGTGACTTTGTAGATCCTAACATCAAGAAGTGGAGTCTATTTCCTCATCTCTTTAAAGTGGGTAGGTGCTGTGCCTTGCTTTGGCTGGATAATGTGCTGAGATTGTGTCAATTTCAAGCATAGGCTTCAAGGGGTCTTGATTGCATCCACTGGTCCTATTGGTCCCCTGCCACCACGCATGAACAAGCCCAGGCTATGTTGCTGGATGATGAGAGACACATTATCACTGACACATAGTAGGTGCTCAGTAAAATTCTTTATCTTTATATTTTATGTAAGTTTTTGTAAGTTATATACAATTCCTCTTTTTAAAGAAATATATACATATTCAGGGTAATTGCATCAAATTCTTAAGAATGATCATTTGAACTGTTGCTTCTTCCATTTATTGCCAAATTGGAACTTGGCAACATAGGACCATAGGACTTGTCAGAATCCCACCCACTGGCATGCAGGGAACATTTCAGAAGAGCAGCCTCACTCAGATGCAGGCCCAGATCCCAGGTCTCTTATCCAAAAATAAAACTGAACTTGGTAGTGGGGCAGAACTAGGGCAACAAGGTGACCAGAAGTCTTATAGCTGTTGTTGGGTCACTGGATCTGAACTTGGAATTGTATCTCCATCAAGTGTACCAGCCTCACAAGATATATTACCTGCTCTTTTCAGGTTAGATATAGGTCTGGCAAAGGCCTGGGTCTGCCGGTGAAGCCTTATGAAACTTACTAATGTATTTAGTTTTAGGGGTCAGGATTAGATAGTTGTGAGGAGACTAGAGTTGATGACTAAACTTTAAAATAATTTTAGTTGTTAAAGACTTATTGAATCAAATCCTCTGATTTTCTTTCTTTTTTTTTCTTTTTGATAAATTTGTTAAATTTACCTTCTTTATTCTGTCTAAAAGTTCTAGTCTGTACAAAGGATGCAGAATGCATGTATAGATGGCGTACTTGTCAGATGGCTGCCTTTTTTTTTTTTTAAATGCCACTTTGCTATGTATACTGTGATTTGAGCCTTTTTTGTAAGTTCTTGAGCCTGATCTATTACTTATGCTCTGTTGCTGAGTCTCTACTGTCTAGGATGACTTGATGGATTTCTTCCTGACAGAATAAATTATGCCATGTGGTTTATTTTCTCTTACTGTGTTGAGGTAATACTGGGGAAAAATGTTAATATTTTCAAAGCTTGCACCACAGGAAGATTGGGTTTTGAATACAAGATTAAATTCTACTGAATTTAATCCATCCTCATCCTCATCCACAGTGGATGAGGTACTTACATTAACATGGTCTAGAAAAAATTATCTGTAAATAAAATGTTGGGATTTGTAGTTCTGATAACTTCTGACCTAAATGGAAATATATTGTAATTTTGAGCTTTGTTCTTATCGATATGTATTTAAGACTGACTTTCTGTCTGAAAATTGAAAGGTGATTTTGAGAAAGGGGGAAGACTCAGTAGTTGATATGTGAGCATGTTAAAATATTTTATTTTAAAACCCTGTAGTTAGTTTAATTTTGTGTCATGAATATAGACTTCACTGATTCAGGATTTGTGTTTATTAGGAAGCAGGCTAGATGGAAGTTTATTTTCACATTATTTGAGACATAAGTTTTTAAGGAAATAAACAAACAACGTGACTTTATTTACAAAGGATTTTTTCAAGAAATTTGCAGATTTGTTTTATAATTATTAGTTTGCATTCAAAGATATGTTTATTCATTTGTCAACAGGTTAAACCCAGTTCAAATGATATATGTTTAAAATAGTCAAGTTAATTTTCAACAAATTTGGAAATTCTTTTAGCAATACTATACATTTAATTGTTAATGTACCTCTAATTTTATTTTGTTTTTGTAGTCACCTTGCACTACCAACTTGAGAGCACTTTTTCTTTTTTCGGCCATGCCATGTGGCGAGCAGGATCTTATTTCCCCAACCAGGGATCAAACCCATGCCCCCTGCAGTGGAAGCACAGAGTCCTAACCACTAAACAGCCAGGGAATTACCTACCTCTAATTTTAATAGTATTTCCTTATGCGTTATCATCCATAAGTTTTGAACTAAACATCTGATCTCCCCTCCATAATTCTTTTTGTATGTTTCTGTGACATTCAAAGCTTGATAAGAGCTATGAAATAATTTTGATGTGACTTTTTTTATTTTTGTAAAGTAAAAGGGGCACTGGTAATTGCTCTTCAGTTGACCTTTCACAGCATCCTGGGGCTGCTTTATGTGGGATCGGGGTGGGAGTGAGAATATTCTTCAAACTAGAATTGTGGAAATTCTAGAGTTTTCTAGATGTCTGGTCAGCATTAGTCAGGGAAATATGCATCATTTCAATTCAGTAAGTTTAGCAATAAAATATCTACTGATAAGAGGGAGGAAATATGCACATAAATATGGCAATGGATATAGTCCTTCAGTTAAGTCTATGTTCTTTACCAGTGTTGTGTGTGCCAGTTACAATCTAGGAGAGCCTGGAAGGTTAACCTCTTCTTCATGTGCAGTTAGCCAATATTCTACAAACTATTTTGTTTGGGAAATAGGGTTGATTTAAACTTATTAAGATCACAGGGATATGGTCTACTTCAAATGAGTAACACAACAAACAGATCAAATAGCTCAAGGTGTGATGTGGAAAATCCACGAATTTTCTTGAAAATAAAATCTTAAAAACCAAAATCTGTACAAAAAAGATGTAATCAATGTGCACTGCATGAGTCAGCTTTTACAAAAATGTAAACTAGATGGTAATTTAACAAAAATATAATACGTATATTGGGAGAATGGGGAGGGGATGTTTGTGTGTGTGAGTGTGTGATTTGTGTTTTGTGTGTGCATTTTATGTGGAAAATTATCCTGATTTCTCATCATAGAAAATCAATATTGTCAAAATTTTTTTAATTAATAAATAGTAGTTTAAGATTACTACTTAGAAATATATATGCATTGTTGTGGTTATAATTGTGGGCTTGAACCAGACTTGCTTGGGTTAGAATCCTGGCTCCATGACTTACTGTCTATGTGACCTTGGGCAAAAGTTACTTGACCTTTCTCTGCATCAATTTCCTAGCTAGAAAGTAGGAATAACTGCCTTGTAAGTTATTATGAGGAATCAATGAGTTAATATTGTAAAGTACTTAGAAAGTTCTTGTCATGTAGTAAGCACCATGAAAGCAGTTGTTCACTAAAATAAACAATGTATTCTTTTTTTAATTAATTAATTAAGGGTTTTGGGGTGGGGCTGCCTTGGGTCTTGTTGCTGCACGCTGGCTTTCTCTAGTTGCGGCCAGTGGGGGCTACTCTTCGTTGTGGTGCGCGGGCTTGTCATTGTGGTGGCTTCTCTTGTTGCGGAGCATCGGCTCTAGGCGTGCGGACTTCAGTAGTTGTGGCTTGGGCTCTAGAGCGCAGGCTCAGTAGTTGTGGTGCACGGGCTTAGTTGCTCCACAGCATATGGGATCTTTCCGGACCAGAGCTCGAACCCGTGTCCCCTGCATTGGCAGGCGGATTCTTAACCACTGTGCCACCAGGGAAGTCCCAACAATGTATTCTTAAATTACAAAATAATCAGCTAAGAGAGTTGACAGATATTTCCTCTTTTTGTTGGAAATTTTAAGGGGGGAATGTATTGAGTTGGGGTACTGCAACTTTTTATTAGAAGGCTCATAGTACTATTAGACTTTTAAAGCTATGTGAATGGTACTTGGATAAAAATAAAAATAGAAACAATTAAACATTACAAATTGAAATTTGTACTTTAAAAGAAATCTTTATATTGGAATTCACTGAGAATCTTTATAAGCTTGTGAGGAGAAGCTAGTTGTTTCTTTTTTTTTTTGACAGACCATCATGGTAGATTGTTGGCTCAGTAAATATTGGTTGAACGTTTAATAAACAGTCCAGTTGGCTTGTCTTCCTTGTGGAAGGAAGATCTTCCTTTTCTCCAAGTGGTGCAATCATTTTGAAACTATAGACTGTAACCATTCAAAATAGGTGATATGACTATTTAAACTCTACATGCAGTGATGCATTGAGCAAGTCGTCATAATCAACAGACATATCTGATAGGATCTTGAAACTGGTGCTACTTCCAAAGGAAAGACTGAACTGGGAAAAGTTTGGAGGTTGATGCTGTAGGGACTGCACAGAGTGTAGGTGGTAAGCTGAAGAGGAAGTGCACACCGAGACCCAGATAGATACAACACATTTAGGTGATTGCGTGAAGGGACTCCCAGAGGGAGCTGGCACTTAGGGACAGAAGCCTGGATGGCCTCTGTACTGATGGCTAGGGGCAGCTTGAGCACAGGAAACTTAGGTGGCCTGTTTTCAGAAATGTAGGAAGGCAATTGGAAGGATGTTTTCCTGAAGGCATGAGGAAACACTATCCACTCAACTTCACTGCTGTGCTTTACACAGGTTTTGGGTGGCAGCATGCTAGATGCCACCAGGCAGGATCTGGGACTTTGGTTAATAAAGTAGAAGTAGCTAGAACTTAGGGATCACGGCACAGAAGGCTCTGAGGAGTCTATTTTCAGAAATTCAATGTATAGAATTAGGAAATACTATTAGGTTAACTATATGAATGTGCTTATATTTGACCTTTTTCTCCCCAACATTTTGTCATGAAAAATTTCAAATATATGGTAAAATTTGAAAAATTTTTAAGGGAATAGTATTTAATTGTTTCTTAACTATGAAACAGTGATTTCATTTTGCTTACCTAGTACATGACCCGGTGAGCTTAGGCTGCGTGCTGAAGTGGTTTGTTCTTTGGCCTCCTGAACCCTACAAACCCAAGTATCATGGCCAGTACCTATGAATATGACTGGTTATGGAAAGTACCGAGAATTGTTGTAGATAAGATCCTGATGCACAGCACAAAAAAAAGCTATCCAAATACATTTCATCCCCTGTCACATGGACCCAGGTAATAAGAATGCTTCATAAAGAACAAAATATAAACCAACAGAAAACTTGATTGTTTGGAGAGGAAAATATGTTTGCTTATTCGGAAGTTCTGACGCTTTTATGAAAAAAGCCTTTAGCAGATCATTATTTTAGACTTTCTTCATATTTGCATAGATCATATTTTCTCATTATTGTCACTTGTGAAAACAGGATTCCTGAAGGAAGCGGTATACAGGCTAACAATGAAATGGTAACTGATTTGAATGTAAAATAATCTCTCATGATTTTCCCATGCTGGTAGATAAGGATCAGTTGGAGATTTTTAGCCCACGAAAGCAGCTTTTTGTATATCTCCCCAGTCTATTAATCTTCCACATTAGTCAGTATTCTTTAAATCAACAGAATCATATTTTATGCCTACCTAGAGATGGCTTCTTGGAAACCATAATAATAATTGATCTGCGACAGACACCTTGATTAGAAAACAAAACCAAAAACAAAACAAAGAAAAACTATCCCAGCTGTGGGCCATGCTGATGTTTTCTGTGAAATGGACTTGGGCTTAACACAGTTAATTCACTTATTTCCTGGAATATTATTAGGCGATTTAAAATAATTACAGCAACATTTATGAGGAACTGTTGGCATTTTAAGCGTATGAAATTGCTTTTTAAATGTGCATAAAATGTAATGCCTTTGTTCCTAAGGCTACAAGCACTGAACCAAAACTAATGACTGTAAGCTACCCAGTGCCACACCTGACAAATTGTGATTTGCTGCGTAACTTAGTATTTGGGCAAACTTGCTGTAACTGGAACACACATACACACACATATATATACTAAATTCTCACATTGGATCTTTTCTTTCAATTGTTTTGGAATCAATCATCTGCCATCTCTTTTTTTTAATAAATTTATTTTGTTTTACATATTTTATTTTTGGCTGCATTGGGTCTTTGTTGCTGCACGCGGGGTTTTCTCTGGTTGCGGCGGGCGGGGTCTACTCTTCATTGCGGTGCACAGGCTTCTCATTGTGGTGGCTTCTCTTGTTAGAAGCACGGGCTCTAGGCGCATGGGCTGCAGTCGTTGTGGCACACAAGCTCAGTAGTTGTGGATTGCGGGCTCTAGATCACAGGCTCAGTAGTTGTGGTGCACGGGCTTAGTTGTTCTGCAGCATGTGGGATCTTCCCGGACTAGGGCTCGAACCCGTGTCTCCTGCATTGGCAGGTGGATTCTTAACTACTGCACCACCAGGGAAGTCCCCATCTGCCATCTCTTTAGCCAACGATGTTTTTAGCTAGAAAAATACAAATTTGGATGATTTTATTACATGTTTAAAAATATTTTCAACTATTATCCTTAATAGAGTCTAGATGCTTTAAAAATTCTATAATTTTTCAACTATGCTAGTCAAATTCTTCTTTTATCTTTGGTGCCATTTGGTTTTTCAGCAGATGGCTATAAGGGCAGAAGGTCAATTAACTAAATATAGAACTATAGGCCAGTTGGGCACTTAAAATATTTGATCTCCTTTACTGCTATGTGAAAAATGTTGGATTTGTTGGGTCTAGTAAGGGTTTGGGGATGTTAGAAGGTAAGTCCTAGAGGGATGGTGTAGGGTCAGGGATACACATAGATGACAGCTGTGTGCCTATGGAGGCCTTCATTTTTGGGTGCACCTGGAACGGACTTCTCTAGCACGTGAATATGTCTGATGTAACACAGAGAGGTAAAATTATGTAGAAAGTTACAACATCAGTGCTGGTTATTTAATAAAGTGGATTCTTTGACTGATTATTATGGATGTTTTAAGCATATTATAGTCACTGTGCTGTAAATGGGAAGTAAGTCCCCCATAAGATCTTTAAGGATCACTCTGTCATATCCATGGGAGTTACACATGGAGAGGCCTGTGAAATTAAAGGATTTATTATACTCACAGGTCCTAGAAGAGGGAGGCGCACACGCCATACACAGGGGGCCACATGGGGAGAGGCCAAGGGAGCAGGCTCAGCCAGGGAGGTGGGGAATTGTGAGAGAGTGAACGCTCGTGGGCAAGTGCTTTTATTGTGGGTTGAGGTGGAGTACACAAGTAAAAGGCACTAGGGATTTCACTGGTCTGTTTGAATGTCACGAGGTCATAAGTCAGGAGAGGGCAGGAAGGGGAACTCGGGGCAGGGGCCAGCCTATTACACTAGTGCACCTGGTCCCCTGCATGAAACAGCAGGAAAATGTGGTTTTAAAAATTTATAATAAAGTCACATAGTATTGTTTATAATGATTTATATAATTTATCCAGGCTCCTAAATATGTAAGTACTGTTGGAGACAATATAGCTTTCCTTTTTCACAATAAACTAACTTTCAAGAATGCCTTTTCCCCCCCGCCAGCGACATCAAGGGATCATATAGAAATTTTCCAGATAATTAAAATGCAGAAAGCTACTTCATTTTAACATTATTGATGATTTTTCTTTTCCCTAAAAAGATATGTGGTCGGCGAAATAACGGCCCCTCAAAGCTGTTCACGTTCTAATCCCTGGAACCTATGAGTATGTTATGTATGGTAGCAAGGGAGAAATAAGGTTGCTGATGGAATTAAGGTTGCCAAACAGCTGAGTTTAAGATAAGGAGATTATCCTGGATTATCCAGGTGGACTCAATATAAGCATGAGAGGAAGTAGGAGGCAGAAGAGTTGGGTCAGGGCGATGCAGCACAAGAAAGACTCCAACGACCATGGCTGGCTTTGGAGATGGAAGGGGTCTGCAAGTCAAGGAAGAAAATGGATTCTCCCCGAGAGCCTCCAGAAGGAACATAGCCCTGCTACCTGGATTTCAGCCTGGTGAGACTCATTTTGTACTCTGACTTCCAGAAGGATAATACCTTTGTGTTGATTCAAGCTGCAAAGTTTGTGGTAATTTGTTACAGCAGCAGTAGGGAAGCTAACACAGTGTAACATACTTCAGTGTTTGTTTTTTCCTAGGAGCATTAACTCTGGGTCCTCCTTAGACCTCTAAAGGATGCTACAATTCTGAAGTCAAAGTTGTTTTCTTTCTCCTCTCCAGTCCATTGGCTGCCGTCCTTGCTTTAGCTAGTATGCTGTTCCTAATACCTGCGCCCCCAACTCCTGAGCAGCCGGGGAGTGTGGGGTTTCAGGGCCGGATATCCGGAGGGGTTTCTCATTCTGCCGCTTGGGATCTGTGAAACCTTGGGGTGCTGTCTTTACCGCACCAAACCTCTGTTTAAAAGACAAGAGAATACCCAGCTTGTAGGGTCGTTGTGAGAATGAGGTAGGTAATGTCTGCTGACAAGGCACAGGTGAGGACGTCGTGATCTGGTGGCTGGTTACGGTGAAGCTACAACCAAATCCAGAGGCCTTTTCCGCCTTGTCACTTTGGCGATGCGGGCTGGGTCTATGGACCTGAGTTCTGTGGGCACCTGGACTTCCGGATGAAAGATGTGATTATACAGTTGTATCTGGGTGGCTCCGTACACTCTGCTTTCTTCCTAATCCCCACTACAGGTAAGACCTGTCAGGTACCTGCCATTTTTATGTATTTTTATTTGTTTGAAAAAGTAATATATACTTATGGCACAACATTAGACCAGAATCTAAAGTGTATACAGTTAAAGTAAGTCTCCCTGTAACTTATCTCTAATTCCCTAGATCCCCTCCCAGGAGGCAACTAGTTTTTCATGAATCCTTCCTGGGATAGTCTGGGCACATTTCAACGTATGCTCTGCTTCCTTTCCACAAACGGGAGTATATTCTATGCTTTTCTCCTAACCTTTTCCTTCCCACTGAATTTTTCTTAAGTAACATTCCAAGTCACTGCCTCTTGTAAATAGGTAAATATTTACAAGTTTACAAATATCTTGTAAATAGTAAATAAATACGGTATTTATTTGATGAGTATCAAAAGAATGAACATACTTACCTTGCAAAGGAGGAGCAGCTGTACACTTGTGCAGGCGTGAAGTGGTGGGCTTTGTGATAAATCACAAAACTTTCCTTGTACTTAAAATAAGCTTCAATTTAAGTGTTAAAATTTATAAACTTTCAATTTACAATGTGCTGTGACTCATTAATTATTCTATTAATTTAAAGATGGCTCTCTACTGGCAAGAAAGTGTATATCAAGAACAGCTAATCCTTGCCATTCAGTCCCCAAGTTTCTCTGCATTTTTCTAAGAGTATAGATTCTTTATAAGCATGTATCATCTTCTTTTTACACCTGCCCAATATTTATAATGATCATTCTCTCTCCCTTTATAGTGTCTGTGGGCTTCTCTAAATTTTGCTTTCAAAACAGTTTTCTATCCTTCTCTAGCTTGCCTGCAGATTATCTTTGTCACCTGGATTTCATTATCTCTATCTGAGAAGGAAATATTTCACAGGTAGAACTCTAAATTATTAGTTATCATGACAGTCAAAGCTTAAGGCCATAAAGATGAAAAGAGTGGGGTATGAAAGGTAAGAATTTTGTAGAAAATTATTTATGTATACATACACTTATGCATGCACACATATATCTGTACACACATACATAACCTTTAAAATGACTTGAAAAATTATTTCATAATTTATTTTTTGCCTCGTGACCCCAAAATGCAACGTGAAACTTTGTAGATTTCAAAAGGACTTTTTTGGACACTTCATGAGAGAGTCGGAAAAGAACTCTGAAGGCCATTAATTTTAGCTATGACCATGCAGCTATGCTATGTATTAATCTTCTCTGTCATTTTTCTTATCAAACTTATGTTATCACAGACTGTAAGATAGATTTGTTTTTATCTTTCTCTCACTCTGTGTCCCAGGCAGGTGGCTGACTCTTGATCTCAAAATATATGCCATTTTCTATGATGAGTAACTATTGAGGTTTTTTTTTTTTTCTTTCTGAGATGTAATTGGAGACTTAACACCTTCCTCCACAAAAGAGATTCTCAATATAGCATTTACTTTTATCTACTGTAGAAAGCTAGGCTGAAATCTGGGGGAAATAACACCTTTCCCTCTATTGAATTATATTTTTGATTGGCCCTATGAAGTTCAAAATTTTTGTCTTAGTTCTTCATAATATTGTTAGTATCTGTGCCTTAGACATCCCCCTCCCCTTTGCCTACTCTTTACCTCAACAAGAATCCTACAGACATAGATCGTATGAATTATATCTTCCATGGACTTTGTATTGAAACATTTGTTAAGAAGAATACATTAATTTCCCTTTTAGTTACCAGGTCATTTGAAATTGATGCTTGTGAAAGTTCTAGGTAGTTTGTTTCTGGTTTACACACCCTGAGATCTACAGGGATCCTGGGAGTTAGATTTCTTTATGGGACATCATGGTCACCCTAAGTCCCCCAGGCATTCACTGTCAACTTCTTTTAAGACTCTCAAAGATGTGCTCACTGATGGTTCAAAGGGACAGGTGGTTGAATTGTTCTTTCCTAGGTGGTATTATTTACAGATCTGTTATTAAACCATTTGTTGTCTGCAGTAGGATTTTGAAAAGCATTTAGTAGGAGCTAATATTTATGCAATAGTGTTATAGATAATGCAAAAAAATTATTAAACATTGACTCTGCCTTCTAGGATCTTAGTGATATTGTCATTTCAGGGCGTCTCTTAGAGAGTAATTCTTCTCTAATGTGGTAGAATCTTGTAAGTGAAATCTGAGTTTCCTTTAAGATTCTATAGCTGTTTCTCGGTACATTCTGAATTCATGTTGTAGGTAGGCTAGAGGCCTGTTCATAGGTTCCTTAGATACTGGGTTCTACATAAAGGCCTCTCTATATTGGTCTCTTGAATAATTTCATTTCTGGAATTCTTTCTCTGAAAGGAAATGAGGTTGGGGAAGTCGGTAGTCATTGCCCTTTACATTTATAACTCCTATCTCACAGCCTATGTTCTTCTTATCCCTATTTCCTCTTCTTGGTGCTTTATGTTCCTATCCTCCTTAGCCGCCCGTATTTTCTTCTGCTATGACCTGGGACACTAGCTGGGTAGATGCCAAAGAGGTCATAATAGCACTTTTACGGGTTGTTTTCATCATTGCTGCTCTTCATTTAGATAAAATAAAAACAGTATTTCTAGGGGGTAGATCAAAGCAATCATCTGAGCTAGTGTAGACTCAGCACTACTTAAAAAAATAGGTAGAACTAACGTAATCTTAGAACATTTGCACTAGCAGGGCCATTGGAAAGTTTTCTCTAATAATTAACATAACTATACAAATTATGTATAGAGATTCAGGGTTTGCCTAAGATGACACAATGAATTAGTGGCAGAGATAGAATCTGCACCTAAATCTTCAGACTCCCATTTCAAAGTTATACGAATTTGTAAATTACCTTCTATTTAGAATTGAATGTCTAGAATGTGTCCATATCCATTGTTTTGATCCTGGCCAGTGGTATACATCCTCATGAGCTAAATTGGATGGTTAAATCTCAAACCTACTTTTGGACCAGCTAACTGTAACTAAGCACCGTGTAGTCCTGTACATTGCAAAGTAGACCACTTTGTGCCACCATTGCTCTCTGCCCACGTTGGTTCCAGCCACGTGTGTAAGCTGAGGAAATGAATGGACTATGGGAACTGTTCCTTAAAGCTATATGCAGTCCTTCCATGTATTATAAAGGATGTAGTCAAGGAAACAAGGAGACGTTAATTTCTCCAATCAGGAGAGTATTTACATAACTAATTGGATAAAAAGTTAGACTTCTAATGTCCTTTCCACTCAAGAAAATACTATGGAACTCAACCAACAACCTACTGGGTGTATTAGTTATCACTACTCTACAATAAATTACTTGCAAACTTAATAGCTTAAAACAACATACATTATAATTTTACAGTTTCTGTGAGTTAGGAGCCAAGGTATGAATCAGCTCTGTTTAGGGTCTCACCCAGTTAAAATCCAGGTGTCAGCTGGGGCTGTAATCTCATCTACATTTTGGAGTCTTCTTCCAAGCTCATTCAGGTTGCTGGCAGAATTGAATGACTTGCAGCCATAGGACTGAAGACAGCTTCCAGAGGGCGTCTCTGTCCAAATGCAGTTCACATCATGACTGACTGTTTCTTCAAGGCCAGCTGGAGAGTCTCTCTGACTTCTCCTGTCTCAGATCTCTAGACTCTTTTTCTAAAATAACAGGTTCATCTAATTAGGTCAGCCCCACCTTGGATGAGCTCCCTTTTAATGAATTTAACCTGATTAGGGACCCTAATTACATGTGCAAAATCCTTTTACCTTTTCCATACAACATAACCTAGTTACAGGAGTGATATCCTATCAGAATTGCAGGTCCTTCTCCCACTCAAAGGGAGAGATTATACAGGGTGTTACATACCAGGGAATGGGAGTCTTAGGGATCATCTTGGAATTCTGCCTTCCACACTCTGGGGAATAGGAGAGTCCCTTTGTGTCAAAATATTGAAAATAGCAAACTTATCATATGGAAAAAAAACTAGGAAAATATTTTCCTAGTTTAGTTTGTAAGTTTTTCCTCTTAGAATTATTTTATTTTATTTTTATTTACTTTTAACTTTAGTTTTATATTGGAGTATAGTTGATTTACAATGTTGTGTTAGTTTCAGGTGTACGGCAAAGTGATTCAGTTATACATACACATATATCCATTCTTTTTCAGATTCTTTTCCCATATAGGTTATTACAGAATATTGAGTAGAGTTCCCTGTGCTATACAGTAGGTCCTTGTTGGTTATCTATTTTATATATAGTAGTGTGTATATGTTAATCCCAAGCTCCTAATTTATCTCTCCCCCCTGCACCTTTCCCCTTTGGTAACCATAAGTTTGTTTCTGAAGTCTGTGAGTCTGTTTTTGTTTTGTAAATAAGTTCATTTGTATCCTTTTTTTAGATTCCACATGTAAGTGATATATGATACTTGTCTTCCTCCGTCTGACTTACTTCACTTAGTATGATAATCTCTAGGTCCATCCATGTTGCCGCAAATGGCATTATTTCATTCTTTTTTATGGCTGAGTAATATTCCTTTGTATATATGTACCACATCTTCTTTATTCATTCCTCGGTTGATGGACACTTAGGTTGCTCTTAGAATAAGTTTAAATGACACATTTTTCTTCTATGAGATTAAGACATAGCCCTAACTCAGAAATGGAGAAGGCAGTCCTGCAGGCAGATTTAGTGAGCTGGGCTCCCTCTACATTGGGCTAGCTTTTCTGGAGTATTGTTAAGGCTTTGGGGATGACTCTGTTTCCAACTCCAGTTAAATACATAATAGATTATCCTCCAAGTTAAAAAATCACATGACTCCTAAATCATGTGAATGCATGGTAATGCAATTGGTAATGAAAAATCTATTTGATCCTTAAAAATAGAAATAGTAATAGAATATACATAAAAGGAGTAGATTTTAGGTTTTTTCCTCCCAAACACCATTCAGTGATTTTGAACATTAATCCTGTTTTAGGCCAGTGTCTATAAATGTTGGTGCATTTTTCTCTGAGAGTAGAAAGGAGTTTCTTTCCCCTCTTTTGATATCTCTTTGTAATACTATTACTAATACTTTGCCATATAATTAGTATATGGTTTTCTGTATGGGCACATCTGAAGTTAGGTTCTAGTTTAAGAAATTTGCTACTTACATCTGGTTCCTAAGGTATTAACTTCTAGTTTTCAACTCTATGGAACACATTGGCTGATAGTAAAAAGTGAATTATTTATCAGTAAGTAACTGCCTCAAATGCCCTCACTTCATAGACTATATGCTGAAGGGAATTGCTTATTTATATTTATGAAAATTGCTTTTTAAAACCATGAAAGTATAGAAAAAAATCAATGCCAACTGTAGGTCTGCTATTTGTTTCTATTTGATCTGAATAAACTTTGGAGTGTGTATGTCCCGTAAGCCTTGATCAAAAATATTTTTTTGTTAGTCTATCATCCAAAGGTTTCATTGAAGAGACATGTATTAAGGGTTGGTTAAGTAGGTCACCCCATGGGGTGAGGGGGTGAGTGAGGGTGTGTGAGGTCAGTTTCAGAAAGCAGGCAGAGTCAGCTCCTTCTCTCCCCATTTAGCTGACAACACATGGATTTGTATGTACTGAGCCAGGGGGTCAGCAGATGCCTCACCGTCTCTCTGTACACTCTGGTCATATTAGTCCATCATCTGCCCATCACTCATCCTTTTCCAGCTCAGGCTGTCCACCTGACTCATCAGAAGGTACTCAGCAGCAAAACTGCAAACCTCACTAAGATGCTAGCAATGTTCCTTCCACTCTCAACAACTGTGAACTTGTTCTGTTTTGGGGATTGGTGCAAGTCCATCTCACACCCAGATGGGAAGGGGCATCCACATTCAGTTTGCTCAGAATAGCAGACTGATCTTCACTGTGGATATTATAAAAAATAAACTTTAATGAGGGCCCAAGGAGGCACAGGATTGCTTGAAGGCCATCTCTAGTAATAGCTTGGCTTTTTAGGGTCATTTGTTGCTCATATAGGTTACAAGGTTTTATCTTTCTTTTAATATATGTTCTGATCCTTGGAAGAGATGCTGAAAAAAAAAATCTCCTATACTTTTAGGAATAGACTTAAATTTTCAGTGGTTAAAAATGTGTATTTCTGGACTTTTCAGCTATATGATACTTATTAATTACTTAGAATCTTACTTATTTAACAATGTTTCTTACCAGTAAATTTCAGTTAAATTTCACTTTACTGTTCTCATTCTTATTCTAATATTTAGTTTTAGAATAGAAATTGAAGCAGGAAGATCAAGGTTTAATGTGCTTTTCCCCCTAAAATGGAAATATCTTGTATTTTAATATAAAGATTTGGATATTGCCAAATTATTTTCCAGAAAGTTGGTAATAATTTAGACTTTTACCAACAGGTGTATTTAAGTATCTGTTCCTCTGCACCTTAGCCACTTTAAAAGTTTTTATCAATTTCATAGGCAACAACTGAGAACAGCATCACAAAGGTTCAGAGATTTGATACCACACAGCATAGTCTTAGAACGTTGAGGTGCAGTTAGAGCAAAAGGAGCGTGTGGAGGTGGCAAGAGATGAGGTTAGATACGGGAAAAACCCAGATGGTTCTGGGTGGTGTGAGATGTGTGCTCATGTGTGATGCTGAACCAGGGATTCGGACTTTATCCTGAGGGCATAGGAATCATTGAAGGGTTTACAGAGTGGAGTTGTGTAATCAGATATCATTTTAAGGGTCATTTTGGCAGCTGTGTGCAAGATGCATTGGAGGGGTTCCCAGATTGGAAGCAGAAAAATTATTATTTTTCTGCAGGAATTATTATTATATTCCAGATGGAAGATAACCTTCACATAGACACACATACACAGACACAAAACCAACAAGGTTTAAGGAAAATCAGAGTGGTAGTTGAGGAAATACCTAATTGTGGTTCTGCCATTAAATTATTTTGTTTCTCTTAGCCTCTAGTTTTTATATTATGTGATATTCAAAGTCATAAATCTCAAACATATTCTTGAAATATGAATCCTTTGATTCCACAGCAACATTAAAATCCTGTGCTATTAAACATGAAAATGTTCCCAAGAAGTGAGCTGAGGGCATTATTTATTTCTAAGGATCTTTTCGTATATTGAAAAAAGAGATTTAGAGAATACTACTTTGGTAGATTGACTTTTTTTTAAATGGCCTCAGTTTTCGACCCCTCCCTGTAATGTGACTTTTGAGATGTGACGTTACATCAAAGGATGAAGTCTAGTTCTCCACCCCTTGAATCTGGCCTGGCCTTGTGACTTACTTCGGCCAATTTCATGATGTGATGGTATCCAGCTTTAAGCCTAGACCTCAAGAAGGCTTGTGCTGTTCTCTTCTCTCTTTGAGGACTCTGCTACCAGAGATAAGTGTGCTGGCATGTGAGAGACCAGTTGTCTTAACTAAGATTATCTTAGACCAGCCTATCCCCATTTGACTTCCCAGCAGAAATGTGGTTGAGCCCCACTGAGCCCAGCTCAAATCAGCAGAATCAGCCAGCCAACCCATAGACTCTTGAGCACAAATGTTTCTTAGTGTATGACACTGAGGTTTTGTGGTTATTTGTTATTCCTATTTTATGGATAAATTGTAAAGCTAAATTAGAAGGAAAATTATAATGACTTATAACTTTTATGATTTTGGAGGACTTTGGGCAATCCAATGAAATAAAGTGGAACCCAAGTGTTCTGTCTTCTAACTTTAGATTGTGCATTTCTAGCTATTCTGGCATCTAAGTGGTTGAATATTTCCTTTGGAATAAAAATTATAATAATCATTATTCAATATCCTTAAAGACTTTGCAAACTAATTTAGTGCATTTCTTTCTTTTTTTTCTTTTGCGGTACGCGGGCCTCTCAGTGTTGTGGCCTCTCCCGTTGCGGAGCACAGGCTCCGGACGCGCAGGCTCAGCGGCCGTGGCTCACGGGCCCAGCTGCTCCGCGGCATGTGGGATCTTCCCGGACCGGGACACGAACCCATGTCCCCTGCATCGGCAGGTGGACTCTCAACCGCTGCGCCACCAGGGAAGCCCAGTGCATTTCATTTTTTAAAGATAATTTCATTTATTTTAAAAACCTGAATAGATACATTCTAAAATTGAGGTTGCGATCTGAAATGCCTGTAGAGGCCAGGCATACAGCATGCTTGAGTGACTCGTGCTTGGTGTAAAATACTAGGCAGTATGAGAGATTTGGCAGAGTGAAGGACACATTTCCAATCCAAAGGCATTACATTCAAATTTTTAAGAATACTGTGCCACCCGAACACAACATACATGTGGGTCAATTCAGTCCATAGGTTGCCAGTTTATGACCTCTATTCTAAAATTTTGATTTCTGGCCTATGTTCAATCACTAGCTCAAGCTTTACCTTTAATAGGTTTGAGCTGAATTTTGTGACTAAAAGAAAATGAAGGAAGGATGAGATGTTTTATGTCTTTTATTTCCTCCATCAGCCTTCCTATAGTAATCAGTACATATTAGATTGGTTCCAACATCTTTCCTTTTTATTACTCATCCAGATGTAATAGGAAAGAGCTAAGTCTTCTGGAAAAGTAAGTAAAACATCCCCATTCTGGAAGACCTGTCTGTGGCTATTACCTAGAAAGAATTATGGTAGCTGTGGTGTACTTAAAGGTCACCTCCCCTTTGGTATGGAGAAGATGTTCACTGAGGCACTGACCTGGCACAAACTTGCAGTGCTTTATCACCAGCTGTCACAGCCCACCCTGACATGGATCTTGTAAGCAGACTCCAAGAACTGGCTCTTCATGTTTTTCACACACACAAGGTTTCAGGTTAGCTACAGGACATTTTTCTCCCTGAGTGTTAGAAGAGGTAAAAACAAACTTGTATTTAAATGTCCTTGTCCTCTTGAGCATGGTTCAGCGATTCAGGCAGATTGAATACCCAGCTTATTTAGAGTGAATTCATTAACAGTGTATTTCAGAGCCTCTGCCATTTAGTTCTCTCTATCCCGCTCCTTACCCCTCATATATGTACATGCACACATATGCACACACACAATAGCTCTGACAGTAAGAGAGATTTTTCAAAAGAAATTTTAAAAATGGATTCCATAAGAAACACTTTTAGAGCTATACAGTAGAAAAATGGAGAAAAGAAATGCTGGAGAAAGAAAATTATTTTGAAATTGTAGTAGTAGTTTTAATTGTAGAGTACTCTAAAGAGAGAAATAGTGGTGGCCATAATAGCTACTGATTTAAGAAGGAACATGAAAGGATGCTTGTTTTCAAATGCTCCCATGGCTTCTCATAATTTGCAGAGAAAGGATGTTTTTAATAACTACTCAATAAATGCTTGTTACATGGTTGACAGAGTTCAGAATATAATTTCTCTAAACTTTATCAACCCCAATATGAGGAACCTTTTTACTCTTTGCATTAATAAAAAAATATAGGTAAATTGTTCATTGCAACTAATAGTGTGTTACCTATGACATTTTAGTTTTTATTTAGTTATCTCTGTAGAAAGCACATTTTGAATCTCCTGGCTGATTATGAAGCGATTTATTCATTTATTTATTCATTCAAATAATATTTATTCAGTGTTTTAGGCATAGTGCTGGGCATTGGGGGATAGTAATAATCAAGAAAGTCATGTTCCTGTTATTATGGAATTTGTCTTCTAGTTGGGAGAAATATCATTTAAAAATCATTAATAAATACACAAATAGGATAATTTCAGATTGTGATAAATGGCATAAAGGAAATAAACAAGATAATATGAAGGAAAGTAAAGGAATGGGAATTGGGATGATTTTGTCAATCCATGGTGAAATAAGTCCTTTCTGAACAAAATAATATTTTTGTAGTCATCTCATGCTTAAGAATAAGCCATCCAGAGATCAATTTTCAGTAATAACAGACTAATTTGTTTTCTACCACCCCACCCACTGGGAATAACTATAAAGCTGGAATAAATAAAAACAATATATTTGATAGCATCAGAGAGATAGCAAGATAGGAAAGATGTGTAAGGAAATACCTAGAAATGAATCTGATATTTGTCATCAGTTTTCCCCTTGAGGCATTTGCTGATTCAGAAGTGGCAGCTGAGAAACTGAAGTTAAAACCATGGCTTAGAGGTTAAACTGGGAAGAGATTTTAGCAGTCTCTGAGTGCTGCTAGAATTTGGACCTCTCTAAGGAAGAGAGGCCCTGGTAAACACCTGAAGTTTTTAGCTGGAACCTCAAAGGGCTAATATCTAGGAGAAAGGGTGTGCTAGTAATACACCACCCCTCAAAATAATGGAGACCCAGTTTCGAATTAGCTCAGTGCCTGATTACATTATGGTGATCTCTTACTAGATTAGTTGCTTGCCAAAAACAATTGTAAATCCTCTCTGATGGAAGATAACGTCATTCAGAGATTTCACAGTGTTTAGCATTCAATCTAAAGTAACTAGATGTATAAAAAGATAAGAACTGAATGAAAGCCAAAAGAAAAAAATTCTGGACAACAAAACATACCTATAGAAGATTCAGATATTGAAATTATTAATATGAAATTATCAAACTTGGAATTTAAAGTAATATGATTAATATGCTTTATAAGTTTAATATAAAAGTGAGTATTTTGATAGAGAAGTGGAAATTATAAGAAAAATAATAGGTAGAATTTCTAGGAATTCTTGTCTGAAAAGACAATAACTGAAATTAAGAATTCAATGAATAGTTTATCATCAGATTAGTCACAGCAGAAGAGAAAATTGGTGAACTGAAGATGGGTCAGAAGGAAATATTCAGACTGAAGCATAGAAAGGTAAAAGAATGGAAAACACAGAATATATATGTTATATAGGACATAGTGAAAAGTGTCAACATACGTGTAATTATAGTCCCAGAATGAGCAGAGAGGAACAGGATGTGGCAGAAACTACACTTGAACAGATGATTGCTAAAAAAGATTTAAACCACATTCAGGAAGACTCAATCAGCCCTAAACTGGATGAATACAAAGAAAACTGTACTTAGAGATGATGTAATTAAACTGCCAAAGACAAAGAGGCAATATTGTAGCAGTTAGGAAAAACAGGCATATTACCTTCAATAGAGCAATAATTAGACTGACAACGGGATGGGCTCTTCAAAGTGCCAAAAGAAAATAACTTCCAATCAATAATTCTCTACGCAAATGTCCTTCAAAAAAAGGCAAAATTAATACATTTTTAAACAAAAAGTGACAAAAGTTGTCACCAGCAAACCCAAACTAGAGAATACCAAGGGGTGTTCTTTAAGCAAAAGAAATGATCATAGGGCTTCCCTGGTGGCGCAGTGGTTGAGAGTCCGCCTGCCCATGCAGGGGACATGGATTTGTGCCCCGGTCCAGGAAGATCCCACATGCCGTGGAGCGGCTAGGCCCGTGAGCCATGACCGCTGAGCCTGCGCGTCCGGAGCCTGTGTTCCGCGACGGGAGAGGCCACAACAGTGAGAGGCCCGCGTACCGCAAAAAAAAAAAAAAAAAGAAAAAAGAAATAATCATAGATGGAAGCATGAAGCTGCAGGAAAAAATACAGAACACTGGAAGGGGAAAATATATGAGTATATGAATATTGACAGGAAAAAAACAGTATTGTTTATGAAAGCACAAAAACAATCATGTATTTCTTGTGCAGTTTAGTTATTTTGTACACACACCTAGTCATATGTGTGTGTGTGGCTGTGTGTGTATACTGTATATATAGACAGTACATATATGTGTGTGTGTGTGTACATATATATATATTTTTCTGTACAATGTATGTACCAAAAATCTATTCTAGTTACTATGGCTGCATAACAAATTACCCCAAAACTTTGTGGCTTAATATGATTACAACATACAGTTGCTCACAATTTGGGGAGGGGTTGGCAGAGATAGTTTAATCTCTGCTCAGATTGGAATCAGCTGGAGTGGCTCAAAGGCTAGGTAGTAGAATCATCTGGAGGCTTGCTCTCATGGCTGGCAGTTGTTGCTGGCTGTTGGCTGAGACCTTTGCTGGGGCTGTTGACAGGAACACTTTGTTCCATATGGCAGCTGAGTTCCAAGAGGAGCCGCCTGACACATACTCACACATACACACAAAGAGAGAGAGAGAGAGATCTGATGAAAGATTATTAGATTATTCTAGGTAGAGGAAACAGCAAGTACAAGTGTCCTGAGGTGGGAATTATTCAGTGAGTTCAAGAGTCAGAAAGAAGAGCAGTGAGACTGAATAAGGGACATAGTCTTATGAGATAATGTTGGAGCAGGGGAGGCAGGTGGGCGTGTCAAGTTCCAATCAGGGAAACAGTACTACAGCAGGTCATGTCTGATGTGCTGGTTTGAGCACCGCCATATGTATAAGTATTTCCTACATAAGGATTCCCAGGAAGAGGAGATAATGTTAGATTTAAGGGTATTCTCTTTGTGAACATATGTAAAAACTATATTAAAAATTTATCATCATGGACATTCTGATTTCTAGAATTTAAAAATAATTTTAGATTTAAGAACAATAAAGAAGTATTCTGAGTATACCATATTGGGTAAATAACCCAGTCCTTTGTTATATTAATGCTATACAACAACATGTACCAAACATTTTGTAGTCATTGCTGAAATCTCACTGGAGGAGATGTTATCCGGCATGATATGCTAAGGATTCGAAGATATCCTGATGTGAACCCAAACCATTGAAGATTACTGACAACTCGCTCTTAATATTAACATTTGCTACTTTTTTTTTTTAAGAAATAATTCAGCCTAAATAAAAATAGCTAATGCAATGTTACTGGAAATAGCTTCCCTCCCCCCCACCCCACCCCCATCTCTCTCTCACCTTCATCTCACTCTTAGGCCGGCTATCACACAGTTGAAGAGACTTAAGACCATGCTGCGTCCAACATAAATGGACTTGAAGTATCAGTGTGGGACAAGAGAAAAAATTTGGAACAAAAAGCAGTATTTCTTCCTTCCGTAGGGTCTAACTCTGTAGCCTTGAATTGGATTATTAAACTCAGAGAAAAAGGCCCTTCAGCAGCTTTCAGAATGCACTGACAGACACACTTTGCAATTGTTCTGCTTAAATGCCTCGCCTTAATGGCTTTAATAATAAATTCAGTTTTCTGGCAGCAGATAAATTCCTTCAGAATTCTGCAATCCAAATAAATGCAGAATTACTGGAGTGCCCTGCTGCCATTATTTGATTTACACACAGAAAAGAGCGTTGTCCTTTGTGGGCTATTTGATGTTAGAACAAGATAACCCTCTTCTTATCTGGAGATTCCGTGTTTTGGGGGTCCAGCCTGTCTTTCCTCTGCCTGGAATCTCCATTCCTCTCTTGGTACCAAGAGAGGACTTAGTCCAAGGAAACTTGCCAGTCCTGTAGGATCCACCACATAGGTTATCTCCAGAGAGTTCTCAAGTCTCCCAAGTTAGTCACTCTTTGCTCTGGGGCCCCCCAGCAAGTAATTCTTAGAGAACATTTTCATTGCTTTGTAATTCATTATTATTGTTTACTTAGGATGTCGGCTCTTTAAGAACAGAGACTGTTGTTTCTCCTCTTTCATTTTTCCCTTATAGCACCAGCACCATCCCTGGTGCACAGAGGAAGCCTGCTGAACATATGCCCTTAGTTCCAAAATGCATTTGCCACAAATCTTCACAGAGTTCATGCTTTTTGTTACACAATATCCTTTATTAGCCATGACATGATCATAGAGTTGCAGTGAGTATTAAGGAAAAGTACAGATTAATTATCTGACAGAGCAAAATGTCATGCCACTTTCAAAATGATTCGTTACAAACAAAAGCAGTCAGATAAAGTACTATAACTGGAATCCATTCTCTGCAGTGGATGTGTTGGCAAAAAAATTATCCTGGATTATCCCCCCACAATAAAGCATATGTTATTTGATTTCCTGTCACAATTATGAGAATTGATACATGTAACATTGTTCAACTTAATTTTTTTCCCCTCACCTCCTGTTCAACTTACTCTCAACACAGGTGGTTCACACTAATGAATAAGTATATTAAGACAGCGAAAATGAAAATTATTCCAGCCATGAAAGATGCTTTGTGCTTCACGTTAAAAGTAAAAAAAAAAGGCAAACAGGTCATTTGTAGGCATCTGCTTCTGGGGCAGCAATCTTCTGGATATTGATTCACCTTATTTTATGAGGATTAGAGCTAAGACTAAATGCTAAAAGACGTCATAGGAATACTTTTTATATTCATATGAATAAAGTAAAGCTACAACAATCAAAATGACAAATAGTGATTCTTATTTGCAAAAAAAGCAAGTTTTTAATCTGTTCAGAATAGAAATAAAAGTTTTGCTTACAGTATAACATTTACTTTATTAGTTTTTCTCTGAATCTGGCCTTTTAAATTATTTTTAAAATTTCCAACAAAAATAAAGAGCCACTTTAACTTTATTTATATTCTACCTTAATGTACAAATAAATTATGTTGGTATAAAAGGAAACTATACAAAACAACTGGTAAATAGATGAATTTCAGGCAGGAAAGAAAAACCCAACACCAACAAAAGCAGTACAATAGAGTGGTGAACACAAGGAATGCAGTCATAATGGCCTGAACAGCTGCCAGAAAGCCAGTAGGAAATGCAGAAGGGCACTAAAAGACAGTTATTGGTTAATGCCCTTATTGTTAAATTAAATTGAGTGTATATGATTTGTTGCATATTTAATGCAGTTCGTTATGGTTGAATCTAACCATAATATTTTATTAATTGTATTACAGTCATGAGTATGTTGAAGAAATAAAAAGTATGTTCCTGTGTCTACTTAGTAGTCTAGTTAAAAATGGCTACTTCTCTTCTTCTGTTAATTCTGATCTAAGAGAACAAAGAAAGTTACATTGTGAACACATTCCCTGCCACTAGGGGAATATTCTTAGGAGTGAAGTGGCTGGGTGTGCACCTACTCAGCTGTAGTACGCCTTACAAACTGACTTCCAAACTCATTGCATCAATTTATACTCCCACCTGCTTTTGTATAAGTTCTGGCTTTTTGACATCGTTGACACACTTGGTATATTTTGTCTTTTTTGTTTTTGTCTTTCTAGGGGTCTAGAGTTATATCTCACTGTGCTTTCAATTTGTATTTTTTTTTTTAAAGAGAGATAACTCTTGTAATATGGATTGCACTGGAAGACAACATAATGGATACAGACTTAGTAGGACTTGGACCTTGGATATGAAAAGATGATAGCAGAGTAGCTGAGGTTGAAAGGCAGGATAACTGGAAGGATGACAGGCCTTTTTTTGGCCTTTAAAATTATTTATGTGAGTTCTCTTAAAGTTTTTATACATATAACTATATAATTTTTATACAGCTATGATTATTACAGAAATATCTACAATACTATTTTTAAAGATGGGGATACAGCCAAAAAATAGGCTTTTGGGTAGAAGATGATGAGGGCACTGGAGTTTGAGGTATAATTAATACTTTACATTGGGTTACCATGGTTTTGTACTTAGAGGATTACCATTCCCAGATCATTAAAAAGCATAGTTTAAAAAAAAAAAAAAAGCTAAGGTTTAACTCTTAGAAGCCATGTTGTAATAATAAATCAAAGTATGCTTTGAAAAAGATACCAAAAACCATAAAAGGGATTTACAAAAGAAATGGCCTTCTGAAAGACTAGATCTGTATGCTACTACCCAATTCTTTGTAGCGTGTTTTTACTCTATTAAAGCTGAATTCTGCAAACAACTACATAAATTTTATGTAGAGCTAAAGTCATAAAGAAGGGGAAAAGGGTGAATTGTTCGGTAAAATGTGGTTAGATGGGCATTTTCTAAGAGGATTGTCTGTTACAGGAATAGACGTTTGGACAAAGTTCCTCATTTTTTCAAAAGACTTCAAGAGACTTTATTCACACTTTAATATACAGAAAACTCAAGCAGTTAAATTTGATCTTAGAATTGCCACTAATCAGCCTATGTTAAGAAAAATAAATTTTACTCACACAAATATGAGCCCTTAAGTAATTAGAGGAATTTCAAGTGATATACTTACCTATTGGCTCTGAATATAAATTGAATGTTTTATCTCCCCTCCCCCCAACATTCATTCGTCTATACACAGTTTTTATGTTTCATTAACTAGAGTGGTATGCCCGTGATAATGATCTACTCTCTAAGATATGGCTAGTTACCAGCTGTTGAAAATAGGCATTTTGTTCTAGATTTTGAATATTATTAGGTTAAATAATTAAATTTAGAAATAATCTATGGTCCTTGTAGTTGAAAATTTTACTGGAAATTTGCCTTGAAGTTTAGAGGGTGCTTTTCATTCTTCTCTTGCTCACCTTTTGAATTCCTACTAATTCTTCCAGGTTGAATTAGTTGGGGGTGGAGGGAGGTAGTTACTTAGTAACAAAATCCCCCCAAATATTTAGAGCTTATTGCGCTAAAGGTTTACTTCTCATTCACATCACAGGCCAGTGGTGGCCTATGGGAATTTTATCCCATGTAGCTGAGATTTTTGAGGTCACCAGGAAAAAATGGGTTAAATACTTGGCACTTGGTGTATTTACACATCTTTAGAAGGATTCAGTCAGCAGCAGCTACTGAGTGTCCTTTCTTATTATTTAGTCATAAGACAAAGTAATAGGAAATGATATTCCTCAAGACAGATATTTCTTCTCTGGTTTTCGTGTCCATAAAACCAGCCATCCTATGTAATGGCCAGGGTCATCATTGGTGATAGTGACCAAGAAGGCCTTAAGATTCCCCTCAACTTGACTTAGCTTTACACAGCCTTCTTCCTGACTCCAGGCTCCTGACCTTCCTTTTCTTAGAGTGCTTACATTAGAAAACTTGTAATTGTAAATTATTTTCTGCCTGCTTGAGATGTAAATCTATAACTCAGGACTGCCTTTCTCAAGGACCTGGGCGCCATTCCTCTGAAATGAAATTATCGAAAAAGATGATGCCCTAGATCTCAGCCTGTAAGAGAGGGTAGGAGCCTAACTTCTGTAGGTTCCAACTGGCAGACACAGATGGCCTAATCTCATTGACCACCGCACCCATGATGTCCTTCAATACTTTTCCACTAGCTCATCCCAGCACTTAAAAACTCTCCTGACTTTTGTCCCAGGGGAGTTGAATTCAACCTCTCACCCATATTGCATTAGTCTTGAATAAAGTCTTCCTGGCCTGTTTAACTCCTTTCAGTGTAATTTTTCTTTGCCAAGGGTAGCCAGTATATATAATTCAGAAATGATTTTCAAATAAAAGTGCTTTTTAATCACTAGTTATCCTATAAACTTTGTTCTTATGGTGGGTGTTCAGCATCTTGAGTGTATTTTATTTCTTTTTCTATGAATTTTGAAATCTAAAATCACAGAAAAATAATAGTTTTAAACAACAGGGAGTGTTTCTTTCGAGAACATTAACCACCATCTACATCAAGTATCTCAGAAATGTTAATTTTCCTTCTCTTAGTATTATAACTCAATCCTAAAGAGATTTTCAAGATTCAGACAAAATTTTAATTAAAAAGGTGTTCAAATTAAGGTGTTATTTATAATAGCTAAATTATGATACATCTAACTCACAGGAAAATACTGATGATACGATGTTAAATACATAAGACAGGAATCAAATGGCATAGTCAGTACTGGAATGTAAGCAATGGCTGTCTTTGGTTGGCTTATTATAGATGATTTTTTCCTCTACATTTTTCTGTATTTTTAAAATAAAAAATTTACTTTATCACAAAATAAATATTACTTTAAAATGCCACCATAAAACAATTTTAATGACTCTCTTGAACTGCTAAGAGGAAAAGAACCAAGAACTTTGCTTTTCAGGATCACAGATTGAGAAAAAGAGAACAATGCATTGTAATTAGAAGGTTTTAAAAAATATTCTCTTAGAATAAACGCTTTTCCAGTTTGATATCTGAAATGTTTCTCTACATTAATATTCATGAACTTTAGTATTATAATTATCTACCTTTAAAATTTATGTTGTAGAATATTAAGAATTATGATACCTTTTTATGTAAGAAATTACTGTTTTTTGTATGATGAGTTAGATTCCACTAAGTAGGGAAAACTACGTTTTTAGTGGCTCCAAAATGAACAATGTTCATCATTCTGAAGATTTTTATTGTTATATTTACTTTCCATGGCACAATATTTGTAAGCTAGAACATCACATTTCTAAGCTGAGGCTTGGGTATTTTGTCGTAAAGTGATTAAGTATAACTTCTGATTATACACAGAGCATGTTACGAACTATCTGCATAGTCTCAGAAGGTTTGTCCTTGACTTTCTCAAATGTGTCTGGGGTAACACATGTCCTCATTGCCTAGACTTACTGATCCCTTTGTCTCTTGGTCTTCCTCAGTGAGACAAGGTTGTAGATGGGCAGCTTAGCTTGTTCTGCACTTAAAAGCCTTTGTCTTTCCACCTGGAATGGGGCCCTTCTCACTTGTAGGACTGTGGCTTGTGAAAGAGAGTGAACTAACCAAAACAAATAGGGTACTCGGCCTTCATATGTCAAAGCTGTGGGTGCTCTGCTTCTTCGATTTACATAATGAAAAGTTAAATAAATTTCTGCAAGATTCAGTTTCTACAAATTTTCTATTTTTAGGTTGTGCTAATAACTTTTTATACCTCTTAAGTATGAGGAATAAGAAAAACTTGGTAAGAATTCTTACTTGGTAAGAATGAAGAATAAGAAAAACACTTCCATGTTTATTTGACTCTGCTGTGGAATAACATTATTTGCCTTATTCATGTACTATTTCCCTTCCAATTTATCTATTGTAATTACTGAAATATTGTAAGATGGCCATGTGTAATTTTGTAATGATAATGAAAATTCAGGAGACAGTCTGTTTTAATTAGATCCACCTGCTTCTTAAGAAATTTTCTTAAAAATACATATAAAGTTAATTCACACCTTAAGTAAAAACTGAATTCTGTCCATCAGTAAACATATGCAGTTACTAGATTTGTATTTGGTTAAAAACTGTTATCTCTTTCCTATCCACCTGCCTTATTCAATTTCACTGACAATTCCCAAAGGTGGTCCTAAAAATTTCAAAAGCTTTTGAGTTTGAAACTACTATGTGCTCTTTCCTATTTGATTGATAAGTTTTTTTGTTTGTTTGTTTGTTCGTTTTTGCTAAATTGTTAGTTTTGTCCCAGGTAACATTACTGAGGTAGTTGGGATCATAAAATAATCACCTATAGAAATTATTTTGGTTAGATTTCAGTGTTTGAAACCAATGACCATTTGCTGATTGCCTAATAGATGCACATTACTATACTCTAGTAATCGGGGACCGTGATGCTTGGTGGGTACTGTAGAAATAGAATTCATGGTCCCCTATGTTTGAGAAATATAGTTTCTTCTCAAAGTAACTGTTTTTTCCTAATAAACTGAAATAGTATCTAAAGGGGTAATTCAGTTTAGCAGGAAAGAAGCAGGGAAGAAAATATTTCTTTTTTCTAAAATAGTACATATTCTGCTTTATTAGTTGTATCACTTAGGGTCCTGGCAGGAAACAAATGGCACTCTCCACTCAGGTAACTAGGCTCATTTAATGAACAGACTATTTGTAACGTGAGGGCAGAATTAAGATAACTCAACAAGGCTAATAACCACAGCATATCCGTAGGGGAAGGAGGGGTTACCAGAATCCCGAGAGAACTATAGCTGAAGCAGAGGGGGACCGGCAGGAGCTGTGGGCTTAGATAGAGAAATGTAGCCACTGCTAACATGCTCCTGGCAGAAAGGGGGCCAGGGAAATAAATACCCCCATCTCTCTTTCCTTCCACCCTCTGATTGGCTACTGGTGCTTCTCATCGGCCAAACCCAAGCAGAATCCAGAAGGCAAGGCATAGAGGTCAGCCTCCTGGGCACAGAGCATGGTGGAGAAGGATGGAGGACATATCTGGGGAGGGGAGAGCAAATGGAGGAGATTCAGCACCACATTTAGAATTTGACCATAAATTTTGAGACAGTAGAAAGGTAGTTGTGGTTCTTCAGTGTTTCCATGAAGGAGATAAGGTGAACTTGACAAGATTACATATTTCAAATGCAAATGGCTTCATATTAACTTGCCAAAACAATTTTGGAACTACAGTTGGACCTTGAACAATGCTGGGGTTAGGGGCACCCACCCTCCTTGCAATCAAAATCCACGTGTAATTTACAGTCGGCCCTTCATATCTTCAGTTCCTTATCCTTGGATTCAACTAACTGCGGATCGTGTAGCACTGTAGTATTTGCTATTAAAAATTCTGCATGGACCCCTGTAATTCAAACCCGAGTTGTTTAAGGGTCAACTGTATTTTAGAATAATGTCCTAAAGACAACTAAATTGTATTTTACACACCCAATAGAATAGTACATGATTCGTTAATGATCCTCAGTGCTCATGAGTCACTGTGATTTTTAACTTAAAAACCATAGCATTTTGAGGGTAAACTCATACCAAACTCCTCAGATTTAGTGGGTCAGGGGTTAGGTAATCTGGGTTACACTAACACTAGCTAAGATAAAGTGTTATAGGTACATGTGTTACACCACTCTCCTGTACCATTCCCAAGGCCAGCAGCTTTGTTTGCCATGCCTCAATCATTATGCAATGTTGTGCAGAAAATTCATTTTGCTTTGGCTCATGTATAGATAGTGGCAGTCTTAAGTTGTAGTGGGTTGGCCGAAAAGGTCGTTCAGGTTTTTCCATAAGATCGTATGAAAACCTGAAGGAAATTTTTGGCCAACCCAATACTTGGCAAAATGTGATAAAACAAAGGGACAAATCTTAGATTATAGAAATGAATGGATGCTATGCTCAAGGGAATTAGACTAATAGTTACAATTAATTTATTAATAGTTAATAGTTTAATAGTTACAATTTAATTATTGAACACATTCCTTCTGTAATTTAATTTTAGAACTTCAAATTGTGTTACTTAGAAACCATTTATAGCAGCAAATTAATGTTTTACTTAACTTTTATGTTTTCAATATGAATAATAAGTAATAATTTGATTACTAAAATATTCATAAAATAGAGTATTATCCAAGCAACACTTATAGCAAGATTCAGGAGAAAATAATAACTGTCAATTGTTGAATTTCTCTAGTATTTTCTGAACAGGTTGATTTACACAATAGAAAAACATTGCACACACAATTCAGGTATTTCAGGGAATTGCACATACATGTTATATATTAAAATATAAAACTTCTTTTTTGTGTATAGAATCCAGCAGTACAAAAACACTTTTAAATGCTTTTTAAAAGTATCGAAAGCATAATTTTATGTCTTTAGAGTTAATGGTAATTTTGTTTTCTTTTTGCTTTGAATCCAAGAGGAAACCATTATAAATCTCTCCTAAAAGATTTATTTAGTTTTTTTTTTTTTTACTGTCCTTTGAGCACCACGAAGTTTTTCTCTCTGAAGTCAATTTTGAACATTATATGTTTCTAACGTCTTGTAATCATAAATAGTCAAATTTTTGGTAAAATTTTCAGAACAATCACTCTTATATAAGGTAATTTCTTGTAAACCAGTCACTACTACTGTCTGGCTATGGGTATATAAGATGGAGCTTCTGTAGCCCTATTGACAGAAGTACCTTCTGCTGTTGTCTGACGTGGCATTCCAGATCCCCCTTTCTTTCTCCTGTCTACTTTATGAAATTCAGATCCATTATATTTTTTAATATGCAACTGCAAAACCATTAAAATTAATAAAGTAAAATGTGGTAATATAAACCACGTGATAAAAATTATCTAAGTCACCCTAACATTCCTACTTACCTTTCAAAACTCACTTTAATAATTTAAACTGCGTCCATACAATCCTTCTGTGGCTTTTTACCCAGCCCAGTCCCTATTCATTCATGTATTCTGTAAACATTTATTGAGAACCCATGACCTACCAGAAAATGAATAAAGCCCTGGGAACTCAAAGATGAACTAGATGCAGTTCTGCCCCCTCAGAGTCTAATGATTGAATTAGACATGTAAGCAGATAATTACAAGACCATTTTTCCAAGATCATGAGCAAGGGAACAGAGACATAAAAGAAAGAATGTGGAGCAGTGAAATAAGAGATCAACTGTATCCGAAAAAGTACTCTAAAGAACTTGAAAGGTATCTTGAAGGGTGCATAGGACTTTTCTAAGCACAAAGGGGTATGAAGTGCATTCCAGGCAGAGAAAACCAAACTCCTATGTAAAATGTGGAGGAGTTGGACCTGCTTGAAGAGCAGAGTTTAAGCTTAGGTAGAGGATGTGCCATGAGATGGGGAACAGTGGGAGACTGAGACTGAAAATGTAGGATGTGCCAGTGTATGAGGCATGGGGGTTGAGGAGAGAGGATTGTCCTCTAAGATTACCTTTATTACTCCACCATTTCATCTCCCAAAAATTTCCATTAAAACTACATCTCAGAAACTGTGGAGAAAGGAATACAATTAACACTAAAGAAATTAAAGACATTCCCTTAACTCTTCTATAGGTATCTGATAAATCTTAGAGTTTCAGAGAGTCAGTGGGTTAGAGGAGGGATCTTTGAGTAGGACTATTTCTCCATAAATCATACTATTCAGTCTACTTTTCTCAGATGCTTAAGTTATAAAATGGAGATAATAAAACACATCTCACCAGGCTATCATAAGGATCAAATGGGAATATATGTGAAAGTCTTTAGTAACTGGCAAAGTTCTATCCAGTAATGGTATTTTATTTAAAGTGGCTCTGGATTTCAACCTTCTATTTCTTGCTATAAAACTTAATTTTTTCCTTTCTGTAACTGAGCCCTTTTCAGGGTTTTTTTTTTTTTTTTTTTCTTCTTCCTGGAGAAGTTGTCATGGGTGCTCTGCAAACAGACTCTGAGACTGAGTATACTGGGAGAAAGTTGGTTTATGGGGAAACTCTCTGGAGATACCCCTGTAAGAAAGTGAGGAAGGCCCTATAGGCTTGCTCTCAGTTGAGGCAACAGGACAAACCCTGATCCCTGCATCAGGAGTCAATGGCTGGGAGCCATCTCTGGGTGAGGCAGTTCCCAGCCAAGGGCATTCCAAGCAAGCAGGCAGCTATGCACCAACAATGACAACCCCAGCATCCAGGGCATGGGTGCCTCTGATCTGAAGAGGGGATCTAGTCAGAGCACCATAGCACCCACCTACTTTCTCTTCCTCCATCTGTTTCCAGTATGAAGTCTGAGGTGTGAGCAGCCCTTGCCTGTGAAAATATAGGGCTCCCAGCTGGAGGACATTCAGGGTAGCCCTCACTGGAAAATCAGGGAGACTCTAATCTTGAGGGTCCTTTGTGTTATACATTCAGGGGTTCCCGGAGAGATTTTCAATGTCAAGTTGCCTCCTCACTACAAACTTTTTATCTTTGTTTTATTTGCCTGAGTCCCCCAATACTGGTTTCGATTGTGGAAAACTTTTTTTCCACATTTATATGTCCTCACTGTCATGTATACCTAATGATGACTTAAATTGATGTACTACTTTTTACATGAGAAAAGCAGCTTTTAAAGCAATAAGTGTAGCATAATGCAAAATTGTAAAAGATATTTGTATATGAACATATATATGCATGGAAGAAAAGCTAGAAAGTTACACACTGGAAAAGAGTAATAATTATTCCTGTATGGTAAAATTATTAGTAATTTGAAAATTTTAAAGTTTTAACTAAAGTTTGCATTTCTTATTTGACAAACTTTTTTATAATCATAAATAAGGATAAGAAAAGTTTTTGAAAAATGATATAGTACCTTAACAGTATACAAATGTTTTCACATACGTTATTACATGGAATACATACATCTAACTTCTTACCATGTCAGATGATAGAAGGTCTTATGGGATTATTTTACAGATGTGAAAACTGATTATTCGTAAAAGTTCATATACACATTCACACCACTATTATGTTGTTAAAATCTGTCCTTTAACTTGGGTCTTATGAGTCCAAAGCCAGTGCTTTTTCCAGAAGGACCATGTCCTTCTTCCCTCCACGTATCATGCATCACAGTAATTACCATGCTTATTATTTTAAAAATTAACTCTATTTTAAAATAGATATACAGTCTTCTTGGTTTGTTTCACAGGTAACGTGACTGTCTTCTCCCTACTTAAAAAATTTAAAGGAAAAAGACCTATGCTTACAACAGTCAGTAGAAAATTATTCAGGCAGGAACAGTCATTAAATTCAACTGACTCTTTTTTCCAAGTAAGTTGCTCAGATTTAAGCCTTCAAGGAAGTATAAAGTTAAGCTTTTCCAAGAACTGTAAGGTATATTTCATACCTCACCTATTAGAATATTTTGAATATTACATCTTGCCCATAATGTAGCAATATTAAAGAACTTAAGAATCTCTATTTTTTAACATTTTATGTATAAATTTTTTATTGCTTCAATATGTCTTATACTTGTAATTTTATACTAAAATGATGTTTTATATTAAAGTAGTTATGTACATTAGACTAGCAATATATGAGAAATTTGGTTAATCAACTTGGTTAGTTTTCCTTTAAGTTCTGTGCTTGAGGAAATATTTCTCAAAACTAAGGTAGTTCATCCAGAACAATATAAAATAATAGGATTTCTATAAAATAATCTGAGGGCATAGTTTATAATACACTGAATGATTGTTTTACTAAGAGTTCAAGTATTGGTGATAACGTAGTAGCGCACTGAATACAAAAGATCTAGATCTTCTTTATCTTTGAACATAAGTGGGCATGAACAATTCTCTGTGGTCATAAACAGAAAAATATTTACGTACTAAATATAATTAGGACCTTCAAGAGGAGACCATGAGTTCTCTGGGCATTTTGAGGCTTTTAGAGGAGAAGCTGGCCAAAGAGGTGTTAGCAGTGTTGTAGCAGTAAGAGGTTTTGAGGTGATAGCAGAAAGTGAGCAATCTTTAAGGAGACCTAGCACTAAAATATGTGGAATGTCAGGGAAATAATTCCAGGTAAGGGAACAGTGTAACCAAAGACACAAATGTGAAATTGAACTCTGGCTTCTTTGGTTGGCAAGGACACTGATCTCATAAGTGAAGGCAGTTCAAGGTGGGAAGTAAGATTAGATAAATGAGATAAGACCAAATCAGAGAGAACTTGAACACAAAACAGAAGAGATAAGATTTAGAATGTGATGAAATATTAAAAAGTGCTTGAGCAGACAAGTGTTGTAATGATTGGTACCATCTATACCACACGATTCGTCCAGTAGTAAAACTAGCTAGGTTTCAAAAATTGAAATTAGAGGATTAGGATTATGCTGGTGATGTCAAAAATTAAGAAGGATGTGTATGAGATCACAAAAATTCAATTAAAAAAATTTTCACTGACCATAGGATATAAATATCCATTTATAATATACATTTAAATTTACTTCAAACCTCTTTTTAAACGTCTATATAACACAAAGAATTTAGACCCAGAAGGACTGTAACTTTAGTGGTTTGTAGAGATGAGGAAACTGAGTCTTTAGAGAAGAGATCTGGTTGGTCCAGGGCTATACAGATGTAGTGGCAGGACCCTGGATTTGGTGTCAGGAGGCCTGAGTTCAACCTTGAGCTTTGCTTCTCACTGTCTTTGTGACCTTGGGCAAGTCTTTTAATCTCTAAGAAGTTAGGTTTTGTCTTCTGAAACAAGCCTATGTGAGACCTCAGGTGTCTAATGTGAAAATTAAGCTGCTTTGCTGAAGTTCTACACAGCTATAACGTATGAACTAGAAATCATAGGATGAACAGGCAGGTTGAACTAGAATTCCGGTTTCCAGCCATTTTGGACAGTGCATAAATCCTTTTTGTCTGTATTGCCTTTTGCTCATGAATGCTCAGTTTGTTCTCTGAAATCTGACACATGACTATGACACATTCTTCAAGGGGAAGAGATCTAATAAAAACCATCCCTCTAGGTCCGGCATTCTGACAGGCCTCAATCACAATTTTTGGAAATCTTTTCAGAGGTTCAAATATCTATTTGGGTCTGAGATAAAAGTTTTGATGCTCTCTGTGGCTCACTGTTCCAAACCTCACCTCTTATCATGTAAAGTTTACTGGGAGATTTTATATTTTATTGCACCAAAATTAAAACTTCCTTATAATTTCAATGGCTCTAAAAATTTCCTTTTTCTATTCTCTCCAGAATAACAAATATATAATATACTAACAAATATATATATAAATAGAAAGGAACTAAGAGATAGGAAGCTTTGTGGCTTTGAAAATGCATGTTTATTGTCCTAAAGTATAATATATTCCAGGTGGGAAATAATGGTGATAATCATGTGCATCTAGTTTGATCAGAGAAATGACTGCTGCCTGGGCTGGAGATACCAAAATGTCACCAACAAGAAATAAAATTGATCCCATAGCCTAAGAGAAAGCTGAAGAGGCAGGTGACCCCAGGTATGGGTCTTATAAAAATGCTGAGGAAAGGAGTAATGCAGGCCATACTGCTTGATATCTTGTATGACACAGGTTAATGCTCTTATATCCTTTTGGCTAAAGTTACATGCTTTATAACTGGCACTTTCAGTAGCCACATTTTTATCATATCACCTGTTACTTCTAGATATTTTATCTTTTTGCGCTTATTGAAAATAGGATCTTTATACTTTTTGACTAGTTATTTTTTATAGTAAAAAAATAAACTTTTTCTTATTTACTTTGTAACTAATCTCACTTAATTCTCTTATTAATTACAAAGTTTTAAAATTGATTTTTCAGAAGATTTTAAAGTAATCCTATTGTCTTGTATTCTAATATACATAACTCATTATTTCATTTTTTTTTCTTATAAAGGGACATTGCTTATTTCATTCATGGAAGTTTGCAAAAAAAAAAAAAAAGATGATTATGGTGGTACTTGTAGGCATGCTACTTTTGTTCCTGTCTTCAGTGAGAATGTTACCACTGTTTCACACTTGTAGGATATTGGCTATTAGTTGATCACATATCTTTTTAAATAGCCTTTAATTCTATCAAATAACATTCTGGCAGCTGTTAAGATGATGATATAATTTTTCTTCTTTGACCTATAAGTATTTCATTAATTCTGTCAAAATAATTCTGTTAATATAATTATATTAATAGGTTCTCTTATGTTGAACCATCCTTACTTTACTGAACTTGGACAGACTTGAACACCATTACTAGAATACCATTCTCTTCTTGCTTGCTTCCTACTTTTTTTTTCTCTCCCTCTGTTTCTTTTGCTCATATCTTCTCTCTAATCTCTTAATGTTCAAGTGCTACAAATAAATCTTTCATTTATTGTTTTCTACCCTTGAAATTATTGAGTCTCATGGCTTTAAATACTAGCTATATGCTGAAGACTTATAAATTTATATCTCTGGTTTAGACTCTTTCTCAAGCTCCAAATGTGTTTATCCAGCTGCCTACTTGATGTCTCCTCTTGGATGTCTAAATTCCTCTTACAGACAATATGTTCAGAACATGTTTTGATCTTGTTCCTTCAAACTTCCTCAACTTATAGCCTTATAGCACTTGATAGCAGCTTCATCTTTCCACGTATTGAGGATAAAAACCATGGAGTCACTGTCACCTCCTCTCTCTCCAATACATCATTAATTCCTGATAGCTGTATTTTCAAAATATATCCAGACTCAAACTGCTTCTTACCACCTTCCCAGGTACCACACTGGTCTAAGCTACCCACTTGCCTGGAATATACAATAATCTCCTGTTTTCCCTGATCCCATCCTTTCCCACTATTGTCTACTTTCAATACAACAGCCAGAGTGATTCTTTTACAACATAGATCATCTGTGTTATTGCTCTGCTCAAATCCCCCAAGTCTCCCCATTTTACTCAGGGTAAAAGCTAAAGCCTTTATAAGGCAGCCCTATCGGATCTGGCCCTGTTACTTCTCTGACCCCAGTCTCCTACTCCTCCCATACCTCGCTCTCCTCCAGCCCTATAGGCCTCTGTTGTTCTTTGAACCTGCCAGACATCTGGCCTTTAGGGCCTTTGCTCTGGCTGTATCCATTACCTAGAATGCTATTCCTAACAGTATCCACGAGACTAACAGGTCTTCTTCCTGTTTTTGTTCGAATGCTATCAACTCATTGGAGGTCTATTCCTGACCTTACTTAAAATTGCAACCTACCTCCTGTTCTCATCACCCCGATCCCCTTACCCCACTCTAATTTTTCTTTCCCTGTCTCACTTGTCACTAACTTACTGTGTAATTTAATGATGCCAGTTTAGTCCCCGCTATAAAGTAATTTCCATGAGGCAGAGATCTTTGTTTTAAATGATGATATATCCCAAGTACTGAGAATTATGATTTGTACTATAGATACTTAATAAGTATATGTTGAATGGATTAACGGATGCATTGAATCCCATCTAATTATGTCAGATACTTCCTTTGATTCATTACAGGATATGATTTTCTAAAATTTTGCTTAGGAGTTTTGCATTTATGTTAGTGAGATTGTTATTTTAATGTTCTTTTGGGGGTGCTATATTACTCTGGCTCTAGTATCAGGATTATGATAGCTTTTTAAAAACAATCAACAAGTTTTTAAGATTTTTCTACACTGGAGGAGTTAAAATAGCATAGAGAATGATCTGTGTTTTGAAGAAAGAATTCTTTTTTGTTTCTTAACATCTTTATTGGAGTGTAATTGCTTTACAATGGTATGTTAGTTTCTGCTTTATAACAAACTGAATCAGCTATACATATACATATGGCCCCATATCTCCTCCCTCAAAGTGAATCAGCTACACATATACATATGTCTCCATATCTCCTCCTTCCCGCATCTCCCTCCCTCCCACCCTCCCCATCCCACCCCTCTAGGTGGTCACAAGCACCGAGCTGATCTCCCTGTGCTATGCGGCTGCTTCCCACTAGCTATCTATTTTATGTTTGGTAGTGTATATATGTCCATGCCACTCTCTCACTTTGTCCCAGCTTACCCTTCCTCCTCCCCATATCCTCAAGTCCATTCTCTAGTAGGTCTGCATCTTTATTCCCGTCTTGCTCCTAGGTTCTTCATGACCATTTTTTTTTTTAAGATTCCATATATATGTGTTAGCATACGGTATTTGTTTTTCTCTTTCTGACTTACTTCACTCTGTATGACAGTCTCTAGGTCCATCCACCTCACTACAAATAACTCACTTTCGTTTCTTTTTATGGCTGAGTAATATTCCATTGTATATATGTGCCACATCTTCTTTATGCATTCATCTGTCGATGGACACTTCGGTTGCTTCCATGTCCTGGCTGTTGTAAATAGAGCTGCAATGAACATTTTGGTACATGCGTCTTTTTGAATTATGGTTTTCTCAGGATATATGCCCAGTAGTGGGATTGCTGGGTTGTATGGCCGTTCCTTAAAAAACTGAAGGAAGAATTCTGCCATAAAACTGAGCTTGGCTTCTCTTTGGGCAGCTTGTTCAATTTCTTTCATCTTTCTTCCCTAGAAAATTCTTTCATCAATAATTCTAATTTTGGGCTTTCCTGGTGGTGCAGTGGTTGGGAGTCTGCCTGCCGATGCAGGGGATGCGGGTTCGTGCCCTGGTATGGGAAGATCCCACATGCCGCGGAGCGGCTGGGCCCGTGAGTCATGGCCGCTGAGCCTGTGCATCTGGAGCCTGTGCTCCACAATGGGAGAGGCCACGGCAGTGAGACGCCCGCATACTGCAAAAAAAAAAAAAAAAAAAAATTCTAATTTCAATATTAGCATAGTATTTGCTCATAATTTACAAATCTCTGTTTCTGAAGTTAAATCTCCCTTCTCATTCCTCATGTCATATATTTGTATTATTGTTTTTGATAAACTCATAGCTTATTTCCCCAGCTTCTCATTGGGTTTCCAAAGTATAAAGAAGATTGGTTATACTCCTGGTTTCTTTTGAATATAATTCATTTCAATGTCTGAATGTACCACTTTCCCAACTGAAAGTGTTGCAACAACCAAAAAATAAGTTTGATGTGTAAAATGTTTTATATCATAAATGAAAAATAAAAGCTTGTATTGATTTTTAGCATTGGGAGGGACTCTAGAAATGATCTTGGCCAATGACCTAAGCCTCATTTTTTTGTTTATGTGAGGAAACCAAGGCTCTGAGTAACTGATTTGCCCAATAGCACACCTATTTGTTGCAGTTAACGTAAAAAACAGGATATTTTCATTTGTTTGTAAAAGTCATAATTGTTTTTTAAATGTTTTTTAAAATTAAGCATTCATCAAAATGTTATATAGATAAAATGATGAAGATGTGCAATGTAGCATTTTAACAGATGGTTCTTTTTGACATAGTGTTTTAGAAAAGTAACATGATGACATTCTGCATTTGCTAGAGCAGACAGACATTTTGCAAATGTTAAGGCAGCTTATATTTAAAACGACTGAGGAACTGGGCCTGGGAATTCTGACCTCAGCCAAAGCTTCCTTCTTTAACTCCTCAAATCAGTGTTCTTCATCACTGCTGGGGACATTTGACAATGTCTGCAGACATTTTTGGTTGGTACAGCTGGGTGAAGAGAGGTGGTGGTTGCTATTGGCAACCTAGCGTGTAGAGTCCGGGGGTGCTGCTAAACATGCTACAGTGCACTGGACAGTCCCCCACAACAAAGAATTATCTGTCCGCAATTATCAGTAATGCCAAGGTTGAGAAAACCTGACTATGGTGATGACTCTGACATTGATTGTGCCAGTCCTGTATTTATAGATGCTTGTAATCACTTCAAAATGACCATTACATTGCATTTTTTAATGCAGACATCTCCCCAAGGTGTGTTCTATGAAACATAGGTCCTATCAGATATTCCGTGAGAAAATGGTCAATTTTGCTTGGGAAACAATGCATATTATATTGCCCTCTTAAGGTTCCACAGCGAAAACCAGCATATTAAAGGCTCTGATATGTCCTGCAGTGAAAATCCCCTTAACTTGGCTTAACTCAGAATATTCTACCTTTATTATACCATGCAATGTTTTGACATAGGCTCTATAAACATTCCTGAGAAGAGGTTTCAAGAAATGCAATCACTATGCTTTCCAGTTCTCAGAGTTCTTTCACATTTGATCTCATTGGATTCTATCAATCTTTCTATAAGATATAATTCTAAAATAACCTCAGCATTTCCCCCCAAATAATCTTCCTATCCTAACTTATTCTTCCTCCTTCATTTCCTAAAGCAGTAAAGATTTTATGTCAATTGAGATGAATTTATTATTTTTCTTACTACAAAATAGACTATTCTTTTAGAAAATATATAAAATGCAAAGAAGTAAAACAAAAAAGTTCCTATAACTCCTCCATCATTAACATGTTCTTATATTTTCAGTTGTTTTCCTGTCAATATAATTAAAAATAAAGTAACAATGTAAATGCTTTTTATAAACTTACAATATCTTTAACATTCTAGCATTTTCATTTAATACTATTATTACTATATCATGATAACAACAGAAAATGAATATTCAAGTATCAATTGGATATTTCATTACATGGAATGTGATGCTTTATTTAAGGAGTCCTCTATTAATGGGAAACTATTTTCTTTTTTTGGCTAATTTTCAGAATACTCTAATGAACAGCTTTATATATATGTATCTTTTCACATATTCTTAATTGTTTCTTTAGGAAAGTTGCTAGGGATAGAATTATTGTATAAATAGCTAGAGAAAGGAATAAGGTCAAGAGTGATAGTGGTGATGGATATATATTTTAAGGCTTTAGTGGTGAAAAGCTGCCTTTTAGAAAGACTGTACAACTTTAACGTTCCCAGTAATAGTTTATGAGAGTAACATCGGGTCTTTTATTTTATTTTGGTAAGAACACTTAATAAGAGATCTATCCTCTTAATAGGCTTTAAGTGCATAATACATTATTATATTCTATTCTTCTATTGCTTAGATTTGTCTCTTTGTTTTCATTCCCCTGCTGTTAGCCTCCCATTTTGGCTTCCTGGTTGTCATACTGTTTTGCTCACCTCCATTTCTTTGCTCCTGGGGGCTCAGTTAAATTCTTGTTTCTCTAAAAAGCCTTCTTATGTCAATTAGCACCAGATTCCATATTTCAAAGCTTGACATGGCCTAATGTTTTGTTTAATTGCATCACATGGCACATGCATGTCTTAGGTATTTGACCAGCTTATTAGCACTAGCAGAGCCCAGATCCAAATACTCAGTATGCCTCAGTCTCTGTGCCAGGCCCCAAGGCTGCAGGAATAAAGCAGACAGAGCCTTTGTTCTTGAGTTGCACACAGTTTATAGAGAAAAGAGAGAAAAGGCAGACTATGAAAAGCATTATGACAGCAGTAAATAGGGTAATATAGGAATACAGACTGGGATTTGATGCCAGGGAAGGCTTCCTGGAGGAGAGGTCCTCAAAGGGGGTTTTGAAGGATGAATAGGAGTTCTGAGTAATGTGAAGACATAGGGAAGTCTGTGTGTTGTGAGCATATATGTACATTTGTATGTGTATAGCATGTTGAGGAAAGATGGGAAAGAGCATGAAATGTACATAGAGGAGTAGCAAGAAATGAATCTGAAGAGATTAGGAGAAAGAGGAAAAAGCCTGAAGGGCTGTACGGGTGCTGCTAAGACATTTGGGCTTCATCTTGATGATACTTGGAGTGTGGAGGGTGGATTGACTGAGGCAAGGGTGCTGGGAAGCCATGTTTATAGTTCTCTTCAAGCCCACAGTACCAAGTGAGGGACTGGTCCCAAACCTCTGTGTGTGTGTGTCTTTCTGATTTTTTAAGATTCCTGGACCCGTCATTTAATTTTCTTGGTCCCTAGCATCTTAATTAATTAGATGATTATGTTCACAATTATAATACAGGACTTAAAATAATGGGAATGGGAATGGAGCGTATTATTTCGTGAAAATTGTCTGAAGTGATAGGGAAGTTATAGTTTCCCCCTCCTGTTTGGCCTGAGTACATTTAAGATGCATGCGTGACCTGCTACTTCTACCTCAAGCTCATTTAATGAGGGTGTGATATGTAGGGCTGTTTTATTGAATCATTTGAGTTGCCTTTGAAGACTTCCTACTTGATTATTCACAGGAGAGAGATAAATAGAGTTAGATAGACAAGAAAGACCTCTCTCAGAGAAATCATATTTTTGTCAGGAAATGAAAATCATTTTTATTCTACTGAGAAAAAAGGAAGTTTTGTTTATGATATGATTTAACATTTAGAAATTTAATTATAGCTTTTAATATAAAGCTTTGGATTCTGAAAACATCATAGGAATAACAGTAGACACCATTGAATTATGTTTCTTGCATAGGGATTTCTATTCAATTTAAGAACTCATTATTGGGCTTCCCTGATGTCCCAGTGGATAAGAATCTGCCTGCCAGTGCAGGGGACACGGGTTGGATCCCTGGTCCAGGAATATCCCACATGCCTCGGAGCAACTAAGCCCATGCGCCACAACTAATGGGCCTGCGCTCTAGAGCCCACAAGCCACAACTACTGAGCTCGGGTGCCACAACTACTTAAGCCCACGTGCCTAGAGCCCGTGCTCTGCAATAAGAGAAGCCACCACAATGGGAAGCCCGTGCACCACAACGAAGAGTAGCCCCCCGCTCACCGCACCTAGAGAAAGCCCACGCGCAGCAATGAAGACCCAACGCAGCCAAAAATAAATAAACAAAATAAAAATTTAAAAAAGAATAAAAACACCTCATTGTTTAACAGTGAGGCTTAAAATCACATTTATTCGCTACCTTACTCATATTTCAGCCAGATGAAAGACTCTGCTATTTTATAGTGATAGCTTGTTTTTTGTGCAGAGTTAAGATGCTGATAGTAATTTTTCACACTTTGCCGGCTACCTTTACCTAGTTAGAATAATTCACCACACTGACAAAGAATGCTCAGTAACTGGAATCTCTCAGGAGAAAAAAATTCTTTAAATTCAAATTACTGTATTATAATTATAAGCAAATTGTATTAGCTTTCTTCAAAGAACCTTATTAAAAGCCTTAAGCAGCCTTGTCATCCCCATGAGGTGTTTGCTTCTCACTTTATGGTTGGAGAAACTGAAGGTAAATGATTGCTCAGTCAAAGGAAATGGTTATGTGCAACCATGATGTTGAGAAGAGGTGTTATTTCTTAGAAAGGCTTCTAGGGCTTGACTCAGACCATTGGTCCAGACCTACCCCACCTTTCTGCAGAAAATTGCCGTTGGCCAGATGCACTGTCGGGGCAATCAGGTGAGTTTCAAAGGATCTCTTCCTTGATCAATCTCAAGACTCTTTCAAGCACTTGATATCCCGATAAAATCTAAATGATAGGTCACCAAGTGTGTTTGGGAAGGAGATTGTGAAGCATTTCCCATTTGTCATATAAATATTTAAGGAGACGCAGATGTCATCTCAAGGTTAGTTATATGTACTTGTGTACTTATAAACCAGGGATTGGTATCTGATGTGAGTATCATTTAAGACACTCAATGATTTACGTTCTCCTAAAGAACTAAGGAACCACTAAGGTTGTTCATTGGCAGAAATATGCTTTCTGCCTATAAATAGGCACATTAATATACTGTTAAACTTTAATAGAAGATATTTTCCATTTTATCAATTTATTTTGGATTTTGTAGCCGTTTATTTACGTTGTATTCTTTCCCACCCCTCAAGGAGTCATGCAGAAAACTGTTTCTTTTTTCTGAATATTTTGGAAATGTCGTATATGGAGAAAAATGAACCATTTAACACTTCAGTTGCATTAATAATCATTACCAGCAGAGTCTAACCTGGCAACTCTGACAGTAACAGTCTACAGCGAGAATCTATGTCTCGGATGAAATATGCAAGTCTACCCCTCATACCCCTTAATGATCCTTGCATGACTAATACACAGTGACATTTAAGGAGCACTCATCTAAAACTGCTCATATTCATTTTGCAAATATTCATCTGTGGCATATTCATCAGCAAGAAATGAAGCTGAAAAATCATTAACCCCTTTTTCATCGGTGTTATAAGATTTGGCTTTCTGATCACATTCTGCTAACATGAGCAATGCAATACTATAGATTAAGGTGTTTAAAACATAATCATGGACATTATTAGAGATACAGACTGTAAAATGATGAGACGCTTTTGGGAGGCTATAAAATAGGGATCCCAGAGTATAAACCAGTGCAATGGGAAGTAGCCTGAAGAGGACATGTAGGAAAATGATTAGAATAATAAAGTGATGTAGGTACTGAGATGAAAGGAGTCTATTCAGCTGATTGGGTTGCTCTATGATACAGTTTATCACAAAATGATTGAAAATGTCTAATGTTTGTATAAGTTAGTATGTCAGCCCTGGGTCTCAGTCATGAGAGTCTTCAACTTGTTTTAAGGTAGCATATTTGGTAAGATTTTGTGAGTGACATTGTTCTATTTGACTTCATTATAAAATTTCCAAGTGTGTGTATTAAGCAGAGTTTGTCATATCTTTTCCTCTTTTTTTTTGTAATAATGAATAAGCATTTATTTAACAAGTTATAACAGTTTTACCACTCTCGGGATCCTCAGAAGTCCAAAGCTCTGGCATCAACTCCTTAAACTGGTGTCCCCTGCTCATATCTTTTGTCCATTATTTTTTCTGATTGCCTGTCTTTCCTTTATTTTTTTAAATAGATATTTATTGGAGTATAATTGCTTCACAATACTGTGTTAGTTTCTGTTGTACACCAAAGTGAATCAACCATATGCATACATATGTCCCCATATCCCCTCCCTCCCATCCTCCCTATCCCGCCCCTCTAGGTCATCACAAAGCACTGAGCTGATCTCCATTCATCTGTTGATAGATATCTGGGTTGGTTCCATGTCTTGGCTATTGTAAATAATGCTGCAATGAACATTGTGCTACATGAATCTTTTTGAATTATGGTTTTCTCAGGGTATATGCCCAGTAGTGGGATTGCCAGGTCATATGGTAGTTCTATTTTTAGTTTTTTAAGGAACTTCCATACTGTTTTCCAAGTGGCTGTATCAATTTACATTCCCACCAACAGTGCAGGAGGGTTCCCTTTTCACCACACCCTTTCCAGCATTTATTGTTTCTAGATTTTTTGATAATGGCCATTCTGACTGGTGTGAGGTGATACCTCATTGTAGTTTTGATTTGCATTTCTCTAATAATTAGTGATGTTGAGCATCTTTTCATGTGCCTCTTGGCCATCTGTATGTCTTCCTTGGTGAAATGTCTATTTAGGTCTTCTGCCTATTTATTAATTGGATTGTTTTTTTGATATTGAGCTCCATGAGCTGTTTGTATATTTTCTACATTAATCCTTTGTCCGTTGATACATTTGCAAATATTTTCTCCCATTCTGAGGGTTGTCTTTTCATCTTGTTTATGGTTTCCTTTGCTGTGCAAAAGCTTTGAAGTTTCATTAGGTCCCATTTGTTTATTTTTGTCTTTATTTCCATTATTCTAGGAGGTGAATCACAAAAGATCTTGCTGTGATTTATATCAAAGAGTGTTCTTCCTATGTTTTCCTCTAAGAGTTTTATAGTGTCCGGTCTTACATTTAGGTCTCTATCCATTTTGAGTTTGTTTTTGTGTGTGATGTTAGGGAGTGTTCTAATTTCATTCTTTTACATGTAGCTGTCCAGTTTTCCCAGCACCACTTATTGAAGAGACTGTCTTTTCTCCATTGTATATCCTTGCCTCCTTTGTCATAGATTAGTTGACCATAGGTACATGGGTTTATCTCTGGGCTTTCTATCCTGTTCCATTAATCTATACTTCTGTTTATGTGCCAGTACCATATTGTCTTGATAATTGTAGCTTTGTAGTATAGTCTGAAGTGAGGGAGTCTGATTTCTCTAGCTCTGCTTTTACCCCTCAAGACTGCTATGGCTATTCAGGGTCTTTTGTGTCTCCATACAAATTTTAAGATTTTTTTGTTCTAGTTCTGTAAAAAATGCCATTGGTAATTTGATAGGGATTGCATTGAATCTACAGATTGCTTTGAGTAGTGTAGTCATTTTCACAATATTGATTCTTCCAATCTAAGAACATGGTATATCTCTCTATGTGTTGGTATCATCTTTAATTTCTTTCATCAGTATCTTATAGTTTTCTGCATACAGGTCTTTTGTCTCCCTAGGTAGGTTTATTCCTAGGTATTTTATTCTTTTTGTTGCAATGGTAAATTGGAGTGTTTCCTTAATTTCTCATTCAGATTTTTCATCATTAGTATATAGGAATGCAAGAGACTTCTGTGCATTAATTTTGTATCCTGCAACTTTACCAAATTCATTGATTAGCTATAGTAGTTTTCTGGTAGCATCTTTAGGATTTTCTGTGTATAGTATCATGTCATCTGCAAACAGTGACAGTTTAATTTCTTCTTTTCCAATTTGTATTCCTTTTATTTTTTTCTTCTCTGATTGCCGTGGCTAGGACTTCCAAGACTATGTTGAATAATAGTGGTGAGAGTGGACATCCTTGTCTTGTTCCTGATCTTGTTCCTGAGGAACAAGGAAAGCATTTCCTGAGGAAATGCTTTCAGTTTTTCACCATTGAGAATGATGTTTGCTGTGTGTTTGTCATATATGGCCTTTATTATGTTGAGGTAGGTTTCCTCTATACCCACTTTCTGGAGAGTTTTTATCATAAATGGGTGTTCAATTTTATCAAAAGCTTTTTCTGCAGCTATTGAGATGATCATATGGTTTTTATTCTTCAATTTGTTAGTATGGTGCATCACATTGATTGATTTGCGAATATTGAAGAATCCTTGCATCCCTAGGATAAATCCCACTTAATCATGGTGTATGATCCTTATAATGTGTTGTTGGATTCTGTTTCCTAGTATTTTGTTGAGGATTTTGCATCTATATTCATCAGTGATATTGGTCTGTAATTTTCTTTTTTTGTGACATCTTTGTCTGGTTTTGGTATCAGGGTGATGGTGGCCTCATAGAATGAGTTTGGGAGTGTTCCTTCCTCTGCAACTTTTTGGAAGAGTTTGAGAAGGATGGGTGTTAGCTCTTCTCTAAATGTTTGATAGAATTCACCTGTGAAGCCATCTGGTCCTGGACTTTAGTTTGTTGGAAGATTTCTAATCACAGTTTCAATTTCATTACTTGTGATTGGTCTGTTCATATTTTCTATTTCTTTCCGGTTCAGTCTTGGAAGGTTATACCTTTCTAAGAATTTGTTGATTTCTTCCAGGTTGTCCATTTTGTTGGCATAGAGGTCCTTGTAGTAGTCTCTTAGGATGCTTTGTATTTCTGTTGTGTCTGTTGTATCTTCTCCTTTTTCATTTCTAAATTTATTGATTTGAGTCCTCTTCCTCTTTTTCTTGATGAGTCTGGCCAATGGTTTATCAATTTTGTTTATCTTCTCAAAGAACCAGATTTTAGTTTTATTGATCTTTGCTATTGTTTTCTTTGTTTCTATTTCATTTATTTCTGCTCTGATCTTTATTATTTCTTTCCTTCTGCTAACTTTGGGTTTTGTTTGTTCTTCTTTCTCTAGTTCCTTTAGTGCAAGGTTAGATTGTTTCTTTAGGTAGGCTTGTATAGCTATAAACTTCCCTCTTAGAACTGCTTTTGCTGCATCCCATAGGTTTTGGATCATCATGTTTTCATTGTCATTTGTCTCTAGGTATTTTTTGATTTCCTCTTTGATTTCTTCAGTGATCTCTTGGTTACTTAGTAACGTATTGTTTAGCCTCCATGTGTTTGTGTTTTTTACGTTTTTTTTCCCTGTAATTGATTTCTAATCTCATAGCATTGTGGTCAGAAAAGATGCTTGATATGATTTCAATTTTCTTAAACTTACTGAGGCTTGATTTGTGACCCAAGATGTGATCTATCCTGGAGAATGTTCCGTGTGCACTTGAGAAGAAAGTGTAATCTGCTGTTTTTGGATGGAATGTCCTGTAAGTATCAGTTAAATCTATCTGGTCTATTGTGTCATTTAAAGCTTCTGTTTCCTTATTTATTTTCATTTTGGATGATCTGTCCATTGGTGTAAGTGAGGTGTTAAAGTCCCCCACTACTACTGTGTTACTGTTGATTTCCTGTTTTATAGCTGTTAGCAGTTGCCTTATGTATTGATGTGCTCCTATGTTGGGTGCATATATATTTATAATTGTTATATCTTCTTCTTGGATTGATCCCTTGATCATTATGTAGTGTCCTTCCTTGTCTCTTGTAACATTGTTTATTCTAAAGTCTATTTTATCTGATATGAGTATTGCTACTCCAGCTTTCTTTTGATTTCCATTTGTATGGAATATCTTCTTCATCCCCTCACTTACAGTCTGTATGTGTCCCTAGGTCTGAAGTGGGTCTCTTGTAGACAGCATATATATGGGTCTTGTTTTTGTATCCATTCAGCAAGCCTGTGTCTTTTGGTTGGAGCATTTAATCCATTCACGTTTAAGTTAATCTTCGATATGTGTGTTCCTGTGACCATTTTCTTAATTGTTTTGGGTTTGTTTTTGTAGATCCTTCTCTTCTCTTGTGTTTCCCACTTAGAGAAGTTCCTTTAGCACTTATTGTAGAGCTGGTTTGGTGTGCTGAATTGTCTTAGCTTTTTCTTGTCTGTAAAGGTTTTACTATCTCCGTCGAATCTGAATGAGATCCTTGCTGTGTAGAGTAATCTTGGTTGTAGGTTCTCCCCTTTCATCACTTTAAGTATATCATGCCACTCCATTCTGGCTTGTAGAGTTTCTGCTGAGAAATCAGCTGTTAACCTTATGGGAATTCCCTTGTATGTTATTTGTCATTTTTCCTTTGCTGCTTTCAATAATTTTTCTTTGTCTTTAATTTTTGCCAATTTGATTACTCTGTGTCTTGGTGTGTTTCTCCTTGGGTTTATCCTTTATGGGACTCTCTGCAATTCCTGGAATTGGGTGGCTATTTCCTCTCTCATGTTAGAGAAGTTTTCGACTATAATCTCTTCAAACATTTTCTCAGGTCCTTTCTCTCTCTCTTCTCCTTCTGGGACCCCTATAATACAAATGTTATTGTGTTTAATGTTGTCCCAGAGGTCTCTTAGACTGTCTTCACTTCTTTTCATTCTTTTTTCTTTATTCTGTTCTGCAGCAGTGAATTCCACCATTTTGTCTTTCCGGTCACTTATCCATTCTTCTGCCTCAGTTATTCTGCTCTTGATTCCTTCTAGTGTAGTTTTCATTTCAGTTACTGTATTGTTCATCTCTGTTTGTTTGTTCTTTAATTCTTCTAGGTCTTTGTTAAACATTTTTTGCATCTCCTTGATGTTTGCCTCCATTGTTTTTCCGATGTCCTGGATCATCTTCACTATCATTATTCTGAATTCTTTTTCTGGAAAGTTGCCTATCTCCACTTCATTTAGTTGTTTTTCTGGGGTTTTATCTTGTTCCTTCATCTGGTACATAGCCCTCTGCGTTTTCATCTTGTCTATCTTTCTGTGAATGTGGTTTTTGTTCCACAGGCTTCAGGATTGTAGTTCTACTTGCTTCTGCTGTCTGCCCTCTGTTTAGCACTTTATATAATTTAGATAATGTTATGTACACTACATACACCATGGGAGTTTATTCCATTAATTTATTTAATCCTTGCCTCATTCCAAGTGAGATTTTGGACTTTTTACTAATGTACTCTGCTAGTGCTGGAGGGTCTCCTGCAGAGCTGGGAGGTCGCTGTGGCTCACCACGGGACAAGGACACTGGGAGCAGAAGTTCTTGGAAGTACTCCTTGGTGTGAATCCCCCCAGAGTCTGCCATTAGCCCCACTGGAGAGCCTCCTCTTTTAAATGTAATTAAGTTCCATTTGTTTATTTTTGTTTTTATTTCCATTACTCTAGGAGGTGGGTCCAAAAAGATCTTGCTGTGGTTTATGTCAAAGAGTGTTTTTCCTATGTTTTCCTGTAAGAGTTTTATAGTGTCTGGTATTACAATTAGGTCTTTTATCCATTTGTAGTTTATTTTTGTGTATGGTGTTAGGTAGAGTTCTAATTTCATTCTTTTACATGTAGCTGTCCAGTTTTCCCAGCACCACTTATTGAAGAGGCTGTCTTTTTTCCATTGTATGTTCTTACCTTCTTTATCGTAAATTAGGTGACCACATGTGCACGGGTTTATCTCTGGGCATTCTATCCTGCACCATTGATCTATATTTCTGTTTTTGTGCCAGTACCATACTGTCTTGATTACTATAGCTTTGTGGTATAGTTTGAAGTCAGGGAGCCTGATTCCTCCAACTCCATTTTTCTTTCTCAAGATTGCTTTGGCTATTCGGGGTCTTTTGTGTTTCCATGCGAATTGTAAAATTTTTTGTTCTAATTCTCTGAAGAATGCCATTGGTAGTTTGATAGGGATTGCATTGAATCTATAGATTGCTTTGGGTAGTATAGTCATTTTCACAATATTGATTCTTCCAATCCAATAACATGGTATATTCCTCCATCTGTTTATGTCATCTTTGATTTCTTTCATCAGTGTTGTATAGTTTTCTTTTATAGTTTTCTGAGTACAAGTCTTTAGCCTCCTTAGGCAGGTTTGTTCCTAGGTATTTTTTTCTTTTTGTTGTGATGGTAAATAAGATTGTTTCCTTAATTTCTCTTTCTGATTTTTCGTTGTTGGTGTATAGGAATGCCATAGATTTCTGTGCATTAATTTTGTATCCTGCAACATTACCAAATTCATTGATTAGTTCTAGTAGTTTTCTGGTGGCATCTTTAGGATTTTCTATGTATAGCGTCATGTCGTCTTCAAAGAGAGACAGCTTCACTTCTTCTTTTCCAATTTGTGTTCCTTTTACTTCTTCTTCTTCTCTGATTGCCATGGCTAGGACTTCCAAAACTATGTTGAATAAGAGTGGTGAGAGTGGACATCCTTGTCTTGTTCCTGGTTTTAGTGAAAATGCTTTCAGTTTTTCCACCATTGAGTATGATGCTTGCTGTGGGTTTGTCATATACGGGCTTTATTATGTTGAGGTAGGTTCCCTCTATGCCCATTTTCTGGAGAGTTTTTATCATAAATTGGTGTTGAATTTTGTCAAAAGCTTTTTCTGCATCTATTGAGATGATCATTTGGCTTTTATTCCTTAATTTTATTCCTTATGGGTTTTATTCATATGGTTAATATTCCTCGACATATTCCTTAATATGTTAATGTGGTGTATGACATTGATTGATTTGCGTATGTTGAAGAATCCTTGCATTCCTGGGATAAATCCCACTTGATCGTGGTGTATGATCCTTTTCATGTGTTCTTGGATTCTGTTTGCTAGTATTTTGTACAGGAATTTTACATCTAAGTTCATCGGTGATATTGGTCTATAATTTTTTTTGTGTGTGATATCTTTTTCTGGTTTTGGTATCAGGGTGATGGTGGCTTCGTAGAATGAATTTTGGAGTGTTTCTCCCTCAGCAATTTTTGGAAGAGTTTGAGAAAGATAGGTGTTAACTCTTCTCTAAGTGTTTGATAGAATTCACCTGTGAAGCCATCTTGTCCTGGACTTTTGATTTTGGAAGATTTTTACTTACGGTTTCAATTTCATTACTTGTGATAGATCTATTTATATTTTCTAATTCTTCCTGGTTCAGTCTTGGAAAATTGTACGTTTCCAAGAATTTGTCCATTTCTTTGTGCTTTTCCATTTTATTGGCATAAAGTTGTAGTAGTCTCTTATAATCCTTTGTATTTCTGCAGTGTCAGTTGTGGTTTCTTCTTTTTCAGTTCTAATTTTATTGGTTTGCAGCCTCTCCCATTTTTTTCTTGATGAGTCTGGCTAAGGGTTTATCAATTCTGTTTATCTTCTCAAAGAAGCAGATTTTAGTTTTATTGATCTTTGATATTGTTTCCTTAATTTCTTTTTCATTTATTTCTGCTCTGATCTTTATGATTTCTTTCCTCTACTGACTTTGGGTTTTCTTTGTTCTTCTTTCTCTAGTTGTTTTAAGTGTAGGTTAGATTGTTTGGGATTTTTCTTGTTTCTTGAGGTGAGATTGAATTGCTATAAACTTCCCTTTTAGAACTGCTTTTGCTGTATCCCATAGGTTTTGGGTCATCGCGTTTTCATTGTCATTTGTTTCTGTGTTTTTTTAAATTTCTTCTTTGATTTCTTCAGTGATCTCTTTGTTATTTAGTAACTCACTGTTTAGCCTCCAGGTATTTGTTTTTTTTACAGTTTTTTTCTTGTAATTGATTTTCAATTTCATAGCGTTGTGGTCAGAAATGATGCTTGATACGATTTCAGTTTTCTTAAATTTTCTGAGACTTGATTTGTGACCCAAGATGTGATCTAACCTGGAGAAAGTTCTGTGTGCACTTGAGAAGAAAGTGTATTCTGCCACTTTTGGGTGGAATGTTCCATAAATATCAATTAAATCTGTCTTGTCTATTGTGTCACTTAAAGCTTATGTTTCCTTATTTCTTTTCTGTTTGGATGATCTGTCCATTGGTGTAAATGGGGTGTTAAAGTCCCCTATTATTATTGTGTTACTGTTGATTTCTCCTTTCATGGTTGTTAGCATTTGCCTTATGTAGTGAGGTGCTCCTATGTTGGGTGCATAAACATTTATAATTGTTATATCTTCTTCTTGGATTGATCCTTTGATCATTTTGTAGTGTTTCTCCTTATTTCTTGTAACAGTCTTATTTTAAAGTCTATTTTATCTGATACAAGCATTGCTACTCCAGCTTTCGTTTGATTTCCATTTGCATGGAATATCTTCTCCATCCCCTCACTTTTAGTCTGTATGTGTCCCTAGGTATGAAGTAGGTCGACAGCATATATGTGGGTCTTGTTTTTGTATCCATTCAGCCAGTCTGGTCTTTTGGTTGGAGCACTTAATCCATTTACATTCAAGGTTATTATTGATATGTATGTTCTTATTGCCATTTTGTTAATTGTTTTGAGTTTGTTATTGTAGGTCTTTTCTTTCTCTTACATTTCCTGCCTAGAGAAGTTTCTTTAGCCTTTGTTGTAAAGCTAGTTTGATGGTGCTGAATTCTCTTAGCTGTTGTTTGTCTGAAATTTTTTTGATTTCTCTGTTGAATCTGAGTGAGATCCTTGCTGCGTGGAGTAATCTTGGTTGTAGATTTTTCCCTTTCTTCACTTTAAGTATATTCTGCCACTCCCTTCTGAACTGCACAGTTTCTGATGAAAAATCAGCTGATAATCTTATGGGGATTCCTTTTTATGTTATTTTTTGTTTTTCTCTTGCTGCTTTTGATATTTTGTCTTTGAATTTAATTTTTGTTAGTTTGATTAATTTGTATCTTTGTGTGTTTCTCCTAGGGTTTATCCTGTATGGGACTCTCTGTGCTTCCTGGACTTGGGTGGCTATTTCCTTTCCCATGTTAAGGAATTTTTCCACTATAATCTCTTCAAATATTTTCTCAGACCCCTTCCTTTTCCCTTCCTCTTCTGGGACCCTTATAATTCGAATGTTGTTGCATTTAGTGTTGTCCCAGAGTTCTCTGAGATTGTCTTCAATTCTTTTCATTCTTTTTTCTTTATTCTGCTCCTCAGCAGTTATTTCTACCCTTTTGTCTTCCAGCTCCTTTTTTTTGTTCTTCTGCCTCAGTTATTCTGTTATTGATTCTTCTAGTGTATTTTTCATTTCAGTTATTGTGTTGTTCATCTCTGCTTGTTTGTTCTTTTGTTCTTCTAGATCTTTGTTAAACGTTTATTGTATTTCCTCATTCTGTGCCTCCATTCTATTGCTGAGATTCTGGATCATCTTTCCTATCATTACTCAGAATTCTTTTTCAGGTAGATTGCCAATTTCCTCTTCATTTATTTGGTCTTGCAGGATTTTACCTTGCTCCTTCATCTGTGACATGTTTCTTGCGGTCTCATTTTTTTTTTTTTTTTATGAGTGGGGTTGTGTTCCTGTCTTACTGCTTGTTTGGCCTGAGGCTTCCAACACTGGAGTTTGTAGGCTCTTGGGTAGAGCTGGGTCTTGGTGCTGAGATGAGGACCTCCATGAGGAGTCACTCTGATGAATAATCCCTGGAGTCTGAGGTTCTCTTTAGTCCAGTGGTTTGGACTCAGAGCTCCCACTGCAGGAGCTTCAGCCCGACACCTGGCTCATGAACCAAGATCCTGCAAGCCACGTGGGGTGGCAAAAAAAAAAAAAGGAACAATAACAAAGTAAAAAATAAAATTAGAGTAGGAAACTAACAGATATGTTAGAAAGAATATAAAAATAGAAATACAGATGAATCAACAACCAGAAAGTACAACAGTACCACAGCAGTGAAAAAGAGGAGGAGGAAAAAGAAGAAAAAAAAACCAAAACGGCGGGGTGGGGGGGTGGGGGGGTGAGGAACCTTGGCCGTGTAGGGTGGGGCCTAAGCAAGGGCAAGGTTTGGGTGGTGGGCGGGGCCTAAGCAAGGGCAAGGTTTGGGTGGTGGTCAGAGCCTATGCTCAGGACCCACAGGGCTGGAAAAGGCCCTGGGGCTGTGGGGGGGTGGGGCTTAGGTTCAAGGAACAGAAGGGGCCCAGGCGTGCCCACCACCCCTGGTCTCAGGGAGCAGGGGACCTCACCTGGGAGCCCAGCAGGCTTCCTGGGCTTGAGTGGGCAGAGCAAACGCCCTCCTCTCCTCTCCTGCTCCTCTGGTCCGGAGGGCCCCTCCCGCCTGCCTCTCCTTTTCTCCCCTGGCCTCCTTCCTATGCTCGCAGGACCAATGTGGCAGGGGGTGGGAGGGGGGCCCTTGGAAGGCAGGCGACTGGCCAAGGAGCTCAACAGCCTCCCTGGACCTGAGTGGGTGGGGCAGATACCCTCCACTGCACTCCTCTCCTGCTCCTCCCTGAGGGCCCCTCCTCCCTGCCTTCTCCTCCCCTCTCAGTCCCCCCCACATCCTACCGGTTCACTTGGGGGTCCTCCTATCTCCTTGGGTGTCAGGGTCCCCCACCAGTGGCTGGCAGGTGCCCTAGACATTGTCTTTTCCTGTCATATCTTTCTTTCTCTCCCATGCATGTGATCTCATTTTATATATCTAATATCTTTACCTACCTGATTCTGTTTCTAACTTCCCATCCTGAACTCCAGGGCTGCAGAGAGAAGAGTAGGGATGTAGTTACTCAATAAGGTACCTTGGTTGTCTTCACCTCTAGGTGAAGAAATTTCCAGCATTTCTGTCAGGTGTGACCAGCCTCCTTTTCGTGGGAAGGAAGCTCATTACTTTCCAGAACAGCCCACTAACTTTTTTTGTCAATTAATTGTTGCAACATTTTCCTACATATTAGTTTAATTCTGTAATTTCTAGCTTCTCATTCTTAGTGGATTTAGAGACCTATTCAAACACTCCTTCGTGTCAAGTTTCCAATCAGCGTACGTCTCAATTTTTGAATTGTAGTATAGTTTTAGCCTATTTACCTCCTTCACTTGTCCTTGATTTTCTTAATTCCAGTGATTTGTCCTGTGCCTGGGAAGGTTTAGGAAATCAACAAGCATTTGCTAAGCAGATCAGTGAATATCCTTTCTCTGTTTGATCCTGATTGTTTCTACTGTTAGCCTCTTTCCTCCAGGTGGGTGTGGATTGAACTCAGCTACTGCATGTACCTGTGACCTGCCCAAACTATACTCTGGACTAGAAATATTTCCACAGTCTGGTTTAGAGTGCCTTGCTCTGTTGTATTTAGAGTGTGGTGGAATCTACAGAGGAAGCTTAAATGCCAGCTCGCCAGCAATACCACCTTTTATCCCCAGCTTTGGGGGCTGTTTGAGTTTGATATTCTACACACACATATTCATGACCGTCTGACGTGATAAAGAAAGATGATGGAATGTTGAAGGGTATTTTCATTCTTCACCGTATATTTTTGGGTTTATGTGTGTGTTTTAAAATTATGGATCTTCAAACATCCATTCTTCTATTCTCTTTTAAGAGACACTCTATTTGTTAATCACTAGGCCCATACCAAAGCATATGAAATAGTGGTTTGTATTCTTACTACTTTTTTGCAGACATTGAGACAGTAATAACAATGTGTCCTTCTTGTAGACTGTCATACTTAGAAGATGTTATGATCAGCACTTGCGCTCAAAGAAGCAAGAGTCACGACAGACTAGAGGACAGGGCACATAACAAAGACAAGCTGAGTTACTAAAAATCTCTGTATACCCCTTTTTTATGATTAAAACAAAACAAAGACAGGTGGATGAGAGTAAGTGAAAGCAAGAGAGAATCAGCACATGTGCTGCATGAGAAAATGTAGAAGATTTAGTTGAAATCTTAAGTAAAGTTTTGCAATTGAGGAGAGAAGACGTGGGAACAGATTTAAAAGGAAATTAAAGTGCAATTGTTAAAATGAAGAATTTAGTGCCATGAATAGAGATGGAGAGATGCAGCTGGGAGGGGGGAAAAAGAGTGAGGAGGAAGTAAAATTAGTCACAGATGTGAGTACTTAGGGAATTCAATACTTGTTGATTTGCTGTTTGGAACGATGATAGATCCATAGGTTGAGCAATCAGTGTTAGGGTTCAGAGTTATGGAGGAAAGAAGGAGATAGGGAGAAAGCTCACTCTGGATCAGTGGTGCTCAATCTTGGCTGCACATTGGGATAACATGGGGAGTTATGAAAAGTACTGATGGTGTGTGGCTAGTGAGCTGAGTTTCAAAAGCTCTCCTGCTGATTCTACTGTGTGGCCAAGATTGAAAACCACTGCTCTAGATTTAGAGAACGCTAAGATAACGCTTAGATAATGTCTTAGGAAAACAGATGAAGAATATTAGTTAGAATTCAACACCTTGTCAGGACCCAGAAGGTACTTGAGAGAGGAAAGTGAGAACGTGCAGTGAAGGAAATAGAAGACTAGAATTAGAAGCCACTTAGGCTTGGACCATAGCATTTTTACAAAGAAAAGATAAGAAGAAAAAAGAGTGAAAATTAAGGGAAGTAGAATGTGGAGCTGAAAGCAGACTCATCATTGAAACTTAGGTAATGTTCATTTAATTATTCATTTAACAACTATTTACTGGTACCTACTATACATACCCCTGGCACTGAGCTTGCCATTATAGATACAGCAGTAAATAATAAAGTCAGAGTTGCTGATTTCATCCAGCTAAAATTTTAATGAAGGAAAGTGGGGGTGGTGGTGCAGATTGGGGAAGCTCTCTCCAGGAGAAGAATCTGGGCCTATCAAAGAACATTCTTCAGCCCCAGGTGGGATTTCACAATTACCATGGGATATTGACTATTTTGTCTCTTATTCCCATTCTTTTGCTCTTTGTATGGGAGTGTTTATTGGAGTTATCCTGTTCGTTCCACTATTGTGTTCAGGGAATGTATAGGGAAGATAGTTCATTTTTTAAATTTTTTAGTGTTTTAGAGGCTATTATACATCACCAGGAGATGCTGAACATTGAGCTTGATACCACAGCCAGATGCAATGTTGGGTAGCTTCCGTAGCATGGCAGGTAGATACGGGGCCTGTGGGAAGGATGATGAATCGAATATTTGAATACTAGAGGGGCAGACTCTGGTAGTCATGAGTGCCAAATGCCAAATATTTCTAGTTCTTCTCCTTTCTTGGTCACTCAGATTTCATGATTGATTGTTGCTACAGCATTGCCTAACTTACCTTGACTAATTCTGGAGGCTTTTCCAGAGACCTCCCAAGAGATAATGGTGGCCATGAATAGGGTAATGGCAGAAAAAAGTGGAGGAAGTGCTCTAACTCAAAGGTATACGCCGAGGATGAAAGCATACAGGCACAACTGTTAATACTTGGATGTGGGGAGGGAAGGAAAGGAAGAATCAAGAATGATGGGTTGTGTAACATTGCTGTTTATTGAGATCAGGAAGAATGAAGGAGGGAGGACGTTGAGAGGATAAATGTTTAGCTTTGGACATGTTAAGACTGAGATGTATGTGAAATATCCAAGTAAAGATATTAAATGGCAGCTGGATATGTGAGCCTGGGGTTCACAGTAAAGATTCATGCTGGAGACGTAAGTTTCTAGGAGATACACACATGAATATTATTTTCAGTCAGAATGCATAAGATCCCATAAGGTGAGAGGGAAAGTTGGGCCAAGACTGAGCATGGAGAATTGCCAACAGTTATAGATTTCATCTAGGGGAGAAGGAGCCTCAAAAGGAGACTGACAAGGAGTGACCAGGGAAGTAGAAAAAAATACAGAGTGTAGAGTCCTTTGCTCAGCGGAAGGATGGAGGTATCAACTCTGATGAATGCTCCTGAGAGCTTCGGGAAAGAGAAGCGTTCACCAGGATGGTGGGGGCAGAAACCAGACTGAAGTGGGTTGAAGAGCGAATGGGAGGTGAGAAAGTGGAGGCAGCACACGTAATGCTTCTTTTGAGGAATTTAGCTATGAAGGAGGTAGCAGAATATTTTGGGACTGGGAGAGTGTTTTGTTTTGGTTTTTTTTTTAGATCCATGATACTGCAACATATTTGTATAAAGATAGAACTTCTTTCATACAGAGGGGAATTGCTAATGTAGAACAGGGAGGAATGACTAAAGCGGTGACGTCCGCCAGTGAGAAGGTGAGACAGAAGGTGGGAACCTGATCACACAAGGAGGGACCAGGCTTTGATAGGAGGAGGAAGAAGGAAAAATGGGTGCAGAAGCTGAGAAGATGAAGCAGATCATTGATTTTATTATTTTCAAAGAGTAATGAGGTGAGGCCTCTATACTAAGGGAGCATGTATAAAATAGTTCATGGTGAGTTAGAAGTAATACTACTGCAAAGAAACATAGTGGAATTGTCAGGCATTAGTGAGCATCCACCTAAGGTTTGTGGTCATGAATTTAAAGTGAAACTGGTCAGCTGGGTTGAGTAGTTTTTCTTCAGGAATGTTCAGCTGCTTAAACTTAAGCATAGATAAGCCATCTTATCCATCAGTTTAATGGAGGGAGAAAGGAGTAAGGGAATTGAGAGCATTTGCAAGGCAGGGAATAAAATATTGGACCTTGAGTATATGGGCTGGATAGGAGGACAGTGAATCTAAGAGATGGAAGGTGAAGTCAGTGGTGACACTGAAAATGATGATAAGTGTGGTCCAGGGAAGATTGTGAGCCAGGAGTTAAATTAGTCAACAAATGATTGAGCAGGGCTTTGGCAGATTATTGCAACCAGTGTGGGGATAGAGTGATATATCCCGTTAGCAGGAGCTCAAAGGAGCAGGGATTTTTGTAAGAGGATGGAAGAGATCAGTGAGGGGAAGCAAGAGTGGCCGGGTGGGAATGCAGGGTGAGATAAACAAACAAAAGAGCTTTTCCTCAAAAGGGGTTCGGAGCAGGTGGTCTCCAAAAGAGCTCTTTAACAAGAGGTGAAGGAGTGTTCCAAGAAGAGGCTGGGGGTGAGGGGGCTTGCTGCTTCCACGGACCACAGTGGGAGGGTTTGGGATGAAGAGGGGGAAACAGGTGGGAGACTGGATCAGCTTAGGGACTTTGTGGGATTGGAAAGTGCATAATAATGTAGAATTGGGGAGAGAATTCAGTGACAGTGTCATGTGAGTAGATTCTTTTTCTATAGTCATCTATTATATCTGCATTCCGGTTTCACATTTGCTCTCGACATTATTTTTCTGACCCTAATTTGCCATCTGTTTCTGTCACGTCCTCCCGTTTGCTACAGGAAGAGCGGGAGTTTGCTGTGATGTATTGGTACTTCTTCCCCACACTAGATGTCACTGTTGCTTGCCTCCTAATTTCAGCCCTTCCATAGCTTATTCAATGTGACGGTCAGGGTGGCAGTGATCACTCCCGGGCCACCCTGTGCCTTACCCATACAAACACACACATAAGATTTAATGAGACTCCCTGGTGCTTATAAAACCACTGAGGTGTTAAATAGCTTAGGGTTAAACAGAGCTTCTTCTGTATGTATTCTACGAGGCTTATTATTTAGGTTTTTTTCTGAATTTAGGAATTAGAAGACTAAGCGAGAAATCAGACTGGAATTCTTTACAGAAAACACATCTACTTCCTCCTATGAAAATATGGCATTTTACACTTAAATCCAAGCTTGGTTAATGAGCTTCTTCCTCCCCCTCTGTTGTGGGGAGCTGGAAGCCTGCCGTGAAATTGCCCTCAGGTACCTCTGATACCTTGACGTGTGGTAGGAAATTTCCTGACCTGACCTTGGGTGTGGTGTCACCACATCAGGGTGTCTGCTTGTGGTCTGGTCTGGGGGACAGCACCGGATGGTAGTTCCTTAGTCCAGAAAGGAGCACAGAAGATCCTGTTGGCAACGGAAAGTCCAGGCTGTTATTTGGGAAACCGTCAGGGGCTATAAACACTTGTAAGCCCCTTTTATTAGCTGAACCAGAAGTTGCTGGCAGCTGTGGAGCCATTTCCTTTCTTTCTTCCTGGCAGAATCCTATTTAAGAAATGAGAGGAGGGCTTCCCTGGTGGCGCAGAGGTTGAGAATCCGCCTGCCGATGCAGGGGACACGGGTTCGTGCCCTGGTCTGGGAAGATCCCACATGCCGCGGAGTGGCTGGGCCCGTGAGCCATGGCCGCTGGGCCTGCGCGTACGGAGCCTGTGCTCTGCAACGGGAGAGGCCCGCGTACCGCAAAAAAAAAAAAATAATAATAAGAGGAGTGAGGGGTAGATGGGAGAGAACATTATTTTGGGGATTTCAAAAGCAGACCAAACATTCATTCCTTCATTCAGTCAATGAGGGAACCAATATTTACTGCATAACTTCCATGTGTCAAATATGGCATAAGGTACTGGGGACACACTGCAAAGCTGACTCGGTTCCTGCTTGCATGGAGCTTAATTCCATTGGTACCTGGGAGAGAGAGAAATCAGCATGCCAGATTGTTTCAGAAAGCAGCTTAGCAGAAAATAAAGCAGAGTGACGGGACTGAGAGTCCTTGGGTGGCTGTGACATCTGAGACCTGACTGATAGGATATAACTAGGAAACGATCTGGGGGAAGAAGGTGTTTGTGCTGCAGGAAAGCTGGCCCCGAGGTCCCATGTCAGGAAGTCCGTGGCTTGTTCAGGGAAGGGAATGGAGGCTGGATGGGCCAGCACACAGTGGGCAAGGGCAGAGGGTTTCAGATGAGGACAGAGAGGTGGAGGTTGAAGCGCAGACTACAGGTCAGCTTGTGGGGACATATCCGGGGTTTAGATTTGATTCTAAGTGTAGAGGTGGATGACTGAATGTTTGGAGAGGAGCTGTGAGCTGATGCAGTAAAGGTCGTTCAGGAGGTTGACTAGAGACCTGATGGGGGCTGAGTAGGGGGTGGGGATCAGTTAGGAGGCAGAAGGGCAGCTGCTGGGGGAGATGGCAGTGGGTCAGGCCAGGATGGTGAGGGTAAAGATTTGGGATCAGTCCTTTAGTAATGGGCAGCTTTGGACCACCGAGCCTACTTTCAAGTCAGTAACTTGAAGTTTCAGGATGCTTTTTTCATCAGTCGATTCTAGGTCTAAGGTGAGGAATACAGGGAGGGGTGAGAAGTGCAGCGAGGAGGAGGAAACGGAGGAGGAACTTGTCTGGAAGAAGCCAGGGAGAATTCAATGGTGTTTCTCCAATCACTTCTCTCCTGTCTAAATTATTAGGGTGTTTCATCCTAGAGCAAACTTCCTGATATTGTTCTCGACAGAGTTGAGGTTTTGTGTTTTGTTTTTCCTTTCATTCAAAGTGACAGAGGCCAGAAAACAATGCTGGCAGCACCACACCCACCGGCAGATTCCAGGCGCTGTAGCCTAGGGAGAGGATTGGATCTTTTGATGAAATCCCTGAGAGACCAAGGGGGAGAGAGCTAGTTGGAGCTGTGTTAACCTTCCCAACATAAATTCCTACAAAGGTACATGTAGGGATATAAGAGAGGCTGGTGGCGGTGGTGTTGGTGTTTCTTTCGGGGTGGGGCACCCACACACATAAGTGGGGACACATGTCTCATCGGGTAATGGACTTGCTGGCATATAGGCCTCCGTCATTTATAAACTCTTATGTGTTAGTACTGTGTTCCCAGATTCTGGGATTAATTCTCATGTTAGCCCTGTGAACTCAATGGTATCAGTACACACATTGTATAGAGGAGGAGGATGTGATATAGAATTGTTAAAATCACATGGCTAGTAAGTGCCAAACTGGAATTGGAACCCAGAGCCCTGGTCTTAATAATTATACTATGCTGCCTCCCAAAGTCTTTTGCTGGTTACATATTTCTAAAGTGACATTTTTACTGATACAGAGTTGGACATTGTAAATTTTTCTGTTTATTCTTTATAAAGAAAGCTTTTTAGGAGCTAGAAGTATGTTTCTATTATTTTTGTTAACCAATCCTTTGTTATACTTATTATGTGATATATAGTAACATGACCACAGTATTAATCTTGAATAATTCTGACTAATCTATCTCTGAAATGATGTTTTAAATGGGTGATACTTAGAATTATGTGGCTTTTTATTGTACAAATAGTCACATGAAAGACTGGGTATATTCTCCTCAAGTGTTCTTTTTATACATAGAACAAAACTTATTGGAGCACCGCTGACAGCACTTAACAATAAGTAAACCGACAACACTTAACAATAAGTAAACCGTCAGTGTATCAGTTAGGGTTCTTTGTTGCAAGCATCGGAAGCTGCTTCTCTTTAACTTCAGCAGAGAGATTTGCTGGCCGGGTGTCAGGAAGCTCACTTGTTTGCTGAGAAGCCTAGAGACCCTGTAAACTGGCAGGAACGCAGGCAGTTTCAAGCAGGAGGAACCACAGCCAAGGTCATCTTGCAGAAATAGCCTGGTAAGGACATCCCCCACTGAACTCTGCTGCTACCACACCTCCCCTGGTCACCACCCTAGACACTGGATGCTGCTGCTGGCACTGGGAGACGCCTCTTGGAATGAATTGTAACCTGTCCCTGCTTCTTTCTTTCACTTGCTCACAATTCAGAGTGGCAGGCAGGATCATCAGATTGGCCAAGCCTGGGTCACCTGTCCTACCTGTCTATGTCAGAGAGAGGTAGCATTTGATCTATTAGGATTTTCAGAGAGAGATGAAGCTTTGCCTTTCATCAGGTAGGAAGGGGTTTCAGATGCTGGACAGTTACAGGAATGGCACATGTCTGTTAAACTATAAAAGTAACATAGTTTTAGGCATTAAGTGCTCCCATAGAATTTTTCAGGTCTCTTGAAAAGGCAACATAGTTCTGGAAAGAAACTACTTTCCTATATAGTATAGACTTCAATTATCTCAAAATAGCGACTAATCTGGGAGGGGTCACTTGCAAACAGATGATCTTGCCAGCCATTTGGTTTTGTGTTGAGAATTCCAACATGACATTCGGCAGTTATTGGAACAAAGACTGAGTCTGCATCTTCCTTCCAGTTATTTCATTTATCTCTGATAGGCTTTGTGGAACAGTTGTCTCTAATCAAAGACATCAGAAAGCCTTTTACACATTCTTTCTGGCGGTGACTAATTTTCAGTGTTATTGGAGTAATCAGTTGGCATTTTTTTTTTTTTTATTGAGCTCATTCAAAAGCAACTCCTCCCCACAAAGGAACGTTATGTTTTTGAATTTTATTATTTTGCTCAGAGATTAAGCATTGGTATCACCATAATCTGAAATGTACCCTGCCAACCTATTAGTACCACAATAAAATTGATGTGGCAGAGTTTTAATTCATACAGTAATTTTTGTGTTTACCCCTCTAGCTTTAAAGGCAAAGAGATCAGAGGACATGCAGAAGGCCACATGAAATCTTCAGTGTAGCAGGTTTACTGTCATTATGCTGCATTTTTATCCTCATGTGATAGAAGCTAGTCAAATTGGATCTGTTAAAAATGAATTAAATGATATTATTAAAAATATAGACAGAATAAAATTAACATTGCTAAATGTTATGGAAACTGCAACTGTCAGCATAAGGCATCATAGTAACTGTAATAGAATTAAAAAACGAAACAAACAAAAAACTACTTAAAGCAACCAAGCATTAATCTTGTCCTAACAGGCACACTCAGTATAATCTAGACACAGTGAGACTGAATTCACAGATCATTTATGCCCCACTCGATTGCAGAATACATGGAACTTAGGCGATAGTAAGAAAAATGGATTCATACTATACAAGATCCCACAGTCCTCTTTCTTTCAACTCATACATAACAAGCCTAAAATTCATTTTTGTAGTTTCTAAGTCTGCTGTACAGAGAATGCAAAGAGTCAGCCTCAAATAGACCTTCTTTGAAAAAGGATCAAAGAATAGTACAAATTAGAGAAGAAAAATCCAGGATTACTTTATACAGAGAGTAAGTAAGAGATTCAAGCCAAGAATTTCTTACCTATGGATACTTCAGAAAAAAAAATGTTTTCATTGGAAAGAAAGTAAAAGAGAGTTAAAATAAATATTTTACTCTTTCTGCACACACGAATTAGTTATTGGTTCTTGGCATTATATTAACGCTCCTATTTTATTTCTCACATGACAGTCACTGTGCTAAGCACTTTGTATACCTTATCCAATTTGATCTCTCAATAGCCCCATGAGGTAAGTATCATTAGCTCCATTTTATAGTTAAGGAAACTGAGGCTTTAAGAAGCTAAACTCCTTTGAGAATAAGCAACTTAGCATTTGGACCCTGCCTCGGCTTCAGTGTTTACACTCTTTAACCCCATGTGCTCTACTGCCCTTGAGTATTCTCCTTCCTTTAATGCTCATGGACTACTCAAAGCCATGCTAAGTCTTACTCTGTGCTACTTGAGGGCAGGAATAACATTCTAAATTTTCAGACACCCTGCTCACCTAGGACAGTGCCTGAGAGGCTCTCAGAAAAGAGTTTAAATGATAAAGTTATTGATTTTTCCAGCCTTGCAATAAACTCCCAGTAATAATCATTAGAGTCTTGAAGTTCAGACTTTCATGATATTAGATTTGGAGCTCAGTTTTGAAATTAGCCCATATAGGCAACCTCAGCAAGGAGAGGGTGCAGGTTTTGGTGGGCTCTTAAAATCATGACTATGGAAAAAGTCCTGATGAGGTCATACTTGAGATCTTTCCTTGTAGGAAAAAAAAGAGTATTCCATCAGAGGTGCTGTATTGCTTTCTAAAATGGTAAGCAAAAAAAATTGGATCCGATGGGGATCCACACATAGCCAAAATTCCATGTCATTGAGAGGTGTCAGTAGAATGGGACAAAAGAAGTGATGCGTACTTTCCTATATTTTCCTAATATGCTTCACCCTTGACCGAGATGCGGTTAGTCTTTCTTCTCTAGTTTGGATGCCATACTTCCACTTCAATATTGGAACGAGTTCCTTCATTTCTTTTAACTTGTGTAAAACTTTTAAATACTCAGAATTGATAAAGAAAAGCCCACATGCCCACCATCCAGCTCTCTCACTTGTTTGTTTAAAAAAATCCCTACAAAAATCAGTTCACAGAAAAACATTATTAAGTAATTTTTCTACTACAAAATATTCTTCATGAGAACAGGATAATTTTATAGGGGTGTTATAAGTCTCTCATGAAATCTGAGAAACAAACACATAGGACAAATAGATTATATTTGATATGTTTATGTACCTAGGTGATTAGGGAGTCCTGAAGTTGTTTCAGGGACTCTTTTACTGTGTTATACTGTCTTTCAGACACCATGGAATTGTTTGAGGGCATTCTGTTACGTCATATTACATTATTAAATTAAAGGTTTGAAAGTGTTTTGAGGAGATGAGATAACCTTGCCAAGAAAGAAAGGGAAGGAGTATATAAAAGCTCAGCACTTAGAACAGATATCTGTATTCAAAGATGAATGTGAACGATCATATTCACTGTCTTCCTGTTTCGAATACTTTACCTGGTATGAGGTATCGGCATTACATATCAGTGGCATCAGTTGAAGTTTAATTTTAATGGAGATTATGGAGGACTACTTTTGGTGATAATTAGAGGAAGGGGAATGTATATATCATTTTACAAGGGGTCACCTTGGTGCCACTGTTCAAAAAATATGTAACATGTATTATGCACACATGTGCTACAGCACAGGAATATAATGACCAAAGCAACTTTATCACTGCCCTAGAGTAGTGCATGAAATGAGGCTGTCAGAAAATTTCAGTTTAGTAGGAAGTTTGTTGATGATATACCCAAGGAACTGTCAGAATGGTGAGGTGGGACCTGTGTCCATCCTGAGGATTAAGAAAGTCTTTCTGTACATATGAAATTTGAGGGATCATAAGGGCAAAGTTTCTTATAAACAAAGGTGATTATTATGAAAACATGACATTTTACGTCATTCTGTGTAAATAAGGATGGATATTTTATTTGTTGTACTTACCCATTCTTTGTTCACATTTCCAATAGTACACAATACCCAGGGAAAATAGAGTTAGCCTCTTAGCAACAGAAATACAAGCTACTAGTGACTCCTAGTTATGTTCAATTCTCAGAACTAGCACAAATATCTCTATGTTTTAGGGTATAAGGCAGGGATAGGAAAAGAGAGAAGTATTTTATTTTTATTTTTTTCCCAAAACTGACTTTGAAAATACTTATCAAAGAGGGAAGCCAGCAGAGTGTGGTGTACAGGAGGGACACTGGGCAAAACATTTCTGACATTCCTGCCCATCACCATTCAGTTTTTGCTTTTTTAGTCCAATCACTATAGGGCTTCCAGAGTATTTCTTAGTATCTCAGCTTCCTCTTAATGCATTATTTTCTGTACTATTCTTATCTCATCTGAGGGAACTTTAAACTTTAAATCCATCAATCTGTGTCTGAAAGTTGCTGAAATGTGCTTGTTAAATGGCCTAATTCTAGCAAGAAAAATAAAAATCCAGGTAACCCTGTATGTGCCCCCCTTTTCTACTTCCATTATGTTCGACTGTAGTCTTTTGTCAATGGTCACATGTTTTAAAATCCATTCCTCTCACCAGCCTTTTAAAATGTCTTTATTTCTCCCTTTCTTTCTTTCCCCCTTTCCTCCCTTCCCCCCTTCCTCCCTCCCTCCCTTCCTTCCTTCCTTCCTTTCTTTCTTTCTTCACTTTTTATACACTTACTGTGTGTCAGATATTGTAGAAGGTTTTAAGGATTTGATGGTAAATAAGCAGATGTGGTCCCCACCACATTAGACTTCCATTTTGGTGGGGCAGATACTCAATTTAACAAGTAATGACAATGTGAGGTAAAGTGTGGGATAGTAGATACATATCAGAAGAACATGGTCTAGTATGGAAATAGAGACTGATGGGAAAAGTCACAGAAGAGTTCCCCAAAAGAGGAGTGTATTAAATTTGGACATGAAAGGTGAATAAGATGTTTAGACATTAGTCAGGAAATTTACCAACCTTTAATCAGTTAGTGGATTTGAGCACCGATCTTCATGGACTGCTCACATTACAATGAGAGGCAAGCAGACATTATATATCTCTTGAGTGAAGAGTACAACACAACCTATGATGTAGTCTTGGGGGAAAAGAAAAAAAAGAACCTAGTTCGGATTAAGTCTCTAAATCCAATTATCAAGTTATAGCAAATATGGAAGCCAGAGGAACATGTTAAATGACACAACAAAGATGCAATCAGAATTATCCAGGATATGGGGCACTCTACAGGGCATCCAATCCATTTTCTTCAATTAATAAATTGCAGAGGATGGAAGAGGAATCTGAGATTAAAGGAGGCTTCAGAGCTATATCAATTAACCACAATGTAGTAAACTTATGTGGATCTTAGTCACATAAAGAAATTACAAGTATAAATAATTTTATGTATGTGGAATGTATGAGGCAGTTGGATGTTTGAACTCTCCTGGATAGTTGAAGGTTTTAATTAATTTTTTTAAAATATGAAAATAGTAATGTAGTTATGGCAAAAAAAAAGTCCTTACAATTTAGAGATACATATTGAAGATTTCACAGATTTTACGAATGCAATGATATGTCAAAATAATGTAGGAAAGCGTAAGTGGATAGAAGTATAGATGGAACAAGATTGGCGTGAGTTAATATTTGAGGCTGAGAGATAGGAAATAGGGCTTTATTAAACTATTTTGTCTACTTCTGTGTATTTTTAAAAATTTCCCATAAAAGTTGAATAAAAAAAGGCTAAATAAAAGCTCCAAGGTTTAAAAATTAGCCATGGGAAGAGGGAAGTATTTCTGGTAGAGAAGACAATATACATAGATATCCATCTAGAGGTAGGGGAGAATGCCATCTTCAAGGGATTGAAATAAATTCCATATGGATAGAGTGAGAGAGGAAGAACACAAGGGGCAAAGCTAGAGGTGTCAGTTTGCAAAGGAAACCTTGAAAGCCACGTTAAAAATTTGGACTCTATCCTTAGGACAATAATAAGGCATTGAAAGATCCTAAGCAGGAGTAACCTGATTACTAGGAAACGGTACAGCCTTGAAAATGAGTTTGAGGAAGCCAAGAGAGATACTCTGAGACTAGTTAGCAGAGGGTTGCAGTAGTGCAGTCAGGTGAGAGGGAGAGCAGATGGCACTGAGAGATATTAGGGAGGTAAACAGGACGGATGTGGGAGAAAAGGGACATCTGATGATTTCCTAGGTTTCAGGCTCGGACAGATGGGTGGATAGAGGGGACTTACTGAAATCAAGAACATCAGATGAAGAGTGAACCTGAAGGAAAATATGAGGAGCTCTCTGGAAAGACTAAGTTTGAAGTACCTGTAAGTCTGTTATTGAATTAGATGCAAGGCCCTCCTCTTGGGGTTCTAGCTGAACCGAAGCCCCCCAGCTCTGCCAGGGAGTTCTTTCCTGCTCAGGTTTGCACTGCCGTTAACAAAACTGAGTTTGGTGCGAGCAAGACAGACTTTTATTCAATGGCCAGAGAATGGAGAAGGGGAGCTCATGCTCTAAAGTCACCTTCTACCCAACGGGAGGGGAGTAAGGGAACTTAAGGGTTAGGAGGCAGACGGGTCAGCCAGCTCTAGGAAAGGGGTGGAGATTCCCCAGGCAGCAGAGGGGCAGCTGGGGCATGCGCAGTCTTCCATGCTCCTTTGCACATGGTGCAAATTGTGCCTAACAGCACAAACACCCGCTTTGGGCAGAGAACTTTTTTTTTTTTTCCTCTAGAAAGGGGCTCATTTACTTTTTTTTTGAAGTACAAAAGTAAACATTTACTTAAAACCGGAAAAGAAAGCACAAAGTTACACATTTTAAGAAGATGACAGAGGGCTGGCTTCCCTGGTGGTGCAGTCGTTGAGAATCCTCCTGCCAATGCAGGGGACACGGGTTAGATCCCTGGTCCGGGAAGATCCCACATGCCACGGAGCAACTAAGCCCGTGCACCACAAATACTGAGCCTGTGCTCTAGAGCCTGTGAGCCACAATTACTGAGCCTGCATGCCGCAGCTACTGAAGCCTGCGCGCTTAGAGCCCGTCCTCCACAACAAGAGAAGCCACCGCAACGAGAAGCCTACACACTGCAACTAAGAGTAGTCCCCACTCGCCACAACTAGAGAAAACCCATGCACAGCAACGAAGACCCAACACAGCCAAAAATAAATAAATTAAATACATAAATTAAAAAAAAGAGGATGACAGAAACCATAAACCTCACAAAATTAAGAAAGAGAAATATATCTCATTAAGCACAAACTAAATGTATCACCACCTCAAATTTCCTTTATTTTTTTTACTTAGATCTTCTATACACTTGTGTATTTGGTACTGAAAATTGAAATAGCACATCAAAAATTTTATTACAATTCAAACTTTTGAAAAGCAGAGACTGTAGTTAATATGTCGTGTTATAATTATGCTCTGCCAAACTAACCAGTGCTTTCTTTATATTCCTTCCACACAAGTCAATTTGCGTCAAATTCTTTTTTTTTTCTTTAGATTCTTTTCCCATATAGGCCATTACAGAGTAATGAGTAGAGTTCCCTGTGCTATACAACAGGTTCTCATTAGTTATCTATTTTATATATAGTTGTGTGTATGTGTCAATCCCAGTCTCCCAATTTATCCCTTTGGGTCTCATTTGCCTTTTTTATTTAAACATCTTTATTGGAGTATAATTGCTTTACATTGCTGTGTTACTTGCTGCTGTATAACAAAGTGAATCAGCTATACGTATACATATATCCCCTCCCTCTTACATCTCCCTCCCACCCTCCCTATCCCACCCATCTAGGTGGTCACAAAACACCGAGCTGATCTCCCTGTGCTATGTGGCTACTTCCCACTAGCTATCTATTTTACATTTGGTAGTGTATATATGTCAGTGCCACTCGCTCACTTCGTCCCAGCTTACACTTCCCCCTCCCCGTGTCCTCAATTCCATTCTGTACATCTGCATCTTTATTCCTGTCCTGCCCCTACGTTCTTCAGAACCATTTTTTTTTTTTTTTAGATTCCATATATATGTGTTAGCATATGGTATTTGTTTTTCTCTTTCTGATTTACTTCACTCTGTATGACAGACTCTTGGTCCATCCACCTCACTACAGATAACTCAATTTCGTTTCTTTTTATGGCTGAGTAATATTCCATTGTATATATGTGCCACGTCTTCTTTATCCACTCATCTGTCGATGGACACTTAGGTTGCTTCCATGTCCTGGCTATTGTAGATAGAGCTGCAATGAACATTGTGCTGCATGACTCTTTTTGAATTATGGTTTTCTCAGGGTATATGCCCAGTAGTGGGATTGTTGGGTCATATGGTAGTTCTATTTTTACTTTTTTAAGGAACCTCCATACAGTTCTCCATAGTGGCTGTATCAAGTTACTTTCCCACCAACAGTTCAAGAGGGTTCCCTTTTCTCCACACCGTCTCCAGTATTTATTGTTTGTAGATTTTTTGATGATGGCCATTCTGACCAGTGTGAGGTGGTACCTCATTGTGGTTTTGGTTTGCATTCCTCTAATGATTAGTGATGTTGAGCATCTTTTCATCTGTTTGCTGGCAACCTGTATATCTTCTTTGGAGAAATGTCTGTTTAGGTCTTCTGCCCATTTTTGGATTGGGTTGTTTGTTTTTCTGATATTGAGCTGCATGGGCTGCTTGTATATTTTTGAGATTAATCCTTTGTCAGTTGCTTCATTTGCAAATATTTTCTCCCATTCTGAGGGTTGTCTTTTCATCTTTTTATATTTCCTCTGCTCTGCAAAAGCTTTTAAGTTTCATTAGTTCCCATTTATTTATTTTTGTTTTTATTTCCATTTCTCTAGGCGGTGGGTCAAAGGGATCTTGCTGTGATTTATGGCATAGAGTGTTCTGCCTATGTTTTCCTCTAAGAGTTTTATAGTGTCTGGCCTTACATTTAGGTCTTTAATCCATTTGGAGTTTATTTTTGAGTATGGTGTTTGGGAGTGTTCTAATTTCATTCTTTTACATGTAGCTGTCCAGTTTTCCCAGCACCACTTATTGAAGGGGCTGTCTTTTCTCCATTGTATATTCATACCTCCTTTATCAAAGATAAAGTGACCATATGTGTGTGGGTTAATCTCTGGGCTTTCTATCCTGTTAAATTGATCTATATTTCTGTTTTTGTGCTAGTACCATACTGTCTCAATTACTGTAGCTTTGTAGTATAGTCTGAGGTCTGGGAGCCTGATCTCTCCAGCTCCGTTTTTCTTTCTCAAGATTGCTTTGGCTATTTGGGGTCTTTTGTGTTTCCATACAAATTGTGAAATTTTTTGTTCTAGTTCTGTGAAAAATGCCATTTGTATTTTGATTGGGATTGCATTGAACCTGTAGATTGCTTTAGGTAGTATAGTCATTTTCGCAATGTTGATTCTTCCAATCCAAGAGCATGGTATTTCTCTCCATCTGTTTGTATCATCTTTCATTTCTTTCATCACTATCTTATAGTTTTCTGCATACAGGTCTTTTGTTTCCTTAGGTGTGTTTATTCCTAGGTATTTTATTCTTTTTGTTGCAAAGGTAAATGAGAGTGTTTCCTTAATTTCTCTTTTAGATTTTTCATCATTAGTGTATAGAAATGCAAGAGATTTCTGTGCATTAACTTTGTATCCTGCTACTTCACCAAATTCATTGATTAGCTCTAGTAGTTTTCTGGTGGCATCTTTAGGATTCTCTATATATAGTATCATGTCATCGGCAAAGAGTGACAGCTTTACTTCTTTTCCAATTTTGATTCTTTTTATTTCTTTTTCATCTCTGATTGCTGTGGCTAAAACTTCCAAAACTATGTTGAATAATAGTGGTGAGAGTGGGCAACCTTGTCTTGTTCCTGATCTTAGTGGAAATGGTTTCACTTTTACACCACTGAGAACAGTGTTGGCTGTGGATTTGTCACATAGGCCTTTATTATGTTGAATTAAGTTCCCTCTGTGCCTACTTTCTGAAGAGTTTTTATCATGAATGAGTGTTGAATTTTGTTGAAAGCTTTTTCTGCATCTATTGAGATTACCATATGGTTTTATCCTTCAATTTGTTAATATGGTGAATCACATTGATTGATTTGCATATATTGAAGAATCCTTGCATTCCTGGGCTAAACCCTACTTGATCATGGTGTATGATCCTTTTAATGTGCTGCTGGATTCTGTTTGCTAGTATTTTGTTGAGCATTTTTGCAACTATGTTCATCAGTGACATTGACCTGTAGTTTTCTTCTTTTGTGACATCTTCGTCTGCTTTTGGTATCAGGATGATGGTGGGCTTGTAGAATGAGTTTGGGAGGCTTCCTCCCTCTCCTATATTTTGGAAGAATTTTAGAAGGATAGGTGTTAGCTTTTCTCTAAACATTTTATAGAATTTGCCTGTGAATCCATCTGTTCCTGGGCTTTTGTTTGTTGGAAGATTATTATTATTATTTTTAACATCTTTATTGGAGTATAATTGCTTTACAATGGTGTATTAATTTCTGCTTTATAACATAGTAAATCAGTTATACATATACATATGTTCCCATATCTCTTCCCTCTTGCGTCTCCCTCCCTTCCATGGAAGAGTATTAATCACAGTTTCAATTTCAGTGCTTTTGATTGGTCTGTTTACATTTTCTTTTTCTTCTTAGTTCAGTGTCAGAAGGTTGTGCTTTTCTAAGAATTTGTCCATTTCTTCCAGGTTGTCCATTTAATTGGCATAGAGTTGCTTGTAGTAATCTCTCATGATCCTTTGTATTTCTGAAGTGTCAGTTGTAACTTCTTCTTTTTCATTTCTAATTCTGTTGATTTGAGTCTTCTCCCTTTTTTTCTTGAGGAGTCTGGGTAATCATTTATCAACTTTGTTTATCTTCTCAAAGAACCAGCTTTTAAGTTTATTGATCTTTGCTATCATTTCCTTCATTTCTTTTTCATTTATTTCTGATCTGATATTTATGATTTCTTTCCTTCTGCTAACTGTGGGGCTTTCTTTGTTGTTGTTGTTCTTTTTTCTCTAATTGCTTTAACTGTAAGGTTAGGTGGTTTATTTGAGATTTTTCTTGTTTCTTGATGTAGGATTGTATTGCTATAAAATTCCCTCTTAGAACTGCTTTTGCTGCATCCCATAGGTTTTGTACCATCATATTTTCGTTGACATTTGTTTCTAGGTATATTTTGATTTCCTCTTTGATTTCTTCAGTGATTTCTTGGTTATTTAGTAGCATATTGTTTAGCCTCCATGTGTTTGTATTTTTTACAGTTTTTTTTCTTTAATTGATATCTAATCTCAAAGTGTTGTGGTTGGAAAAGATACTTGATATGATTTCAATTTTCTTAAATTTACTTAGGCTAGATTTGTGACCCAAAATATGATCTATCCTGGAGAATGTCCATAAGCACTTGAGAAGAAAGTGTATTCTGTTGTTTTTAGATGGAATATTCTATAAATATCAATTAAGTCCATCTTGTTTAATGTGTCATTTAAAGCTTGTGTTTCCTTATTTATTTTCACTTTGGTTGATCTGTCCATTGGTGAAAGTGGGATGTTAAAGTCCCCCAGTATTATTGTGTTACTGTCGATTTCCCCTTTTATGGCTCTTAGCATTTTCCTTATGTATTGAGGTGCTCTTCTGTTGGGTGCATAAATATTTCCAATTGTTTATCTTCTTCTTGGATTGATCCCTTGATCATTGGGTAGTGTCCTTCTTTGTCTCTTGTAATAGTCTTTAAAGTCTATTTTGTCTGATAAGAGAATTGCTACTCTGGCTTTCTTTTGATTTCCATTTGCTTGGAATATCTTATCCCCTCCCCTCACTTTCAGTCTGTATGTGTCCCTAGGTCTGGAATGGGTCTCTTGTAGGCAGCATATATACGAGTCTTGCTTTTGAATCCATTCAGCCAGTCTGTGTCTTTTGGTTGAAGCATTTAATCCATTTACATTGAAGGTAATTATCGATAAATGTGTTCCTATTACTATTTTCTTAATTGTTTTGGGTTTGTTATTGTAGGTCTTTTCCTTCTCTTGTGTTTCCTGCCTAGAGAAGTTCCTTTAGCATTTGTTGTAAAACTGGTTAGGTGGTGCTGAATTCTGTTAGCTTTTGCTTGTCTGTAAAGTTTTTAATTTCTCTGTCAAATCTGAATGAGATCCTTGCTTGTTAGAGTAATCTTGGTTGTAGGTTTTTCCCTTTCGTCACTTTAAATATGTCCTGCCACTCCCTTCTGGCTTGCAGAGTTTTTGCTGAAAGATCAGCTGCTAATCTTATGGGGATTGCCTTGTATGTTCTTTGTTGCTTTTCCCTTACTGCTTTTAATATTTTTTCTTTGTATTTAATTTTTGATAGTTTGATTAATATGTGTTTTGGCTTGTTTCTCCTTGGATTTATACTGTTTGGGACTCTCTGTGCTTCCTGGATTTGATTGACTATTTCCTTTCCCATATTAGGGAAGTTTTCAACTATAATCTCTTCAAATATTTTCTCAGTCCCTTTCTTTTTCTCTTCTTCTTCTGGGACCCCTATAATTTGAATATTGGTGCATTTAATGTTGTCCCAGTCATCTCTGAGACTGTCCTCAATTCCTTTCATTCTTTTCTCTTTGTTCTGCTCTGCAGTAGTTATTTCCACTATTTTATCTTCCAGGTCACTTATCCATTCTTCTGCCTCAGTTATTCTGCTATTGATTCCTCGTAGAGAATTTTTAATTTCACTTATTGTGGTGTTCATCATTGTTTGCTCTTTAGTTCTTATAGGTCCTTGTTAAACGTTTCTTGTATTTTCTCCATTCTATTCGTGTATTTTGGATCATCTTTACTATCATTACTCTGAATTCTTTTTCAGGTAGACTGTCTGTTTCCTCTTCATTTGTTTAGTCTGGTGGGTTTTTACCTTGGTCCTTTACCTGCTGTGTATTTCTGTCTTCTCATTTTGCTTTACTTACTGTGTTTGGGGTCTCCATTTTGCAGGCTGCAGGTTCATAGTTCCCATTGATTTTGGTGTCTGCCTCCAGTGGGTAAGGTTGGTTCAGTGGGTTGTGTAGGCTTCTTGGTGGAAGGGCCTGGTGCTTGTGTTCTGGTGGATGAGGCTGTATCTTGTCTTTCTGTTGGGCAGGACCGCATTAGGTGGTGTGTTTTGGAGTGTCTGTGAACTGAGTATGATTTGGGGCAGCCTCTGTGCTAATGGTTGGGGTTGTGTTCCTGTCTTGCTAGTCATTTGGCATGTGGTGTCCAGCGCTGTAGCTTGCTGGTCATTGAGTGGAGCTGGGTCTTAATGTTGAGATGAGATCTCTGGGAGAGCTTTCGCTGATTGATATTACCTGGGACCAGGAGGTCTCTGGTGGTCCAGTGTCCTGAACTCAGCTCTCCCATCTCGGAGGCTCAGGCCTGACACCCAGCTGGAGTACCACCACCCTGTCAGCCACACGGCCCAGAAGAAAAGGGAGAAAAAAGTGCAAGAAAGAAAAATAAAATAAAATAAAATAAAATAAATTAATAATGTTAAAATAATTTTTTTAATATTATTAAAATAAAAAAATTTAAAAGTAATAAAAAAAAAGAAGAGAGCAACCAAACCAATACATATCCACCAATGAGAACAAGCACTAAAAAGTAAACCTGGATAACCATGCAAATCAGAAACTAGTCAGTTTCATACAGCAAACCCCAAGGCTACAGTTGCTCCCAAAGTCCACCTCCTCAATTTGGAATGATTCGTTGTCTATTCAGGTATTGCACAGATGCAGGGTACATCAAGTTGATTGTGGAGATTTTATCCGCTGCTCCTGAGGCTGCTGGGAGAGATTTCCCTTTCTCTTCTTTGTTCGCACAGCTCCTGGGGTTCAGCTTTGGATTTGGCCCACCTCTGCGTGTAGGTCGCATGAGGGCATCTGTTCCTCAGCTAGACAGGACAGGGTTAAAGGAGCAGCTGATTCGGGGGCTCTGGCTCACTCAGGCCGGGGGGAGGGAGGGGTACGGAGTGCGGGGCAAGCCTGCAGCAGCAGAGGCCAGCGTGATGTTGCAACAGCCTGAGGCACACTGTGTTTTCTCCCGGGGAAGCTGTCCTTGGATCATGGGACCCTGGCAATGGTGGGCTATACAGGCTCCCGGAAGGGGAGGTGTGGATAGTAACCTGTGCTTGCACACGGGATTCTTGGTGGCTGCAGCAGCAGCAGCATTAGCATTTCATGCCCGTCTCTGTTGTTCATGCTGATAGCCATGGCTCAGGGTGGAGATCTTAGCGTGGTAATGAAGCAAAGGTAGCTCTCAGATACATCCAGGTTTCACCTGTGCAGGCTCTTTCCTGTGGTCAAGTTGGAGCTGGTTCCAGGGAAGTTGACCATTGTATATCTTTTAAAGTACAGCTACAAAGCATCTCTGCCAAACACCAGCTACTTTTGAAACAAAAACAGAAAAATCAGGACAGGTGTCCTTTAGCTCTCAGGGTTTGGTGTGGAAACAGAGCTAAATCAAGGCAAGGAAAAGGGAGACTTTTCTTACTGTTAGGATGCCACTTCATCATGGTATGAGGAGGTATTCTATGGTGGGTTTAAGGTTGCAAATACTATTTCAGATGCATTCTACCCAATTTAATATACAGTATTTCCACTGTTTCCAGCTGAAAATATTTATTTATTTTTCTTATGACTTCTTTTTTGTCCCCTTGATTATTTAGAAGGACATGTCAATTTTCAAATGCAAATATTTATTTTTTGTTACTGATTTCTTTTAAATTTATTTGGAATGGAAAATGTAATTGTTATAATCCCAGCCCTTTGAAATTTATTGAGACTAGCACTATAAACACTTTTTTGGTGAATTTTGTAATTGTTCTCTGTGAGCTTGAAAGTAATATGTATTCTGCAATTGCTGAATCTAGTTATTTATATATGTTTATGTATATAAAGCTTGTCAAGAACATCACTTGAAATTTTCACTATCCACTAGACTTACTTAGACTTACTTGTCTGCTTAGATTAATTTTTTCTGTAATTTTCTTGATTTTTGCTATCTATATTTAAAGGCAATTCCACTATTTTATCAGACTTTTTATATATTTTAAGTATATAAAATTTTATAATTATATATCTTAATGTATTTAATATATTTTCTGGACTTTTATATATTTCTGAATCTTTTACTGTTAAGTAGTGACTTTTTTATCTTTTCCTTTTTTTTTTTTTTTTTGGCGGTACGCGGGCCTCTCACTGTTGTGGCCTCTCCCGTTGCGGAGCACAGGCTCCAGACACGCAGGCTCAGCGGCCGTGGCTTACGGGCCTAGCCGCTCCGTGGCATGTGGGATCTTCCCGGAGCGGGGCACGAACCCGTGTCCCCTGCATCAGCAGGCAGACTCTCAACCACTGCTCCACCAGGGAAGCCCAACTTTTTAATCTTTAATAACTATTTTTTGCCTTAAAATCTATTTTGTCTCATACTGAGAGTGACACCACTTTCTTTTGGTTAGTGTTTGATTTGTATATCTTTTTCCATCATTTTTATTTCAGTATGTCTGAATTCTGTGAGTTTTTTTGTATCTTAGATGTGTCTTTTGTAAAGAGAGTTTAAAAAGAAATCCATGATAGAAATCCAAGGAATTAGTAATAATATTTGTCTTAAGTGGAACATTTTTTTTCATTTATATTTATTGTAATTATTAAAGTATTTGAATTTATTTCTACAACCATATTTTGTGCTTTTTGATTACCATGCTTCTTCTATACTTCTTTTTTCTGTTCTTGCCTTCTCTTGGATTAGTTGATTATTTTTAAATGATAGCCACAGTATCTATTCAATACAGTATTAATATTAATTCATTACAGATTCAAATACATTAAATTAATTAAAGATTCAAACACTAAAGACATTTTAGAGCCCATTGAAACCAAGTTTTATTCTGTTCAAGATTCAGAGCCAGGTAATAAATCTTTGTATGATTTATCAATTTCACTGATTACTGGAATGCTGCAGTATTTTCCCCAATATTCTATTCATTATTACATTCTAAGCCTTACAATACCTTGTGCGCTTACTGCCAATCTTGGGTCTCTTTGGGCTAAACTGGCCTTTTTAGCAGGAGTCTTCACTCTGACAGGAGATGCCATTTCCAGATATGTGGATTCAGCATAGCTGAATGGAACAGGCAGCCCAGCAGGAGCAGCAGCAAACCGTAAAATCCACAATTTTAAAGTGTCAGGATAAGTATTTCATGGGCGCATTCTGTTACTCTAAAATCAGATCAACTGGGAACATGCTCTCCAGCCAAATTTTGACAGGTGCAGCTACTGCCACGGCTCTGCTGTTCTTTCTCTAATCTGCCCATCTGCTCCCAGGATTCCTCTGTTTCTCTTAGAAATATTCCCTCTTCTGCTTTCTTTAGCCTCAAATACTGCACTTTGTTGTTTAAGACAAGGGCCACACAAACAAGTCAAAATAGACAGGAACAGAGCTATTATTATGTAATTAGAGCAGTAAAGGCAGCCAGTCTGAATAACTCCATCTTGCAAATTGGTTTTCTTGTCTGTATTAGTCTAATTTACCCAATATTCTCTGAATTTGGGGGGATTTTGCTGCCTGTACATACGCAAGCAAGATAACTAATTAAGCTGTTAGTAATGGATAAAAATGTTTAAATGAATTCATTCATCTAAAAGTTTTCCATGAGCGTCATCTAAGTACTAAACACTATTTTTCCTTCATAGTAGTTAACAAAAACACATATTTTGTGCTCTCCAGAGTTTATTAAAAGCAGTATTTATTAGAGACATCTTTACATTATTAAACTTTGGCATGAATTATTGCATTAAATTTTTAGTAAGAATCAGAAGAAAAAATTGTCACATTGCTGGTTATGATGTGTCCCTTGTAGGCTGTACTATAGATAGCTTATAGGCTGCACAAAAACAGGGGATGGGCTAAATTTGGCCCATAGGCCAGAATTTGCTAACCCTTGCCTTAGAACAATCATAGAAAAGATTTATTATCCTCATTTTTCAGAAGGAATGGACCAAGAGAACTTAAGTCAAAGTAGCAGAGCTTTAAATATATTTCTAGAATTTTTTCTCTTATTTCACAAAAGCCTATGTGACTCTCCCTTTCTCAGTTGTAGAGGTTTCTAGGAGGAACGGGGACAAAAACAGCAATGTTGTGTGGAAAATTGGGGGAGCTGGGGACTCCTAAGATAAATGACATCTATATATCATTAAAATCCTGTGTCTGTAAAAGCCTAACCTCTCTGGAGTTGGGGACTCATGTGGCTAGTACCTCCCTACCTTCCTGAAAGCAGATCTAGCTAGGCTGATTCCATCCTAGTCTCAAGAGTAACAACGAAATGGATTGGGTGTCTCCCACGCCCTTTTCTCTTGTTAGTCAAACACTTTTGGGTTCTTAGATTCTTCACATTCTTCCTAATATCCTGGGAAACCCCTACTCAAGGAGAAATTTCATTATACTAAATTGTTAATGAGTGAGGAGTCTAGAGATGTTCCCCTTCCCAAGGATTTGCATTTTTTTTCCTTTTAAAAAAAAATTTATTTATTTATTTGGCTGCATTGGGTCTTCGCTGCAGCATGCCAGCTTTCTCTAGGTGCAGCAAGAGGGGTCTACTCTATGTTGCGGTGCGTGGGCTTCTTATTGAGGTGGCTTCTTTTGTTACAGAGCACGGGCTCTAGGTGCGTGGGCTTCAGTAGTTGTGTGCAGGCTCAGTAGTTGTGGTTCACGGGCTGTACAGTGCAGGCTCAGTAGTTGTGGCGCACGGGCTTAGTTGCTCCGCGGCATATGGGATCTTCCCAGACCAGGGCTCAAACCTGTGTCCCCTGCATTGGCAGTCGAATTCTTAACCACTGCACCACCACTGCGCCACCAGGGAAGTCCAGGATTCACATTTTGACTTGGAACAGAGACCTGTGCCACAATATTTAATATCTTATTACTATTTCTGTCATCCATGGGTAATGTAGGTGAGGAGAATATTTTTGAGGGTCCCATAAACAGATGTCAATACTTTATATCTTATCAAGAAATTGAGTTTAAGCCAATGTTCCTTAACCGAAAAATATTCCTCAATTTACTGTTAAACTCTTTCCCACCTTGCTGGAAACTTTTTTTTTTAACATCTTTACTAGAGTATAATTGCTTTACACTGGTGTGCTAGTTTCTGCTTTATAACAAAGTGAATCAGCTATACATATACATATATCCCCATATCTCCTCCCTCTTGTGTCTCCCTCCCACCCTCCCTATCCCACCCCTGTAGGTGGTCACAAAGCACCAAGCTGATCTCCCTGTGCTATGCAACTTCTTTCCACTAGCTATTTTATATTTGGTACTACATATAAGTCTATGCCACTCTCGCACTTCATCCCAGCTTACCCTTCCCCCTCCCCGAGTCCTCAAGTCCATTCTCTACATCTGCGTCTTTATTCCTGTCCTGCTCCTAGGTTCTTCTAACCACTTTTTTTTTCTTTTAACATTCCGTATATATGTGTTAGCATACAGTATTTGTTTTTCTCTTTCTGACTTACTTCTCTCTGTATGACAGTCTCTACGTCCATCCACCTCATTACAGATAACTCAATTTCATTTTTTATGGCTGAGTAATATTCCATTGTATATATGTGCCACATCTTCTTTATCCATTCATCTGTCAGTGGACACTTAGGTTGCTTCCATGTCCTGGCTATTTTAAATAGAGCTACAGTGAACATTGTGGTCCATGACTCTTTTTGAATTATGGTTTTCTCAGGGTATATGCCCAGTAGTGAGATTGCTGGGTTGTATGGTAGTTCTATTTTTAGTTCTTTAAGGGACATCCATACTGTTCTCCTTAGTGGCTGTATCAATTTACATTCCCACCAACAGTGCAAGAGGGTTCCCTTTGCTCCACACCCTCTCCACTATTTATTGTTTACAGATATTTTGATGATGGCCATTCTGACCACTGTGAGGTGATACCACATTGTAGTTTTGATTTGCATTTCTCTAATGATTATTGATGTTGAGCATCCTTTCATGTGTTTGTTGGCAACCTGTATACCTTCTTTGGAGAAATGTCTATTTGGGTCTTCTGCCCATTTTTGGATTGGGTTGTTTGTTTTTCTGATATTGAGCTGCATGAGCTGCTTGTAAATTTTGGAGATTAATCTTTTGTCAGTTGCTTCATTTGCAAATATTTTCTCTCATTCTGAGTGTTGTCTTTTCATCTTGTTTATGGTTTCCTTTGCTCTGGAAAAGCTTTTAAGTTTCATTAGTTCCCATTTATTTATTTATTTTTTATTTCCATTTCTCTAGGAGGTGGGTCAGAAAGGATCTTGCTGTGATTTATGTCATAGAGTGTTCTGCCTATGTTTTCCTCTAAGAGTTTTATAGTGTCTGGCCTTACATTTAGGTCTTTAATCCATTTGGAGTTTATTTTGTATGCGGTGTTAGGGAGCATTCTGATTTCATTCTTTCACATGTAGCTGTCCAGTTTTCCCAGCACCACTTATTGAAGAGGCTGTCTTTTCTCCATTGTATATTCATACCTCCTTTATCAAAGATAAGGTGACCATATGTGCGTGGGTTTGTCTCTGGGCTTTCTATTCCTGTTCCATTAATCTGTATTTCTGTTTTTGTGCTAGTACCATACTGTCTTGATTACTGTAGCTTTGTAGTATAGTCGGAAGTCAGGGAGCCTGATTTCTCCAGCTCCGTTTTTCTTTCTCACGATTGCTTTGGCTATTTGGGGTCTTTTGTGTTTCCAACAAATTGTGAAATTTTTTGATCTAGTTCTGTGGAAAATGCCATTGGTAGGTTGATCAGGATTGCACTGAATCTGTAGATTGCTTTGGGTAGTAGAGTCATTTTCACAATGTTGATTCTTCCAATCTAAGAACATGGTATATCTCTCCATATGTTTGTATCATCTTCAATATCGTTCATCATTGTCTTATAGTGTTCTGCATACAGCTCTTTTGTCTCCTTAGGTAAGTTTATTCCTAGGTATTTTATTCTTTTTGTTGCAATGGTAAATGGGAGTGTTTCCTTAATTTCACTTTCAGATTTTTCATCGTTATTGTATTGGAATGCAAGTGATTTCTGTGCATTAATATTGTATCCTGCTACTTTACCAAATGCATTGATTAGCTCGAGAAGTTTTCTAGTAGCGTCTTTAGGATTCTCTATGTATAGTATCATGTCATCTGCAAACAGTGACAGCTTTACTTCTTCTTTTCCAATTTCGATTCCTTTTATTTCTTTTTTGTCTCTGATTGCTGTGGCTAAAACTTCCAAAATTATGTTGAATAATAGTGGTGAGAGTGGGCAACCTTGTCTTGTTCCTGATCTTAGAGGAAATGGTTTCAGTTTTTCACCATTGAGAACGATGTTGGCTGTGGGTTTGTCATATATGGCCTTTATTATGTTGAGGTAAGTTCCCTGTGTGCCTACTTTTTGGAGGATTTTTATCATAAATGGATGCTGAATTTTGTTGAAAGCTTTTTCTGCCTCTATTGAGATTATCATATGGTTTTTCTCCTTCAGTCTGTTAATATGGTTTATCATATTGATTTATTTGCATATACTGAAGAATCCTTGCTTTTCTAAATGCCACTTGATCATGGTGTATGATCCTTTTAATGTGCTGTTGGATTCTGTTTGCCAGTATTTTGTTGAGGATTTTTGCGTGTATGTTCATCAGTGACATTGGCCTGTAGTTTTTTTGTGACATCTCTGTCTGGTTTTGGTGTCAGGGTGATGGTGGCCTCATAGAATGAGCTGGGAAGTGTTCCTCCCTCTGGTATATTTTGGAAGAGTTTGAGAAGGATAGGGGTTAGCTGTTCTCTAAATGTTTAATAAAATTTGCCTGTGAATGCATCTGGTCCTAGGCTTTTGTTTGTTGGAAGATTTTTAATCACAGTCTCAATTTCAGTGCTTGTGATTGGTCTGTTCATATTTTCTATTTCTTCCTGGTTCAGTCTCGGAAGGTTGTTCTTTTCTAAGACTTTGTCCATTTCTTCCAGGTTATCCATTTTATTGGCATAGAATTGCTTGTAGTAATCTCTCATGATCCTTTGTATTTCTGCAGTGTCAGTTGTTACTTCTTTTTCATTTTTAATTCTATTGGTTTGAATCTTCTCCTTTTTTTTCTTGATGATTCTGACTAATGGGTTATCAATTTTGTTTATCTTCTCAAAGAAGCAGCTTTTTTTAAATTGATTTTTGCTATTGTTTCCTTCATTTCTTTTTCATTTATTTCTGATCTGATCTTCATGATTTCTTTACTCCCGCTAGCTTTGGGGTTTTTTGTTCTTCTTTTTGTAATTGCTTTAGGTGTAAGGTTAGGTTGTTTATTTGAGATGTTTCTTGTTTCTTGAGGTGAGATTTTTATTGCTCTAAACTTCCCTCTTAGAACTGCTTTTACTGCATCCCGTAGGTTTTGGTTCATCGTGGTTTTATTGTCATTTGTTTCTAGGTAACTTTTGATTTCCTCTTTGATTTCTTCAGTGATCTCTTGGTTATTTAGCAGTGTATTGTTTAACCTCCATTTATTTGTATTTTTTACAGATTTTTTTCCTATGATTAATATCTAATCTCATAGCGTTGTGGTCGGAGAAGATACTTGATACTATTTCAATTTTCTTAAATTTACCAAGGCTTAATTTGTGACCTGAGATATTATCTATCCTGGAGAATGTTCCATGAGCACTTGAGAAGAAAGTGTATTCTGCCTTTTTGGATGGAATGTCCTATAAATATCAATTAAGTCCATCTTGTTTAATGTCATTTAAAGCTTGTATTTCCTTATTTTCATTTTGGATGATCTGTCCTTTTGTGAAAGTGGGGTGTTAAAGTCCCGTACTATGATTGTGTTTCTGTCGATTTCCCCTTTTATGGCTGTTAGCATTTGCCTTATGTATTGAGGTGCTCCTATGTTGGGTGCATAAGTATTTACAATTGTTATATCTTCTTCTTGGAATGATCCCTTGATCATTATGGAGTGTCCTTCTTTGTCTCTTGTAATAGTCTTTATTTTAAAGTCTATTTTGTCTGATATGAGAATTGCTACTCCAGCTTTCTTCTGATTTGCATTTGCATGGAATATCTATTGCCATCCCCTCACTTTCAGTCTGTATGTGTCCCTAGGTCTGAAGTGGGCCTCTTGTAGACAGCATATATACAGGTCTTGTTTTTGTATCCATTCAGCCAGGCTGTGTCTTTTGGTTGGAACATTTAATCCATTTACATTGAAGGTAATTATCGATATGTATGTTCCTATTACTGTTTTCTTAATTGTTTTGTGTTTGTCACTGTAGGTCTTTTCCTTCTCTTGTGTCTTCTGCCTAGAGAAGTTCCTTTAGCATTTGTTGTAGAGATGATTTGGTGGTGCTGAATTCTGTTAGCTTTTGCTTGTCTGTAAAGGTTTTAATATCGCCGTTGAATCTGAATGAGATCCTTGCTTGTTAGAGTAATCTTGGTTGTAGGTTTTTCCCTTTCATCACTTTAAATATGTCCTGCCACTCCCTTCTGGCTTGCAGAGTTTTTGCTGAAAGATCAGCTGCTAATCTTATGGGGATTGCCTTGTATGTTCTTTGTTGCTTTTCCCTTGCTGCTTTTAATATTTTTTCTTTGTATTTAATTTTTGATAGTTTGATTAATACGTGTTTTGGCTTGTTTCTCCTTGGATTTATCCTGTATGGGACTCTCTGCACTTCCTGGACTTGATTAACTATTTCCTTTCCCATATTAGGGAAGTTTTCAACTATAATCTCTTCAAATATTTTCTCAGTCCCTTTCTTTTCCTCTTCTTCTTCTGGGACCTCTATAATTTGAATGTTGGTTTGTTTAATGTTGTCCCAGAGGTGTCTGAGACTGTCCTCAATTCTTTTCATTCTTGTTTCTTTATTCTGCTCTGCAATAGTTATTTCCACTATTTTATCTTCCAGGTCACTTATCTGTTCTTCTGCCTCAGTTATTCTGCTATTGTTTCCTTCTAGAGAATTTTTAATTTCATTTATTGTGTTGTTCATCATTGTTTTTTTGCTGTTCAGTTCTTCTCGGTCCTTGTTAAACATTTCTTGTATTTTCTCCATTCTATTTCCAAGATTTTGGATCATCTTTACTGTCATTACTCTGAATTCTTTTTCAGGTAGACTGCCTATATCCTCTTCATTGTTTGGTCTTGCTGGTTTTTACCTTGTTCCTTCATCTGCTGTGTTTTTTGTCTTCTCATTTTGCTTAACTTACTGTGTTTGGGGTCTCCTTTTTGCAGGTGGCAGGTTTGTAGTTCCCAATGTTTTTGGTGTTTGCCTCCAGTGGGTAAGGTTTTTTCAGTGAGTTGTGTAGGCTTCCTGATGGAGGGGACTGGTGCCTGTGTTCTGGTGGATGAGGCTGTATCTTGTCTTTCTGGTGGGCAGGACTATAGCCAATGGTGTGTTGTGGGCTGTCTGTGACCTTATTATGATTTCAGGCAGCCTCTCTGCTAATGTGTGGGGTTGTATTCCTGTCTTGCTAGTTGTTTGGCATAGGTTGTCTAGCACTGTAGCTTGCTGGTCGTTGAGTGGAGCTGGGTCTTAGCGTTTAGATGGAAATCTCTGAGACAGCTTTCCCTGTTTGATGTTACATGGAGCTGGGAGGTCTCTGTTGGACCAATGTCCTGAACTCAGCTCTCCCCACTCAGAGGCACAGGGCTGACTCCTGACTGGAGCACAAAGAACATGTATGTCAGCCTCACGGCTCAGAAGAGAAGGGAGAAAAAAGAAAGAAAAATAAAGTAAAATAAAGTTATTAAAATAAAAAATTATTAAGAAAACATTATAAAGTAATAACAAAAAAGAAATAAAGATGGACAGACAGAAACCTAGGACAAATGGTAAAAGCAAAGCTATATAGACAAAATCACACAAAGAATCATACACATACACACTCACAAAAAGAGAAGAAGGGGAAAAAATTATATATCTATATATATATATAAAAGAAAGGAAGAGAGCAACCAAATCAATAAACAAATCTACCAGTGATGATAAACTCTAGATACTAAACTAATATACACATAAGACCAGAAACAAATTAGATGCAGAAAGCAAACCCCATGTCTACAGTTGCTCCCAAAGTGCACCCCCTCAATTTTGGGATTATTCGTTGTCTATTCAGATATTCCAGAGATGCTGGGTACATCAAATTGATTGTGGAGATTTAATCCACTGCTCCTGAAGCTGCTGGAAGAGATTTCCTTTTCTCTTCATTGTTTGTACAGCTCCTGGGGTTCAGCTTTGGATTTGGCCCTGCCTCTGCCCTCTGTAGGGCGCCTGAGGGTATCTGTTCCCCACCCAGACAGGACAGGGTTAAAGGAGCAGCTGATTCGGGGACTCTGGCTCACTGAGTCTGGAAGGAGGGAGGGGTATGGAATGTGGGGCGACCCTGCGGCGGCAGAGGGCAGCACAATGTTGCAGCAGCCTGAGGCGTGCCGTGTGTTCTCCTGGGGAGGTTGTCCCTGGATCACGGGACCCTGGCAGTGGTGGGCTGCACAGGCTCCCAGGAGGGGAGGTGAGGATAGTGACCTGTGCTTGCACACAGGCTTCTTGTTGTCTGCAGCAGCAGCCTTAGTGTTTCATGCCAGTCTCTGGTGTCCGCGCTGATAGCTGCGGCTTGCGCCTGTCTCTGGAGCTCGTTTAGGCGGTGTTCTTAATCCCCTCTCCTCGCACACCCCGAAACAATGGTCTCTTGCATCTTAGGCAATTCCAGACTTTTTTCCTGGACTCCCTCCTGGATAGCTATGGTGCACTAGCCCCCTTCAGGCTGTGTTCACGCAGCCAACCCCAGTCCTCTCCCTGGGATCTGACCTCCGAAGCCTGAGTCTAACCTCCCAGCCCCCACCCACCCCAGCCTGTGAACAGACAAGCCTCTCGGGCTGGTGAGTGCTGGTCATCACCGATCCTCTGTGTGGGAATCTCTCCACTTTGCCCTCCGCACCCCTGTTGCTGCGCTCTCCTCCGTGGCTCCAAAGCTTCCCCCTGCCACCACCCATCTCCGCCAGTGAAGGGTCTTCCTAGTGTGTGGAAACCTTTCCTCCTTCACAGCTCCCTCCCAGAGGTGCAGGTCCCTTCCCTATTCTTTTGTCTCTCTTTTTTCTTTTGCCCTACCCAGATACCTGGGGAGTTTCTTGCCTTTTGGGAAGTCTGAGGTCTTCTGCCGGTGTTCAGTAGGAGTTTTTCCACATGGAGATGTATTTCTGATGTATTTGTGGGGAGCAAGGTGATCTCCACATCTTACTCCTCTACCATTTTGAAGGTCTCCCTTGGAATCCCTTATTGTTTATCACTAGAAGAAGGAGGTAGGGCCTAAATACTTGTATAGGTAAATGTTTCAATGAAATAATAGTTTGTATTTTAGTATGCATCGTATTTGCTAGGTAGTATTATACCACGGTGCAATAAACTTGTATTTGTGAAGTATTCATAAACTCAATAAAAATACAGCCAAAAGACAGCAGTATCAATGATTCCCACATTGTAGAGAAATATGACCCAGACATTTTATAAGATTTTATTTTCCAGTGTCAAGAACAGAGGTCACGTATGAAAGTATGCTGACAGGAGACAGTGTGTATGTGTGTTTGTGTGTACTTACACGTGTAGAAAAATGGCAGTGTATCAGTTGTCTACTGTTCATAACAGACTACCCCCAAAATCTAGTGGATTAAAGTAACAATCACTTATACACTAATGATTCTTTAATTTTAGCTAGGTTCAGCTAGCGATTCTTCTGCTGATCTTGCTTGGAGTCACTCCTGTATCTGTGGTCATCGGGCGGTTCAGTTGTGGCTGGAGGGTCCATAGTACGTCACCTGCATGTCTGGGGCTCGCCTCAGGTTGCTTGGTTCTCTTCCATGTAGTTTCTCCAGCAGGATAGTTTGGTGGGAGTATTCCAAAAGAACATGTGCCAGTGTTCTAGTACTTATTAAGTCTCTGCCTCTGTTGTATTTGCTGTGTTTTACTGGCCAAAGCAAGGCATATGGCCATACTGAGAGTCAGTGTGGGAGCAGACTACACAAAGATGTGGCCACCAGAGGGGTGATTCATTGGGGGTTTTATTGTGGTGATAAGATCTCCCTCCAAAATGTTATGTTGAAAAGTTGATGATTCTTACTGTTGCAGAACAAATGATCCATAATGTATGTTTCCCAACTTTATAAAATATATAGATGATATATATAGATGATTTCAAGTATTACTCTGTTTAATGTTCTGTGCTATGGCATTCTAAACAATTAAAATTGTTTTCCTAAGATGTCATGACCTTGCAAGAGGGTAGAGGACATGTAGTGGAGCTGCATTACAGTTTGATAGTGTACTATGAATGCTCTACAGTGCTTGGGAGAATTTTGGTTAAAAACATGAGCCTTAATTGCCAACTCTGCCATTTGCTAAATATCAGACAAACTCTAAACCTCTCTGTCTGAATTTCGTTAGCTATAATAGTTGATAGTAAGCATTTGAAGGACATTTACATACTTCTCCCGGTGACTGGCACATATTAAACCATGAAAAATGTATATATTATTATTATTTAATAGTAGTAGAGAAAATTTTCACTGTGTATTCTTCCTGGATTCTTCAATGACTCATCATCCAACTTCTTTACTAATTTAGAAATAATGAAATTATTGTTATATATGTTACATGTCGGTGCCACCACCACAAAAGATAAGCAGTTCATTTCAAGTTGGCTTCCTTTCCAACTGGATCTGATGGCTTGCACATACCTCTTTCTCCTAAGATTTCTCTCCTGAAATGAACTTGGGGATCATAAAAATTTTGTAGATATTTGTGTATCCCTATCTCTTACCATCCTGCCTTTCATAAAGCCCAAGGTGACAGAGTAGTGGAAATCTGAGAATTTGGATTCAGGGAGAGCTGTGTGGAAATCCCACTACTGTCACTTATAGCTATATGACTCAAGTTTCAGTTTTTCATCTGTAAAATGGGAATAATAGTATAGCATTAGCAGGGTTGTAAGAATTCGAAAAGATAATATTTTAAAATGGCCAGTACAGAACTGGGCTAAATAAATGGTTGCCTTTGCAATTAATTTAAATGTGCTTTTGCAGGATTATGTGGATTCATTATCTAATCACAGTCTAAAAAAGGAGCCTTATGACACCTTGGTGTATAACAATATTTCGGCTGCCAACGCTATCACTGTAAGTTTTAATCAAAGATTCCAGATAACTGTGATTACTTTGCATTTCTGTGTCAAGATTGCCTCAGGACATATCCAAGAACAAATAGCCTACTGTCGGGTGGAAATATGGAAACAGACTTCAGAACACTCGCATGCAGCTAGCTCACCATGACTGTTTCTCAGACACTTCAAAGCTACTCCAAAAAACATAAAAGACAGAAGGAGATACCAGGGAATATTTATGGAAAATAATCAAGAGAAGATAAATTAGCTTTAGAAGTGTTCTATAATAATTTTCAACGGATATGCCTTTTCAAATGAATGTAATAGTTTTAGAATTTTGAGGAAAACTGTACAAAGCAAAACAAATATCTCAGCAAATTAAACAAAACCCCATTTCTTCCCCTGTCCTAAAGACTTGACCTGATTATGTTCAGCCTATTTTAAAGTGACATTAACTCTTTAAAGCCTTCATGTTACTATTTAATAAACTGCACATCTTCACTGCAATTAATAGAATCCTAGAAGACTGACAACATTAAAGATTTTTCTAAAAGCATCAGGATTCTGGAGGGCCATGGTATAGTGGGGGTGAAAGATATAATATCTACCTTACCAACCAACTTCAGGTTTGCTGGTTCCCTTTGGTCCAAAGTGACTGACCTGGGAGCTGGAGAATGCAGCCTGTGGAGCTCAGCACCTCTTAGATACAGAGCTGAGCAAAGGAAGGGCTCAGAAGGAATCTGAGGGCAAATAGGTGAGACAAAAACTGGCACAGGAAGCCCAATCTAGAGGGGCTTATATTCTACCACAAGAAGAAAGATGATCAACAGTAAACATATTAAGTAAATTATTACATATCATGTTAGAAGATGATGAGTGCCAACAGGGAAAAAAAAGAGCAAACCAAGAGGGATTGAAATTGCCAGATGGGAAGAAGAGATTAGGTTGCAGCGTTAGACAGGATTTCAGGGCATGTTTCATTGAGAAGGTGAGCAAAGACCTGGAAGAGGTGAGGAAGTCAACCACATAGTCATCCGGGGATGGAGCGTTCCAGGTTGAAGAAACAGTAAATGCAAAAAAGCCCTAAGGTGGAATGTGTTGGGCAGGTTCAGGGACAAGCAGGGAGGCCAGTGTGGCTGAAGCAGTGAGTGAGGAGGATGGTAGAAGAAAGGTTCAGAGGGCCAGCTGGAGCTGTGTCACATAGAGGTTTACAGGCCATTATGAGGATTTTGGATTTACTCTGTGTGAAATGGAGAGCCTTGGCAAGGTTTTGAAGAAAGGGACATTGCATGACTTAGATTTTTACAAGGTCCATCTGGCTGCTGAACCAGGAATGGTCTATAGGATGGAGGTGGAGGAGGCAAGGGTAGCAGCCCAGAAACCTGTTAGGAGGCTCTTGCAATAATCCTGGTGGGAGATGATGGTGGCTCAGTCCACGATGGGAACAGTGTTGGAACCTGAGATGGTCAGAAGTGTTTTACCCTGAGTATGTTTTGAATGTAGAGCTAACAGGATTTCCTAATGGAAGCTAACAAGGGCTTTTGGCATGTTTATTTTTGTGTAGTCCACCAGTGATTCCAAGTTTCTAATTATCAGATGAGCAATCAATTATAATCCTTCCCAGCTGCTCAAGGCAGCACACTGAAGCATGCACTGATGCATTTGACCTTCCAGGCATGCCGGGACTGAGGCAGAAGGGGAAAGGAGGGGTGGGATTTGAACATGGACTCCTCTTGTAAGGAGCTAAGGAGGAATAGCCTCACAGACAGTGAGGGACCGGTAGCTGACAGGGGAGGCTCACGGAGGTGAGAATGAAAGGTTGGGGTTCAGGCTCCTCTTGTCCCCTGAAACCTTTTATTTATCCCTATCCCTGTTTATAGGGTCTTACTCTTTCTTCATCAATACTCTAACTTTTACGTAAAAGGAACCTGAAGAGGCTCTAAACTTCAGTGGACATAATTCAACAAGTTACTCACCCAAACCTTAAGTGAGGTTTTTGGCCACCTCAGCCCTGAAATTTCAAGACTTAAGAAATTCTTTATTCTCTTCAGAGGAGGTCTCTAGTTATCAGTTTGTTTCTTAAGCCAAATATTTAGGGATAAAACTTGGCATTCTCTTTAATCTGTTCAGTGCCACTGGGAGAGGTGTCACCAGCAGGTCTTGATGTTCACAATTCTTTCTTACCATGTGGCCTTCCATATCTTGCCCTCACTGCTGCAGCCTCCTCCAGGGGAACACTTTTTTGTTTGTCAAGTTTTCTAGTTATGAGCAACAAAACTAAATCTGATTATTTTAGCTGAAAACGAATTTATTGGAAGATAGCTCATAGGATTGATGGAAACACTGACGGATTAAGCTTAGGAATGGCAATCAGTAAGGCACTTGCAACAGGCAGTGCAGCAGAGGTCATGCCTCAGAGTAGCCTCTTTGGGTCCTGCTGGAGGCTTCCAGCTTCTGCTTGCTGACTGGAGCTGGCATAGCTCTGATCTGAGATTCCACATTAGATTCCAGTCACTGAGCATGTGCATCACAACTGCAAGATTTCCAGTCCCCAGTGGAAACACCAGTTGGCTAACCTTAGATTATATACCTTCCCTTTGTCTGAGGGTGAGGAGAGGAAGTTCCTGGGAATCAGAATAGGAGACTTCACTCACAAGGTACAATGAGGGATTTTCCTCCAGAAGAAAGTATTTGGATGCTGAGTAGCAAAACATAATAATGAAATGAAATAATGCAACTGGAAACATTTAAAAGAAAATACATTTGCATAGAAAAGTGTAATGACTGCATATGCCTTGCATTTGCACTAACAGACTCACACCATGCTCTATCCTGATACTTTTCTATTTACAGTGTTATTACTGTTGACTTGGAAATTTTCTCCTTTCATAAAAATAAACTTTTAAGAGTTCTCCACTGTTTATCATCCTTCCCCCTCTTCTTGCTCAACTTTTATTTCTTCCAGCGCATAAGCATCCCTTTTTTTCTTTTCCTTTTTTTTTTGCTTCTTTTCTTTTTGAATTTATATTCTGTTTCTCCCTACTTATTTTATCAAAATATCTTGCATATATCTTATTTTCCTTTCTTATCCTATTATAAGAAATGCACTAATTAGCACCTAAGTGAAGTCATGTAGTTCTGTTTATTTTCAATCCTCCTTCACCATTAACTCCCTCTCCATCCCCAGGCCTTGACCATTATCTCTTTCAGTGTTTTCTACCATTTCCTAGGTATCCAGGGGTTCCATGTATTCCAAAGAGATAGCAGTCGACCTCAGAAAGGCAGTGCAGTACAGGGGCTAGGGGTGTGTCCTCTGGAATCAAACTGCTGGTATCAGTTGTATCATATAATAGTAATGATACCTACTTTATTGGGTTGTTAAGAAGTTTAAATGAGTTATTACTTGTTATGTATTTAGAACAATGCCTGTAACACAGCAAGCACAGTGTAGGTGTGAAGCTACTATTATTATTACTGTTTTCTGTATCAAAGTGTACCTGTTCCTTGTCCCGTTATTCCAAGGCCCTCTTCTCTGATTTCTCAAGTATTAAGATGATGTCACTATCATAATGTGGTCATGGATTTAAATGGTTTACGGTGTGATCTCAGTCAAGGCAACATATCTCTATTTTGACAGGAGGCTTACAGAGCTATGAATGTCTTAACCAAAAGAGGTGTTAATGTTTTTTTGGCATGCTGGTGAAGGTGCCCATTAAGGAAATGGGCCTTTAAGCCTTTTGATAGTCTTTGTAATTAACACAGTAATGTCTAGTTTCCTTTATAATTAGAGCTTTTAAACTGTCAGGTATCTCTCCAACCCCAGACTGCAACATTTTATTTTGAAAATTTTCAAACACACAACAAACTTGAATGAATTTTACAGTGAATGCCTCTACTTCTACTGTAGATTCCTAGAATCTACATTGTCATTTTCCCCCCTATTTTGTGCATCATTAGATTTAGTTGTAGTAGGGAAGCAACATAGAAAGTGTAAAGAATATGAGCTTTACATTAAGAGGCCTATATTTAAATCCCTTTTCTTGGCTTGATTTCTTAAACTCTTTGAGTTTAGTTTCTTTAGCTATAAAATGTGAACCCTAATACTTTAAAGTGTTGCTGTGAAAATCAAATGACATAGCTTAGGTGTATAATAAGCATTAAATAAACGTTAATTCTTTTTTGTATTTTTTACATTGTTTATTTATTGTAGTCATTTTAAAAATAATTACACTCCAGATCATTGGCCTTTCTTTAGTGTTTTCCATCTTTCAAATCCGTGAAAGAACTTGGACAACTGATTTAGACAAACATGTTGGAAACTAGCTATTGTGGTAACTTATGGGTTAATCCTTTTTGATTATATACTTTCATGACCTTTGGGTTTTCTGTTTAGCTTTTTGGGGTCTTCTCTGTCATTTCAAGTGAGATTTTATTATTTAAACCTCTTCTTTTATTTTCTCGGCATGCAGTTGGCATTGTTTTCTTTGCTTCAATATTTGAAACACATTGCCTCTGTTAGTTTTTATTTTTGGTATATCCCTTATCTTTATGACCTTTTCCAAATATTTTATTTCTGCTTAAATTTTTTTCCTCATTTCTGTATGTGTGATCTGAGCTTATCAGTACCTGTATGCTTATTTTTTCTCCAATTCCCACTGCTCATTTTTGCCCCATCCATTCTTCTTTGCACTATTTCTTGATCTTATTCATGAATTCTGCAATCAGGAAGCACTTAAGTTATTTTCTGCCTAGCTTCTTTTTCTATTTGGAAAGAGGCAGGCATTTCTTCCATCGATCAAGCTGCTCCTCGTGCATTTTTATATGTTATTCTTATTGGTTTTGTAGCATTGTGGTACTATTCCTTTTCTAGCTCCTTCCAAGTTTTCAAGCCACATTATTGAAAGATGTTTTTATCAGTGAATGTGATTCAATTTTCATTTGTTATTATACAGTTTTTATATGCTCCTGCATTTATCCTATCTAGTCTTTACCTTACCTGATCTACTGAATTCTAATTTTTCTTTACATAGAACATTTCAGAAACAAACAATTGAATTCAAAAAAACATTTGAATTCATTATTAGTAGGTTATTATTTTCAATTTAACTTTTGATAATAAATTCCTTTAAAGGGTGGCTTACTGTTAGATAAATTCTAATGGCTATGGTAGTTTATATTTCCATTTCTCATTTATATTTCACAAATATTTTAATTGTACTGGTGATAGATATTTGGCCTGTAGTTGTCAACCAAATAAGTATAGTTAACATTCCAATTATTTGGCATCCTTAACTATAAGAGACATCTATGAGTCCAAAAGTAAATAATATAACCCCAAATTTGAGAAATGCAAAAAATATCCCAGAAGATGTAAAGATGAAAAGGTACTATGTTCAGCAAAGCCCTCTAACCCCAGTGCTCTGTTCTTTCCTGACTCTTCACTTTGAGAACCTGTGGAATTTCATGGTTGGGAGCCCTCCTTCTAAGACTGTGATTCTGAGGAGTTTCTTACTTTCATGCTAATCCACACTCAACTTCCAGTAATTAGTCAAAATTACCCTTAAGTGCTCCAAAATTACCCTTAAGTTTTGTGGCTTCTACTCTTAGGTTAAAAGATCTTGCTGTGATTCTCTAGACTCACTTCTCTCTCCAGGTTTCAGGTGTGGCAGTTTGCCCTGCAACCTCAATTCTCTGTTGGGTCCAAGAAAATTCATTGATTTTCAGTTTGTTCAGTATTTTTCTTGTTGTGAGGATGGGAATGATGACTTCCAGGCTCTTTGCATGTTGGAGCTGAAACCAGACATCCAGGATTGTTTTTCAACAAATGGTGCTGGAACAATTAGACATCTATATGAAACAAAAAAGGATCTTGATTCATACCTTGCTTGCATCCATTTAAAAAATTAACTCAAAATGGATCATAGACCTCAATGTAAAACCTAAAACTATAAAACTTCTAGAAATAAACATGGGAGAAAATCTTTGTGATTTCAGGTCAGGCAGTTTACTTAGAAATGACACCAAAAGCATGATCCATAAAAGAAAAATTTGATAAATTTGATTTCGTCAAGATTACAAACTTCTGTTCTCCATAAGGCACAGTTAAGAAAAATCAAAAGATAAGTCACCAAATGAGTAAAAATATTTCAAATACATACATCTTTTGTAAAGAACTAGTATCCAGAATATAGAAAGAACTTTCACAATGCAATCACAAAAAATTGAAAAAAACAAAACAAAACAAAACTGATTTAAAAGTGAGTAAAAATTTGAATATACACTTTACCAAGAAGAGGGATGGGTGGCAAATAAGCATTTGTAATAAAATTCAAATTAAACCCACAATGAGATACCACTACACACTTGTTAGAATGCTTAAAATACAAAAACAAAACTGCTAATACCAAGCACTAGCAAGGATGTGGAGCAACTGGAACTCTTACGTATTGCTGATGGGAATAGAAAACAGTATAGCTACTGTGGAAAACAGTTCACCAGTTTCTTATGAAGTTAAACATATACTTACCATAAGGTCTGGCATTACCACTCTTAGGTAATTTATTTAGGAGAAATAAAAAAAAATTGTACACTAATGTGTATAGCAGCTTTATTTGTAATAGCTCCTAAACTGGTAATAACCAAAATGTCTAGCACCTGGTAAATGGATATATCAACTGTGGTACATCCATAAAATAGAATACAACTCAACCATGAAATGAAATGGACTAGTGATACATGCAATGACATGGATGAATCTCGAAAATATTAATGTGTTGGGTGAAAGAAGCCAGTTTCAAATGGTTATATACTGAATTATTCCATTTGTATGGCATTCTGGAAAACGCAAAAGAATGGGAAAGATAATAGATCAGTAGTTGTCAGATAATGGGAGTAGAAGGAGTGTCTTAGTTTTGGGGGCTGCCGTAACAAAAATGCCATAGACTGGGTTGCTTAAAAATAATAGAAATTGGGCTTCCCTGGTGGTGCAGTGGTTGAGAGTCCGCCTGCCATTGCAGGGGACACGGGTTTGTGCCCTGGTCCGGGAAGATCCCACATGCCAGAGAGCGGCTGGGCCCGTGAGCCATGGCCTCTGAGCCTGCGCGGCCGGAGCCTATGCTCCGCGGCGGGAGAGGCCGCAGCGGTGAGAGGCACGCATACCGCAAAAAAAAAAAAGAAAATTGAAATTTATTTTGCATAATTCTAGAGGCTGGGAAGTTCAAGATCAAGGTGCTGGCAGATTCAGTGTCTGGTGAGGACCCATTTCGTAGTTTATAAACGGCAATCTTTTTTCTGCGTTCTCACATGGTGGTAGTAGCTGGGGAGTTCTCTGGGTTCTCTTTCATAACGGCACTAATTCCATTAATGAAAAATATACCCTCAGTACCTAAGACCTCCCAAATACCCCACCTCCTAATCCCATCATATTTGGTATTACATTTCAGCATGAATTTTGGGAGGATAAAAACATTCAATCTATAGCAGGAAGAACTTAACTACAAAGAGACACAAGGGAATTTTATGGAGTGATGGACCTGTTTTGTTTGTTGGTTTGGTGAGGTTTACACAATTCTATGCAGTTATCAGAACTCACAGAACTGCTTGTAGAACTGAATACTAAAAAGTATGAATTTTGTTATATATATAAATTGTGCATCAGTAAATATGACTGAAAAAAGAAGTCAATAAACAATCTATAAAATTAAAGCCAAGAGTTGCAAAAAAATTTAGTATAAAATACACATCATATCCTACTTTTCATCTTCATTTTCTAAGTATTGTCCTTAGGGCCAAACATTTGATATATGTAATTCATGCGGCTTTTTCCCTCCCTTTTGTAATGCCACCAACCTTCATATTTGAAGAGATAATATTTACTAAAGAACTGTTAATACAGTAGCATATAAAGCTCTTTTTATATTACTAAGGTTTCCAGTAAATATGTTTTAATGGATATCATCTGCTATAGTCTCCTCTATCTGAACAATAATGATGGCTCCACGTGGTTCTCAAGGGTTATAATTTCAAATTAACCATGAAGTTAGACATGCTTTATTCTGTATGTCCACTGTCTATCACTTTGAGAATACACAGCCATTTATTTTGCTTCTACTGTTTTATTCATGAGGCATAATTTTAGTGGTTCACATGTGGAATCTTTTAATCACAATTGTTAACCCAGGGATGTGGAAAGGCACTGTGGAAGCTGATTGGGTTTTTTATTTAGTTCTTCAACTCTAAAAGTTGGCGATCCAATGCTGAATCTTTCTCAAGGAAAAAAAAAGTACATGTGCCTATAGAATAGTTAAGGATTAAGCAACTTGGATTTTCCTTTTTCTATGATTTTAGGGTATTTCAAGACTTGTAAAAAGCTGTATCTCCCGTAATACTCTAATCCAGCAATTCAGTTTCATTTTAAGTGATTTGGTCTTTGAACAATTCTTCATCCATAGGTTTCAATGTAAAGTGGAGACTAATTATCCTTATAATGAACTTGACCAGTTCTCATGACTTTCCTACCACGGGAGTGAGACTGGCAGTTAACAACCTATAGGAATTAATTAATCTAATAGAGTATTTACAGCCCTGTTGCATTAGTTTCTAATACCACAAATTGAGTGTTATAAATAAAAGAAATCTATTGTCTCACAGTTCTGGAGTTTAGAAATCCAAGATCAAGCTGTTGGCAAGGTCACACTCCCCTCTGAGGGCTCCAAGGAAGGAGCAGTACCGGGCCTGTCTCCTAGCTTCTGGTAGTAACCATGGTTTGGGGCAGCAAAACTCTAATCATCACATGGTGTTCTCGCTGTGTGCATGTCTGTATGCAGATTTCCTCTTTTTATAAGTATACTAGTCATGCTGGATTAGGAACCCACCCTAATCCAGTATGATCTCATCTAGTTATGTCTCCAATGGCCCTATTTCCAAATAAGGGCACATTCTAAGGTACTGGGGGTTGGGACCTCAGCATATGAATTCTGTGGGGGAGACACAATTCAACCTATACACCTGTATTCATACTCGATGTCAGAGAAAGACGTTTTAGTGAAGCCGGCCAGCTCTTCTGACACAGGATTTCCGTAGCATGACTGCAGACTATTGTAAAAACTAAGGAAAGAACATTAGAAATAGATGACTCCACTGATTTGATCTGATGTCATTTGAGTTGAGTTGATTTTTCATTGAAGTATAGTTAACATGCAATATTATGTTAGTTTCAGGTGTACCACCTAGTGATTAGACATGTAAATATATTATGAAATGATCACCATGATAAATCTAGTAACTATATGTCACTATACAAAATTATTACAGTATTATTGACCATATTTCCTATGCTGTATATTACATCACCACAACTTGCTTATTTTATAACTGGAAGTTTGTATCTCTCAATCCACTTCACCAGTTTCACTTAACTCCCCATCCATCTCCCCTCTGTTTGTTCTTTGTATCTGTGAGTCTGTTTCTGTTTTGTTTGTTTGTTCATTTGTTTTGTTTTTTAGATTCTACGCATAAGAGAGATCATATGCTATTTGTCTTTCTCTGTCTTATTTCACTTAGCATAATACCCTCTAGGTCCATCCCTGTTGTCACAAATGGCAAAATTTCATTCTTTTTTATGGCTATTCATTTTTTCTCTTTCTATCTATCTGTCTATCTCACATCTTTATCCATTCGTCTATCGATGGACACAGTTTGCTTCTATATTGTGGCTATTGTAAATAATGCTGCAGTGAACATAGGAGTTCATATATCTTTTCAAATTAGTGTTTTTGTTTTCTTTGGGCAAATGCTTAGAAGACCACTTCATTGATTTTAGTGTTTAGAGGAGGCCTTCAAAGTTTTGTTATCATATCTGCTTAACAAATAAGAAACTCTGTTTTTTGTCATTAGTGATATTATATTCCTATTTCTGTTTCTCTTTGAGTTAAGCTGTTCTTGAAGCAATTACAGAGACAGATCAGATCTTTATGACAGAAGATTAGTAGCTAATGCTTGTGTTTCAATTTTTCCTTTGTTCCAATAAAATGATGAAAAAGATTAACTTATACCTTTAGAAGATTATTCTGTACTATAACAGTTTGCTTTGTCCAAATTCCTTATCATTCCATGAAGTTATTATTATTAGCTTCTGGTCATTAAAGCTTTTCTCCTCTCTTGTTTTCACAGCATGTTGTAGCTTTGGTCCTTGACTACAAAGGTTTGATAAGAAAATGTATAGGAAAGGAAATGTAGGAAAGCTCACATGCTAGATATAAAATGTCAGCCAAGCTTCTGCTGCCCCTGCTTTGGTTGGCATTTTTCAGTCAGTGTGCTGGGTGTTATTTCACTGCTTTTATTTTACTTTATTTATTCTCTCTTATTTGTCTACTAAAATTTAGTAGACATTTTCTCTTTTTAAAATTCTCTTTTCATAGACTATTTACAAACGCTCTTGTTTCTCTATTCATTTTATTTTACTCAGAATAATTAGTTAAAAAATATTTCCTCCATGTTCTCACTGTGTACGTTGATATTATCTATCTGCACATATTTTCTTTCTTTTGCTCCTTTCAGACTTTTTGAACTTTTCAGGTGAAACTGAACTCTACTTTTGGTGACAATGTAACTATATAGACAGGAATGATTACTTTCTCTGTTAGATCAAAACAGAGGGCTTAGGTAAGTTGTTTTAAGACTAGACACAAATGGGATCTTTCACTGTTTTAGGTCTGGTCCTCAGGCAGCCAGAAAATCACTAAAGATCATTCAACTGATACAGAATTCTCTCTGGGGAGTCATTGCTCCTAACATTCATTCATTCAGGTCATTCAGGATGTCCACCCTGCAAAGGGAAGCTGAGTAGTGCTTCTGTGTAAAACAGAAAAAGTAAATGAACACTGGTCCACTTAAGGATTCTGTTTTTTAAACAAAGGCCAGAACAGGTCTTTAGTTTCCTAGAGGACAAGAACCATGCAATTTTTAATTTGATGTGGCACTTAGCCCACTGTACTGTATGCATTCTCTAAGGACCAGATCAAACAATTAACCACTGCTTCTTGAATTCACATTCTTCTGGATCATTTGACTCCCCATTCACATAGACTCAGTAGAAATTGACTGTGAGGTTCTTTATTTAAGATCCTCACTCGCTTCTGTGTCTTGGTTTAAAAAAAAACCAAAACCCACTAAGGGTTAATGAAGACTTCCTCTAGTCATGAAGAAGAATCCCCCCGTCCCTACTCTTGACAGGATGTCAAAGAGGTGCATGGAAATGTAGAACAGGTTTCAAATCCTGCTCTTGAGAACACAGTGGCTCCATGGAGATGCTTCAGGATGGTGAAATAGCAAAGTACTCTCCACCTAACAGTTAGAATTTTAATTGTCTGAGGAATTTTTCATTTTGTATAATGATATATATTATATCAAATTTATTAAATGATACATATTATAAATATATATCATGTATCATTTTACATAAAAGAATTCTGTTTCAATACTATTTTAAAAATTAAGAGCTAAGAACGTTTGTGTCATATATGTGCCTTAATATTTTGGTTATTATAACAAAAAGTAATAGAGGTGAGGAAAAAAAGAGCCTTCTCCTAGACTTTTTTTTAAAAGGAAAGAGTTGAACTCTATTCCTTCCCAACCAGACTGTGAGTTCCCTTAAGCACTTCTTTGTAATTTTTATTACTTTTTTTTTCTTTAGTATTTGCTAATTCCCCATGGCTAGCACATTGTAGGCACTCCACAAATTTGTATTCGATGAGTAACTGAATGAATTGGTGAATGTGCCAATAAACAGACAAGCTAACCATCTTAGCTCTAAGATCCTCTAATACTCTGTTTTGTTATGCTCAACCAGCCACCAACAACCTGACTTTGGACAAGATGGCTAACGTGAAAATGAAAGAGCTGTACTAGAGTTGGGCTGAGTGCAGCTTTCTCCTGTCCTGTTGGAAATTTGGAAGTGCTATTCTCGCTCTGCCCTGATTCTGAGCAGCAATGAACTAGTATACATGGGGTAGCAAATAGGCCAGCAAATATTACCCTTTCATCTTGAGTCATAAAAGTTGGCATTTTTTTGATTTTTGACATTGAACTTAGTCTTCGTGACAGCACTCGACCCCTAGCTTCCTACATGACATGTGGGACAAAATCCAATACAGCAAAGTCCCATATGATTCCTTACTGCATGCGAATGCAATAACAGAATTGGTGAGGAAATTCCTCTATTTTTTACTATACATAGATACAAAACTACAAATAGAGAGAGAAAGAATGACACAATTATACACTGCCAAAGAGGTATGTGTTATATCAAGAACCAGAACCGGCATATTTTTCATAATTTTTGGCTAGTAGCTCATATATATATCAAAATATGCACGTACCATATGATAATATGAAAAGTTTAACCTTCCATTTCAATTAACAATTTTATTTAACAGGGCAATATGTATACATCAAATATAAAAAAGGGGTCAAGATGCAGGTTTTGTTTTTAAGAAGCCCCGCAATTCAATAGTGGAGCTAAGATAGAACACAAATAATTATAATTAAGAACAAATAAGAAAAGTACAAATAATTCATGTGGAATTGAAGAGCAGAAACTAGTTCATGTAACTGAAATTCCTAAAAAGGATGACATTTAGGATGGACATGAAGGGATAAGATTTTGTTTGGTGGGGAGCAAAGGGATTGGAGAAAGAAGTGCATGAGCGGAGCTGTGCCAGTGGGGAAGTGGTCTATGTTTTGAAATAGTGAATTTTTGAATATTCACTATTTTAGAATAGTTGAATGCATCTGGATCTAAGGTATACTTGGAGAAGTGGTAGGAAATGAAGTTAGAAAGACAGGGTGGCCTTACTGCAGCAGGGCCTAAATATTAAGTGAAATACCCAGACTTCATTGACTTGGAAATGTGGAGCCACTGAAAGGGTTTGAGGAAAAGAAGAGTAGGTTTGATGCTATGGTACAAGAAATATGGTCTGGCAGATAGGAGGGTAGAGAGAGATAAGAGGGGAGAAGCTGAGTTGTGCATTATTGCAATACTCTAGCTCCTGGATTATTGAGAGGGATTGGAGAGTTAGTAAGAATGTAAGAAGTGTTACATAGAGTTCAGTTAGGAAACAAATGGCACATTCAATTTGGGTCACTGGAGGAGAGTTTAATAAAAGTACTGTTTTCAAAGGTGTGATTGGTTGGCTTGGGGGAAACCATAAGGGATAGATAATGTAGTTCTTTGGGACTTGTTAGAGCAGGGACCATCACCATTGCTAGGTCTGAAGTGGTGTGGGACAGAAGCATTATCAGAACCCAGGAAAGAATTGCGTGGAGCAGAAAGCCTGTAGTAGAAAGAGGCAGCTGGTCCAGAGCAACTTCAGGGTAAATATCCTGGGCTTATTCTCCTCTCCACTTCCACTTTCTTGTGAAGTCTCCCCCACTGACCAAGCACAACTTGAAGCCAGAGGTCAAGAGAGCTGCTAATGTCTTCCATTTAGGTCAGCCACCAGGGCACACAGCAGGATGGACAGTGATCTGGAGGGCAAAGGAGAGCTGTCCTGAGTAGTTAGAGATGAATGCAGGGCACTTTAGCTGAGATGCCAAGCAGACAGTTGAAAATGCAGATTTGGAGCACAGTGGGAATGTTGGGCTCAGGAGGAGGAGGAGGTTTGGATTGCTGAAGTTATGAGAGTGGATGAGATCATGGGGAAGGAGAATATACAGGAAGAAGGGATAAATTCACAGGATAGAACTTTCAGGGAAAGCTGTGTTTATAAGCTGAGAATGAAGAGGAGACAATAAAGAAGGTAGGAGGGGCTTCCCTGGTGGCGCAGTGGTTGAGAGTCCACCTGCCGATGCAGGGGACACGGGTTCGTGCCCCGGTCCAGGAGGATCCCACATGCCGCGGAGCAGCTGGACCCGTGAGCCATGGCCGCTGAGCCTGCGCGTCCAGAGCCTGTGCTCCGCAGCGGGAAAGGCCACAACAGTGAGAGGCCCGCATACCGCAAAAATAAAAAAAAAAGAAGAAGGTAGGAGGAGTGGACGGAAATAAAACCAGGTGCAAAGAATGATGGGGATCAAGGAGAGAGCAGGCATCAGGGAAGAGAAAGAGCAGAAAGGAAGCCTGAGGCAGAAACATTTTAAAGAAAGGTGGTGCAGAGACACTGTCATCGGCTCTATGCCAATTTAGGGTAAACAGCTGGCTTTATCCATGCTGATGAGAACTCCCATTATGGCTGTGTTTTGGATTTGGGGAGATAGCAAAGAGAATAACAATGACTGTGGTTAAAGTGAAGGAGTTGAAGCCAAAAATGAATAATCATATCTTCACTTCTCCATTTCATTCTGTTTTCTTCGTAGTCCTCCCACTTCTCCTCTTCCTTCTCTTCTTCCTCTTTTGCGTGTATTGAGCATCTATAATATACCAAACACTTTACCTACTCAGAGCATTCCCATTTCAAAGCAGTGGAGTCTGGTAGATGTCCGCATCACACATGAAAGGAAGTGTCAAAGAGCTCATGAATCTCTTGCCCGTGATCATGCATTTAGTAATGATTAGACTCATTTTCAAAACCACAACCCTCAGACTCCAAAGCTGTGTACTCTTTTCAGAGTATCAATCACTGTATTTGACACGTAGGAGTTATTCATCAGCTCATTGAAGAAAGGATGAATGAAGTGTGGCATAGAATACTGCATAAGAGACAGGCAACCTGGGTTCCAGTGCTAGCTATGCTGTTAAATACAATGTAACTTCTCTGTTAAAAAGAAAACAAAACTTGCTTTTAACTGTTCTAAAAATACTCATGTCATGAAAACACTTTCCTTAGAGAAAGCTGCTATATAAATATTAGATGAATTATGGCTGTTTTCCATAATGTGAATATTGGAGTCAGATTAAATACCTTCTTTGTAAGGGCCTTAGAGTAAAATATCTTTTTTTTTTTTTTAAGTTTTTGGCTGCACCCCACGGCATGTGGGATCTTAGATTCCCAACCAGGGATTGAACCCACGCCTGCTGCATTGGAAGGCAGAGTCTTAACCACTGGACTGCCGGGGAAGTCCCAGAATAAAAAATCTTTATCACGTCATTGTTGCTGGTTTTGCCCAAAGGACATGGATGACGTAATTCTATATGCTTTGTCATGTGTCATGTTCATTTTTCAGCTTACAGTATATAAATCAAGATATTGCCAGTTACTCACAATGTGATCATAGTAAATTGTTGTGAAATCAGTGGCATCTGAGAGTTCACGCCAAAAGATAAGGCAGGATCCTGTGCAAATAAGGAAAGATGGGAGCCCTCTGACCAAGGCCCTTCCTCAGAGGAAAAATGAAAGCACCCACTGTTCTTCCTCTTTGCTGAAAAATCAGAACTGAGCAATCTGGTCTGTTCTTGAAATGTTTGCCTTAAATAGGAAGTGTCCATATTTTTTTTTAGCATCCCCGCCAACACATGTAACACTTAGCCTTCCATTCATGAACTTTTGCTATATTGTCAAGAGAACACCGTCTGTCTACCATGTAACATTTAATAATGATTTTGTGACTTTATTTGTATCAAATGCATTGAAATGACAGAAATTATTGGATAAATAACTTGATCACCTTTTAAAACTTGCAATTCAGCCAGTACATAAATTTTCTCATTTTTTTTCTCCATTACTGTTTCTCTTTAGCAATCCCTTCAGTTCTATGCAGTTCTGCATAGTGCTGTCCTTAGACTACTTGGGACATATTGTAGATAACCAACATCCTTGTACAACCAGCACTTGTAAAGTAGAAAAGTGACACATTTTTATTATCCTCACAGCACAATCAGAAAATGACACCCAGAAATGTTAGTTAATTTATTTAACATTGAGATAAATGTGGACTTAGGGGGGACAAAGAATGACCCAATATCCAAGTAACAAGTCCAGTGCTCTAGAATTCACCAATTAGTCTGACTATGTTCAGAGCACTGTACTCTTTCATTACAGAAATAGAATATTTTCCACACCCACTTTTGGATATACCAATCCATGGGTTAAAACTGATGTGGCTGTGGAGTTGAAAGGTCTGAGGTTTTCTAGATCTCTAATCTTATTTTTGTGTTCATTTACAGATACTTTCACAGTTAGAGTTTTAATTTCCTTCTGCTTCTTCTATTGCAGATCTCATACTAACTTCAAAAAAAGCTTCTTCAGGGGAAGAATGAAGTCATTCTTACATATTGCTAAAAATGAAAAACTCAGTATTACTTTAGAACTTTTCATCTATGATGAATTTTGAGGGGAGTGTTAGGACTCAAGTGAGAGCAAATTTTTCAAGCAAATAACGTTCATATATGATTGAAGAATGAAAATGCAAAGAAAGTCCAAATGATTATGACTTCTTTGAAGTAGTAGACCCTAAATTCATTTCATGACAAAGGAACGTGTTAATTAGATCAAAGATGTTAATGTGAAAGGTTTTAGAATATATAAAATGAAGTGATTTTCTCCTGACCTCATAGTCTTCTCAGTTATCTACATGGACAACTTTTGTAAGCAACCAGATTATTTATTCAGCAAAAATAATTTTTAAAGGGTTTGTGTTGGCATATTTTGTCTTCAGTGAGAATCTACAATTATTTAATATAGTATCCAGCATAGGCATGATGAACTGGGTGGTTGGGATCCAGACAAAAGGAGAATCAAATCCTAAAAATGGAGAAATTAACTGTAAGGTGAGCATAGTGATATAACTGTTATTTCTGGGTAAGTCAGTATTAATATATCAAGCTCATAATCATACACATGAATTAAAAAGTGGATGATTTCTCTCAACTGTCATGCATCATTTGGAAATAATGACAATTATGTGTTTGTTTGAAGCTGCTAATTGATATATTAAAAAACAATTAAGTGCCTTCTATGCCCAGTCATTGCGTTAGGCACTGAGACTCAATTCATGCTACTAGCCCTCGTGAGCTAGCAATCTCTGGATCTTTGCAGAAAAGATTCAGTACAGTGTAAGTTTTGACTGAAAAGAGAGTTGAATTGCAAAAGAAACAGGGAATAAAAACTTAGAGATATTTGGAATTTTACCTGAAAAGTTCTTACTTTTCTTTTTGGAATAATTTGGAGATAACTACATTTGATTTGGGGTTGGAAGAATCTAGAAGTACCCTCTACACATGCTTCTTCTGTGTGGTTTCTTCAATAGCAATGCTTGCCTCTTCTACCTCAGGATCAAGGGAAGGGATGAGAGTGAACACACTGCAAAAGCATTTTCCGCCTAGACTGTTAGCGTTCCATTCTAGAGCCAGTGAGCAGACCTAAAGCACATCTATTATTGCTGAGGTTTATCTTTGTGGATGGGGTTAAGAAGGCAAGAGAAGAAAAAATATCACTGAGGTTTGGAACTCTAAGAGTCTTAAAATTCTTCTAATTTGATTTCTAATTTTTCAGAAAAGGGCAACATGTTTCTGGTCAGAGTTAATTAAATGGAGGTGGAACCAGAGTGTTGGTCTCAGGAATGGGAATTCAGTGTCTGTTCTGGGACCACACTTCTCTTCACAATGATTGGCAGAGGCAGTGTTGAGGGAAGAGAAGCTTTAAATAGGTAGGGTCGTGGAGCCCAGAGCTTCTTTCATCCTTCCATAGGATTTACCTTTTCTTCCTGCATCTTCATCTCTGAAAGACACAGTCCTTTTTAAAACTTCTAAATTAAAAAGAAAATTTAAATTGAGATATAATTGACGTACAACATTAGCTTCATGTGTACAACATGATAATTGGATATTTGTATGTATTGCAAGATGATTACCATTCATCACCATGTATAATTGCAATTTTTTTTCTTGTGATGGGAACTTTTAAGATTTACTCTCTAAAGAACTTTCAAATACGTAACACAGTATTATTAACTCTAGTCACCATGCTGTACATTACATCCCCATGACTTACTTATCTTATAACTGCAAGTTGGTACCCTTTGACCCTCTTCACCCATTTCGCCCAGCCTCCAACCCCCACTGCCAGCAACTACCAATCTGTTCTGTGTATCTATGAACTTGACTTTTTTGTTTGTTTAGATTCCACATATAAATGAGATCATATGGTATTTGTCTTTCTGTGTCTGACTTATTTCTCTTAGCATAATGCCCTCAGGTTTTGTCCATGTTGTCGCAAATAGTAGGATTTCCTTCTTTTCCTATGACTGAATAATATTCCATTATATTTAATCACACCTTCTTTATGCATTCATCCATCAATGGACAGTTAGATTGCTTCCATATCCTGGTTATTTTAAATAATGCTGCAGTGAACATGGGGGGGTGCATATATCTTTTTGAGTCACTGTTCTCATTTTCCTTGGATAAATACTCAGAAGTGGAATTACTGTATCACATGATAGTTCTATTTTTAATTTTTCGAGGAACCTCCATACCGTTCTCCATAGTGGCTGCACCAATTCACATTCCTACCAGCAGTGCCAGAGGGTTCCCTTTTCTTCACATGCTCACCAACACTTTTTTTCTTGTCTTTTTGATAATAGCCATTCTAACAGGTGTGAGGTGATACATCACTGTGGTTTTCATTTGCATTTCCCTGATGACTAGTTATGATGAGCCTCTTTTCATGTACCTGTTGGCCCTCTGTATGTCTTCTGTGGAAAAATGTTTATTCAGATCCTCTGCCCATTTTTTATTGGATTGTTTGGGTGGTTTTTTTTTTTTTTTTTTGGTGGTACGCGGGCCTCTCACTGTTGTGGCCTCTCCCGTTGCGGAGCACAGGCTCCGGACGCGCAGGCTCAGCGGCCATGGCTCACGGGTCTAGCTGCTCCGCGGCATGTGGGATCCTCCCGGACCGGGGCACGAACCCGTGTCCCCCGCATCGGCAGGCGGACTCTCAACCACTGCGCCACCAGGGAAGCCCTGTTTGGGTTTTTTTACTAATGAGTTTTATACTCTTATACACTTTGGATATTAATCGCGTATCAGATATATGATTTGCAAATGTTTTCTTTCATTCAGTAGGTGGCCTTTTCATTTTGTTTATGGTTTCCAGCTGTGCAAAGCATTATTTTGAAGTGTAGTAGAACAGACACTGGCCTGGGAGGAGCAACAGTCATAGATTAGTTACTAGTTACTTATAGAACCTCAAGCTAATTTCTTTGGGCTTCAATTTGCCAAATCTGTAAAATAAGAGCTTGAATCAGAAGATTTCTAACATCTTATTTCACTTAAAAGTGCCATATTGGGTTCTATTTTCATTTGGAGTCAGTGCTACTGGACATATTAAAAACATCATTGTCTCATGCCTAAAAATGAAACAGCAACACAGTCTGGGAGGGCCTTGATTAGATTCAGGAGGTCTCCTGGTCTTGGTAAAGAAGAATGTTGTTTAAACATGTGAAGAAAGTTAACAGATGCTGCTAGCCTAGTATTCTGAGCATTTACATACATAACTGCTCCTGAGAAAAGTAAAAAATATCCTTTCAGTAAGCTTCCTGGGACAGCATGAATGTCTAAGCTACTTTCTTAGAATAAAGCTTCCACAGATAAAAAAAAAAATTTCTGTTTTTTGTTGACACTGAACCATTCTCTGACAGTATTACCTGTCTGCATGTTTTATCTCCTCTATCAGAAGTGTAAACTCCTGAAGGCCAAGATAGAATCAAACACAAATTTGTATTCTCTACATTAAATGCATTCTCTACTGCCTTCCATATAATATGTGCTCAGTAAATGCTATTGAATGAATGATGGTAGGATAAGTGAATAGGTGTTGAGATATAGCTTGAAGGAAGAACTGTGTAAGGTAATAAGGACAACCACAAATTGGTATCCATTGGCTCAGTCTGTCTACTGCTAAGATCAGCATTTTAAATCAGATTTTGGAAATCTGGAAAAGGTGAAGAGAAAATGAGGACTGATTTCAACCTTGAGGGAATAGGCCATGTAAGAAAAGGCTCAAGGTAGTAGTCTTACCTAAATCAAACAGATTATTTGAAGAAATAAGGACTACACTCAATTATGTATGAATGTGTGCTATTATCGCCTTTCATAAGGGTAGACAAAATTAAAATTTGGTTTATGGTAAATATTTTTGGAAATACTTGAATTTCATGTCATATATTAACTCAGGCTGAAAATGTGTCACTGAAATCTTATGCTTTCAGTTTACAGCATGCTTTTGTATATTTCATTTGTTCTCATTTTATTCTCAGAAAATATCCAGAGAGGCAGTAGAATAGATATTCTTTTCATTTCAGGGAAAACAAATCTTCAGCTCAGAGAGGTCTAGTACTTTACCCAGTGACTCATGATCAGCAAGGGGCAGATGGAGCCAGGTTTCCTGACTTTCACTGTAGTGGGCCACTCTGCCTAAGAGGTAGGAATGGAGTCACTTCCTGTTTAAAAACTTTAGGTTCTCAAACATTATGTGGTACATCCTTCATGCATAATTAAATGTTATATCTGTATCAGTCTTTTGGATCACATCTGGTTAGTATTAACAATATCTTGTATTTATATAACTACACTAAATGTACAAAACAAGTTTAAAGCCATAATTATGAGATCTCTTAATCTGAATTCATTTTCCTAGAATTCAGTTGATTCTGAATTTTTGAGAATAAAGTTGTGACAACAGTCCACATTGCTATGCTGATCGGTTAATTCCCTCTTTCTGCCTTTAAATTTGTCAGGAAAGGCACTTTCTCTCGCTGATTTGCCTCCTTACTTCAAAAGAGGAAGCAGGAGCCCCTTGAGAGAAATGGCTTGGGTGCACAGCATGAGCTGTCCGATCTAGCTGGAAGCGGCAGTTCAGGCAAAAAGAAAAACTAAGAATTTCAGTTGCCATCAGGAGCCCCTGAATGGAATTAACAAGAAACAGATAAAAACTATAGATTATAATTATATTCTATCGAAAGGATCTCTAGCAGACGTTTCCTGAAGTTACCATCAAAAGGGAAGGAAATGGCTAAAAGTGTAATTTTCTCCTGTATCATTTTTTGCCACTTTAGTGATTAGAAGAAATTAAGCAAGTAAACAAAGAAAATTACCTACTGGGTCAATGAAAACCAACTTCTTTCCTCAAAGGAGTGGTAATGTAGATGGATTTTCTCCCTTTCTAATTATGAAATAATCTTTAATGAGCATCTTACTAGAATAATTCACATACTTGCAAAAGTCAAAAATTCAGTGAATATTTGTGTAGCACAAGGCAGTGATTGGGTGTTCCAGTCCCGTCTCCAAAGAGTTTACAGTCTAGTGGAGCTTGCACATGATAAATAGCTCTAATGAATGGTAGAAAATGACAATCTTGATTTAAGAAGTACAGGAAAGGAAGGATGGGGATTCAGAAGCAAGAGAGATTATTTCTAGTTGGAAGAAATCAAAAAGAGCTTCTTGGAGGAATTAGATTTTTGCTAAATTCAGAAAATCTCAAAGATTTGAGTATGTGGAGATGGTAGAGGCATTAGTAAAATATTCTAGGTGTAGGAAACAGCGTGAAAAAAAAAGGATCCCATGTGTGGCAAAAAAATTACAGAATGTGTCAGATCACACACAGTTCATTTTAACTAGAACACAGGGCATATGAAGATTAGTGGGGAAATAAGATTCGAAAGTTTGGCTGGAGGCTAAAAGGAAGTTGGATTTATTCTGTGGGCAACAGAAAACTACTCAAGATTCTTGAGCTGGGAATGAAATGATCAGGGCTATGCTTCTGGAAGATTAATCTGGCAGTGAATTGTAATATGTGCTAAAGGGGGAAGAGACTGGGAGGTGGGAATTCTAGTTAAGGAGTATTGCAGTAGCCTAGGAAAGTGATAATGCAGGTCTGATTTTGGAGCGGCAGTAGGAATGGGAAGAAGTGGATGAATAAAATATGCTGTGCTTTCATTCAATTAATATGTACTGGATACCCTGGACTCTACTAGGTTCTGAAATAATCCTGGTGAGCAAAAGAGGAATGATCTTTGCCTTCATAAGGTATATGATATAGTAGTGGGCAAGAAACTATTCAAATAATTGCATAATTATGTAATTGCAAACACAGGGCTATGAAGGGAATAAACTTGGTGCTAGAAGAGCATGGAGTAGGAGATCTGACCCAAGCTTGTGAGTCGGTAAGGTTCCCTGAGGAAGTAATGTTAGATATGAAATCAGGATGGGTAAGAATTACATGTAAAAGATGGGGAGGGGGATGGAAGAGTATTCTAGGCAGAAGGACCAGCTTATTCAGAAGCTCAAGGTGAAAGAGAAACTGGTGTTACATTCAGTCAACTGGGCGGAGACACATGAAGTTGAAGCAGAGGAATGGAGAGAGAGCAGTATGAAAGGAGAGCGAGGCCATGAAGTGAGGCCAGATCATTCAAGGTCTCAGAAGTCAGATTAAGCCTTTGTGCTGTAGCCCAAAAACAAAGGATTTAAAACAGCAGAGAGACATTTGGTTATAATTTAAGGTGAATACTCTGACAGTTACATGGAGAATGATCTTGTGCTGGGCAAAATGGACCTGGGGAAACCGGTTAAGAGGCTATTACACTAGTCTGGGTGAGGTGATAGTTTGAGCCAAGTTGGTTTCAGGGGAGAAGAGAGAAGTAAATTATGTAAGACGGATTAATCAACCGTGTGTGGGGTTAGAGGAAGGGAGTTACTTTTGTTGTTGTTGGTTTATGAAGCCATTCAAACCATTGGGGGAAAACTGTGACTTTGGATTTGAGAAAACAACTTAAACGTCCTTTGAGACATCCAAGTGGAGAAATCTAGTAGGCAGCTGGTTATTCAGGCCTAGAGCTGGAAGTAATTTGGCAATCATCGGATGGATTATGACATGAGTTAGAGGAGATCCCCAGAGAGGTCGATAGATACATCCTCTGCAGTGAGAGGTGCTAAGCATGGCACTTGAAGATATCCACATTTAGTGGCTAGCATGGGGAGAGGGAGGCCAGTGAGTTAAGACAGAGAAGGCAGGGGCAGAGATTTTTGAAGGAAAATTAAGTGAGGGGTGTCGTGGAAGCCAAGGAAAGAGAATGTTTCTAAAAGGGAGTAACCTGCCGTGACAAGCACTGTTGAGTGTCAGGTAAAAGGAGCCCTGAAAGTATCCAGTGAATTTAGTTACTCAGATACCATTGCTGACCTTGGAGGGAGGCTCTTCAGTGGTGTGATTGGGCCACAACAGAGCACAAGCAGATTACAGAGGTTTGAGGAAAAAGGAAATTAGGCAGTGAAATATAGAAAATCCTTGGGAGAAGTTTGAGCGTGAAGGAGATGAGATAGGCTGAGAGCTAGAAAGAGAAGTAGAATGGAGAGATTTTTTTTAAAAAATAGTTACTTCCTTTAGAAAATAATTTGTGTCATTTTGTGAAAAATGTTAAATATTTGATGCTGTCTAAACATAAAATAAAAAGGTAAAATTTTGTAAAAGCCAACTAAGAAAATAGTCTATTCACGAGGGGTAATTTAGTTAGTATAATTGAAGGTTAAATTTTACGCAGGACTCCCTGGAAGCCTAGGCAAATAGGTAAAGACTGTCTGACATATATACTTCATTATCTGAGCAATAATAAAAACAGCTAATATTAATGAGTGATTTCAGTCACACGTGTAGTATCTCATTTAGTCCTCATTAAAGCCCATGAAGTAGTTACTACTATAACATTAATTTTCCACATGAAGACACCTGAGCTAAAGAGGGTACATCTAAACTTCTTCTTTCGGAGAAGAAGACATTCCTTTTGGTACTAAACTAGGAAGAATTGGTCACATGGGGTCTCCTGTAGGGGGCAGTGAACAACTTGCTGGAACATGTCTTTATGCTTTAAGCAGTTATAGTAGCCATTAATTTTTTTGACACTAATGAATGTCGAGGTGGATTGGAACCTTTAACACCTGCTTCCTGGTTCATGCCTGCTGCATGTAATAATAACAGCTGCAGCTCCCCTTTGTCCCGCTGAGGAAATTTGTCCAGGTTCTGCTTCCTGCTCTCAATCTTTAAAGCCCTCACTTACCTGCCTTGTAGAATTTTCATTCTTGTTTCCTATAAATGCTTCCCCTCTACTGAGCTTCTTAGAATTGTTTACTTTCTGAGATAGTCAGAATGAGGTTTTGTTGTTGTAGTTTTCTTTTGAATTGCAATAATAATATCTGTTTATTATATAAAAGTTGGAGAATTCAGAAAATTATAAAGAAGAATGCAAGGATCACTTGTAATCCCTCTACCCCGACATTGCTACCATTGGTAGCATTAAACATCCTTACTGTCTTTGTTCTTTGGATTTACATATATTTAACAAATATCATTTGATTTAGGCTCTGTGCTAGATACTTTGTACCAATATTTATACAGGTGAAATAATACTATAAATAACGTTTTGTAAAATGCCTTTTTTACTTAAATATTTTGAATAATTTCCCATGGCATTGAATATTTCTCTTCGGAATAGCTTAATCATATTTCATCAAAAGGGTGAATATTTTATATTTACCCAGTTCTACATTTTCAGGCATCCAGGTTTTCTTCCCACTGTTTTGACATTATAGGTAATGCTGCTATAAACACTGTATATAAAATTCTGTGCATAAATTGATTTTTTCCCCTAGGAAAATTTCTAGAAGGTAAATTGCTGTGTGAAAAGAAATTTTAAAATGTAATCTGCTTATTTAGGAAAAATTGGCTTTTCTCCAGGGTACTGTGTCTTATTATTATTTTTTTTCTTAAAACCATTTTGTTGAGGTATGGTTGTCATACAAAGCGTTTCACATATTTAATGTTTAATACTTGATGAGTTTGGAGATAAATATACACCCATGAAACTATCACTATCAAGGCCATAAACTTATCCATCACTTCCAAAAATGAGCTCCTGCCCCTGTTATTTATTTTAAAAATATTTTTTTTCTTTTGTGGTAAGATCACTTAGCATAATATTTACCTTCTTAGCGAAATTTTAAATATACAATACAGTATTGTTAACTATAGGCCCTATGTTGTCCAGAGCTTATTCATTATGTGTTACTGAAACTTTGTAGGGGGTATCATGTCTTAGATTAAATGTGAATGTATATAGTAAATAATATAGTGTTTGTACTTAGTAGTTGCTCAATAAATGATGACTATTATCATTCAAGATAAGCCAACTGCAGTTTGACACTGAGCTTCATTTATAGGGAATATAGTATGAAATGGGAATTGTTTTTAAATTAACCATTTTACTATCTAATTTTCTTACACAATGTCTATGTTTCTTCATGGTTTTCCCATAAAATAATTATGATGATGATGGAAAACACTTTTTAGGGTTTTGAAATGTAGCAGGTACTGAATGAAGCATTTTATGTGCAACATATCACTAATCTTTACATGCACAGGCACTGTTATTATACCCATTTCACACATAAGGAAGTTGAAACTGGAAGGGGTTATGTGATATGCCCAAAGTTACATAGATTGCAAGTGGTAGAGCCAGGCTTCAAAGCAGGCACTCTAATGCCAGAGTCTGCACATTTCACCACTGCTCTATGAGAGTCGGCAAATAATGTGAAAGTATTACCAGAACCTGCGATTCTCTTTCTTGTTACTAAAAACCTAATGCTGACCTCAAAGTTAGGCAGTAGCAGTTTATCTGTCGCATGTCAGGCAATAATTTTCCTGTATGTTTTCCTCTCTTTTTATGTTTTCCTCTCTCTTTTCTTTTTTTGGTCTTTTTTTTTTTAATTCATCCACAGGTTTCTCATGGTTGTCCTCCACTACTGCTATTAAAATCTAGTCTTATAAATGGATCTCATAAATCATTTAAGGTTTCTCAGAGTTTGCAATTGTATTTCAATAGGAGCTAGCATTTTAATTCAAACTTGTCTAAGTCTAAAGATGACATTTTCAACCTTAGAAAGCTGGTGGGGTAAGGAAATTTGTGGGGCGAGGAAGCCTTTCTGAAAGGACACAAGGTAGACAGCCACACCCAGTGCCTACTCAAAACGCCAGCCCTTGACCTTGGTCTCTTATTTCTCTCTCTCTTCTCCCCTCTTTCCCTCCTTCCCTGACTTCTTTCCTCAGCTATTTCTTGAGAGCAATTTAGGGAAAGTGTCTTTAGGAAAGCAATAAAAATGAATGCACCAGTGCTTTTGGAAGCAAGCAAAGTGATTGAGAAGTGATGTTTATGTTCATTACTTTCCTTTTTTTGAAACTTATGGCTTTTGACTTCAGAACCTTTGGTCCACAGGAAGAGCATTATGCTAGACTGGTTCAAATGAGGAATAATGGAGACAGACAACAACAGTGGGAGGGCAGGGGTGAAGCAGCTATAGATATTCAGAACCTTCACTGTGTCTTTGTTTTAACTGTCTGTGTGGCTCAGTGTCAAGGATCCTTAATGGAAGGATCTCCTTGAACTAAAGGAAAATGTTTAAGAAAATGATGGATGTACAAGATTTTCTCCCTCCCATCGGCTGTGAAACTGATAAAGCTTTTGCCTTGATTGTTCTTTCAAGGAGAGAAAAATATTTGTAAAAGTGGAAATTATTCGAAGACATCACCTTTTTGATTTTCTCATTTCCTTCTCCAGGTGTGGGGAGGATAATTTTGTGAGGTTGGGAGACATGCTAGTAAAGACATAATAGTTGGAATATATATGCAGTGACCCTGATAATATCTAGAAACAGCCAAGGACCATTCAAACCATGTTTTGACTTCTACCTTAACCAACCTCCCAGCCAAGTGGACCAGCGAAGGAACTTCACTGGACAGAGGGGGCAAGTTGACAGTTTTTAAATGTTATCAGTAAAAGTTTTCTACTAAAACTTTTAGACAAATTATTCAGTTACTCTACAGTTATTAGCTTAGGCTCAGCAATATCATAAGTATCATGATTTAAGACCACCCCAGAGTTTACCTGGTATATACCTTAAGGATTCATCAATCCTTGCCTATATTTTGAGGCCATGGATCTAACCAACTGAGCTAAAAGGCTCAGAATTGTCACTGATTTTTAGTGAAGGAAGGTAGTTGTTAAAGAGATTGAGAATTAAATTCTTGCTTCTGTTTTTTCCAAGGCTGCTCTGTTCTACTTTCAGCTCCCTTTTTACATTAGTTTATACAGTATAATAGGAAGAACTGAGGTATAAGTAAGACTTGATTCCTTCCTTCAGCTCCATAACAGACGGACCAGAAGGAAAGAAAGTTCTTTCAGTTTCAACCCTATAGTGTCTATAGTCCCATTTTGAAAACTGGGTTCACTTTTGAACAATTTAAATCAAAAGAAGGAGAGAAGTGATAGGCATCTCTGAAATGTGGATAGAAAAATTTGCTTTTCTGGCCTGTACAAGTGATCTGCCAGTTTGGTTTCCAGGCAGCTTCTTTTTTTTTTTTTTTTTTTTTTGCGGTACGCGGGCCTCTCACTATTGTGGCGTCTCCCGTTGCGGAGCACAGGCTCCAGACGCGCAGGCTCAGCGGCCATGGCTCACGGGCCCAGCCGCTCCGCGGCATGTGGGATCTTCCCGGACCGGGGCACGAACGCGTGTCCCCTGCATCGGCAGGCGGACTCTCAACCACTGTGCCACCAGGGAAGCCCTCCAGGCAGCTTCTAAAGTCTGCCTCCTCCACACACTTTCCCCTCCCAAACCTCTAATTCTAGCTGCACCACAGAAGCACTCCAGCCTTTATCTTACTATCCCGGTGGTGTTGGGACTGATGGTTACACAAAATTGTGAGGTCAAATATGAAACTGAGATGAAAAAAATCTTTTCAGTTCTCTGATACGGCTTTGTTGAGGAAACTTGAAAAAATTGTGAGGAATTCTGAAGATGGATGGGGGAAACAAAGCTTCTAAAACAAAGTATTTGTATGCAAAAAAAACACCAACAGTGTAAACAAAAAAGAATGCAAAATGGTATAGTGGCACAGATCTTCCAAGTTCATTTGGGCTGTTTGGGCCTCTTCTGCTGATGTTTACACAGACTCTTGACCCTTGAATGTGTCCATGCATGTCCTGGTCTGGACACATGGAAACATGTTTATAAATTCTTGACAAGCAGAGGCAGGGGAAGGGAGCCATCTGGCGTGGGAGGCGCATGCTGGTTAACTCTATCCGAAGCAGGTGGCTGAGCTGCAGGAGGTTTCCGGGCTGAGAAGTAGAGAAAGGGCAAACTTCCTTGGTAGGATGGACACTGAGACATCAAAGTAAGAGAAAGACACAGACCTAGGAGAAAAAGTTCAGAAGGAGACACTGCTCCTTTTGCTCTATTTTCACATTGGCTAGCATTCAATTCCATTCCGCAAGCATTTACTGAGTGCCAACACATACAAGACACTGTGCCTTTTGGGAAATAAATAAGAACTGTCATGGAAGAGAAGGAAGAGAACAATTGTTTAGGGAAGAAACAATTCTACTGGGCTTGATGCCTCATAACTCCCTAAGTGCCTGTGAGACCATAACAGGCACCGTGCAGAATCATTCTGAAGCAGGATTCCTTCTCCTTCAGGGGGTAACAGTGTAAATACACAATTCAAATAAAACTAAAACCTGGGTTTGTTTTAGAAAGAGGTATTCATTTATCTTAAAAACATATGTATTCTTTCAGGTGTGAATTCTGTGTCTCTCTTTCTCACATATACAATTCTCCTTCTCAAATACAATTTATTTTAACCATTTAAAAATGTGTTACTCTAAGTTTCTGAAAGGTTGGAACGAAGTGAAAGAGATGGGTATTGAAAGGGTTACAGAAATAAGCACAGAACAAATATAAAAAATTATATATACACTACCAAATGTAAAATAGCTAGCTAGTGGGAAGCAGCCGCATAGCACAGGGAGCTCAGCTCGGTGCTTTGTGACCCCCTAGAGGGGTGGGATAGGGAGGGTGGGAGGGAGACGCAAGGGGGAGGGGATATGGGGATATATGTTTACGTATAGCTGATTCACTTTGTTATACAGCAGAAACTAACATACCATTGTAAGGCACTTATACTCCAATAAAGATGTTAAAAAAAAAAGAACAAATATAAAAAATTAGAAATTTATATATAATTTTATATATTTATATTTTAATAAAATGAATAATAAGCATATTTATATTAGAATAAATATAATGTTATAATAAAATTATAATTGAAATGATCAATCCCTTCATTGAATAAATTTTTTAAAAGTTCAGAGAAATTGGATGGCTTGCCCTAGGTCATACAACCCATTAGAGGTAAAACTGGTAAAGAAATCAATTCACTTTTTAATCTAGAAGTTATAAAAATGACAATACATTACTTCTTGAATGTGAGAAACCAAAGTACATTTTATTGGAACATGTAGATGAGCTTCATCTCTCACTTTCTTTTCTTTAGTATCGTCTGGGAAACTCACTAAGGCTCAACCAATTCCTTTCTTGCCTTGCGTTGTTGCCCTTCTGCAATGTATGTGCTTCTAGTAAATTAAGCTTTATTTTTGGAAATATGTGCAGCTTTTAGTCAATAGTCATTTGATGAAGCTTTAGCATTTTTTTCTTTATTCTTTCACATTCTACTAACAGATTAAACTTTTGATTATTTTCTAAATTAGCTGTCTATTCACGGTTAAGCTTTCTGGAATTGCATTTGGACGGAGGTTGGATCTTTGCACAACATTCTGCCAAAATTTAGCATGATGCCTTAGCCCCAAATCACTAAATTCCTTGGCTACCCCGTACAGTGAGTTGTATTGTCATGGGAAGTGCCGCTTCAAAGAAAATCAGAAAGAACCAGAGCATTCTTGATTATGTTTCCCGGTAATGTGGCATAACTTCCTCTGTTTAAATCTAGAAGTCTGTAGTGTAGAATCTTCAAAAAAATTTACTTTGGTAATTTGTGTGTGGTGAGCTGGGGGAAAATATTAGAAAGAATATTTTTGATATGGTGGAAAGAATGTTAATTCTTGGTTTTAAGGATGAGTATAAAATATGTATTTTTTTCTTGTAATAGTAGAGTTTTTAGCAGGAAAAAAATAACAGAAAAGCTAAGGAGATGGAATCAATGTTTCAGGACAGATTTAATTAGTTATAGCAGAAAAGATCTGTTCTTATTTGTATTTTATTTATAACTTATTCTTACAAAGACACATTACATGAACAATGCTTTCTGGTGATGCACTGGGTAACTGTAATGAAATCATGACTCTATTCTCCTGATAGGCTATAAATGGTCAGTAGGGCCCTGGTGAAATAATGTAGTTTATTTCTGCTGAACCCTTCATGTGCTTCTGCTCTGTACGTTGTACCTTTGATTTGAGTCTACCAACCACAGGTTAGAATTCTTTATACATAGGTGCTTTGGTACTAGACTTGAGGTTTTGCAAACAATTCTTTAAAATATTCTTTATGCCCCTTTAACAGCTAACATTTATTGAATGCCTGTTATATTCAAGGGACCATGCTAAGGACCTTAAAGAATAATACCAGTTATAATCCTCCCAACAACCTTGAAGACTGCTACTTTTATCCCCATTTTACAGATAAGAAACCTAACACTCACAGAGATGAAGTTAATTGCCAAGGTCACCCAAACAGTAAGTGAGACAATTGAGACCTGAGTCCGGTTCTGTTACATTCAGAGGGTATGTTGTCCATCACTGTGCTCTGGTGCCTCAATGCAGATTCAGATGGTTCTGCTCCTTCACTAGTAAACTCCTTCACTAGTAAATAGAGAGCTAGCATGCTCTTTGAGTTTGGTCTCTGTCGTCAGTGGGCTTATAAAAATGAGTGTTAAGTAGTGAAATGAAGAAAAGGTAAAATCCACCTAGGCATTAGAAAAGACCTTGAGATCATCTAGTGACTTGTTAAAAGGCCAACAACATTAGCACCACCTAGAGCCTTGTTAGAAATGTGGACTCTCTGCCACCCTACCCACCCAGCCTCTCAATTAGGATCTAACGATGGTTTTCACATACTTGGACCAAAGAACCTTATAGACTCTGAAAGAGGGTCTGTCAGGGCTGTAGAGAGCCTGAAGTGTTCATTCTGCCCTCTTCAATCAGAGAAGCTCAGGTTTGACTTTTTTCCCCTTTCATTTCAAGCTTCTGTCAAATCTGAGACTCCAGTATTTCATTTGAACAATAAATTTTGCTGCTTTAAAAAAAAGGTTAAAAATCATTGATCTATACGTGACCGTGAAGTTTATACACGAGGAAACTGAAGTTCAATTAATGACTTGCCCCAAACAAATTATTGGCAGATCCAGGACTGGAACCCAGAACCCAGAACCCAGCTGTCCTGCCTTTTGACTAAATATATTTGAGCAGTATGCTATACAGGGATGGACAATGGTTTTAGAATCAAAAGACCAAGTTTCTATTCATGGCTCTGTCTAGAGTCAGCAGGATGATCTGGAATAAACAATGTGATTTCTCTCTGACTTAGTTTCTGTGGCTGTAAAAAGGAGAGAGTATGGTGTTGATAATCTTTATGTTCCTTTCAGGCCTTTATATTTGATGTAAATATCGTCACCCAATTCCTTAAAATGTCTTATGTTTAAAAAAAGTTTAAAAATAATACGAAAATAATGCAATGGTAAAAAGAAATCAAGTAGTACACAAGGGTCTAAAGAAAAATTAAGAGTCTCCTTTCTCCCCTGTTCCCACCACTGGTCTGTGTCACACAAACAAGCATTAATGGTTTCTGGTTTTCACTTCTTCCAGTGATTACCATTTAAACAATATACTTGTGGCTTGATTTCTAGTTTCACTACCAGAAAATATTGACTCCCTTTATAAAAGATGAAGAATCTATTACATTAATGTCTTATTTTTAGTTTTTCCAGTGGTTACCTTTATGGCTTTAAATAACATACTCTTCATTTATTCATTTACCTACTTTAGAAAATATCTTTTAATATTTTCCATCTCTCCTGTTAAGAACTTTATAATGACTATTAATAACTATACTTTGTAAGTTGATTCTAAAAATTAAAACAAATTAATTTATGGTAATATTATGGTATAAATATTGTTTATACAGGTAGCAGACAGACCCTAGGATGGCCATCATGTTTATGCCCTGTGGCTTTATTCCACACTGTAGACATTTAGCATTTTTAAACTTTTTATTATGGAAATTTTCAAAGATACACAAAAGTAGAGAATATTGTTTAATGAACTCTCATGTACCTACCACCAGCCTCAATAATTTCCATCATTTTGCCAATCTTATTTCAACTGTTATCTACTCTTTTTTTTGGCTCAAGTATTTGAAAGCAAATCCCATGTCATTTCACTTAACATGAATCTCTAACCGAAAAAAATATTTTAATATAAGAGCCACCTCATTATAATACCTAATTACCATACCTTAATATCATTTAATACCCAGTACATATTCAAATTTGCCTAATTATCTCAAAAATATCTTTTTAGAGTTATTTTGTTGGAATCAGGAGCAAAATAAGATCCACCTATTGCATTTGGTTATTATGTCTCTTTGTAAGTTTTATTCTGTGAAAGTGACCCTAACATTTTAAATCTCACTAATTTGTACTGGAGAACATCCCATGTTCTGTATTTGTCTAATTGCTTATTTGGGGTATCATTTAACTGGTTCTTCTGTTCATATGTTTCCTATAAGCTCATTGTTAGATTGAGGAGCTTTATTAGATAGAGGTTCTACTTTTTTGCAAGAATATTTTATAGGTGGAGGTGAATATTTCCTAATGTATCACCTCCATATCATGAAGCATATAATGTCCAATCGTCCCATCACTAGTGTCCCAACATATTTGGAAAGACTCCATTGAAGAGGTTGCATTTGAATAGAGTCTTGAAAGACTAAAAGAATTAGTTTCTAATTCTCTAAATCACTCTCTCTAAGGAGAGAGGTGATTTCCAGTTGGAAGGAAGAGCTAGCACAGAGGCATAGAATCATCACACATGGGCATGATGTTAAAACTAGCAAGTTTTGTTTTTATTTTTATCTCAGATTTAGAATTGATAATGCCCTTCAATTTTAAGATTGAATTTTAAACTCAATTTCATTCACCATTACTTTTAGGATAATTACTTTTGAGACCGGGACATTCTATACTCTTGCTAAACGTAAGTTTTTCTACTTAAGTCACTCTTAACAATCAAATTTTGTCTTTTCTGCCTTAATGGAGAAAGTTTACTATTTTTATCTTGAGAGGTATTTTCTGGCCTGCGGTATGGAGGTCAACTCTGAAAAGAGACCTTCTAGTTTAATATAATGGTCTGATCATTTAGTGGCACATAAATAAAGCTCTTAGCAATGGAATTTGCTAAATATTGCTCAGTTAAATCTCAGGCTTTCCTTTATGAAGTAATTGATTTCCTTTATGAAGGGGTCAAGAAGATATTTTATTGAATGAAGAACACTGTAGAATTCATCAGGTACATCCTGAGATGATGTTATATCTATTTTATTGAATTAGTGAAATTGACATTTGGTTAACAGGAAACAATAGGACCTATAGGAAATCTAATTACTGGCAGTGATAGGAGAGGCTGTCATTCAATGGATGCTTAGAGTTTAGTCCTATTGATCACTTACACTTGGGAAGACTGAGGACTGAGGGTAGGAGGTCAGTCCATTTTATGTAGAGGAGCTAAGTAGTTTCCTGTGAGAAGAGTTTCTTCCCTGGAATATCTCCTCTTAATTTTGTTGCTGATGACTGAGATTTGACCATTAGTAAACAATTGTCCATCACTAGAATGAAGCTACTCTAATAAGTTTTTCCATAATAAGCTTTACCAGCGTTAGCAACTTAGTATGTATTAGTTTTAGTGGGAGAGTCTGTCCTTGAGAGGATAAGTAGATGTCAATAGAATACTGAGACACAGATGGTTAAAATGGAGCAAAAGGGAACTTCCAAGGGAGGTGAGGCTCAAGAGTGGAATCTGACCAAAGGAGTTGTGCTGTGAGGTCATTGCTTGGGTTGAAGTGAGGTCTGTTAATCCTTGAACGACAGTAAATCAGGATGGGTGTGGTCACAGGTGGGTGTGTTTATTTTTGTGGCTACAATATTTAGTTGACAAAGCTGGCAAAAGGTGAGAGTTGAAAGGATGAGCTTCATATTATCTATTTGATTGATTATTTGTCATGCTGAGAAAGTCTATAGTTAAACATAATTTATTAGTGCATATAATAATGAATGATTTGTATGGTACATTCCATTGTAGATCAAAATATTGTACAAATTCTTTCTGAAATTTGGGGACAAACCTGATGAAAACTACCCCCTGGGGTGGTATATGGGTCCAAGAGTTCTAGTTTGGGTAGAAACAAAAGTGCTGTGTTTATGGGATCATTTGCTAAAATGGAGAGATGGAGCCATAACAAGAAAATAGCCAAGGTCAGAAAACTAGGATTGACAGGATTGTGTGTCAAACCAAGGTGTCAGCTAGTTCGTGAGAGTCACCCAGGGAGGACGTCGGTCTGGATGCCCCCGTATGTGCTGAGTGGCCAGTGCTCCTGGGACAGGCACACTTGCTATAAGGAGACATCATGGGGAGTGTCCAGTAGTATAAGCAGTGCTTCTTCATGTTAGTATTCAGGAGAATCACACACTGGTGTGTTAAATAATAAAACAATGTGAATGTCACCTAGAAAAAACAGATTCACAATGTCATTTAAACACTCAGTTTAAAGTGTAGCTATGCTTTAAGTAATGACTTACCCTGTGTTCTGTTTTGAATTGGTGTTTGGGGACATAAAACCTCCCAGAAAAATAGCCACAGAACACATTTGGCGGTTGATGAGGAGGAATTATATCTACAGATTGGGATTTGAGCCAATATTTTTCTTAATTATAAACATAAAATGTGACTAGAATATATTCTCAAGCCAGTCCACAATCAAATGGGTGCCATGAATTTGTGAGCTTCACGAGTAAATAAGGTAAATGTGATTCTGAATATGCACAACTTTGATATAGAAGGAAAACTGAGCTGCCCGTAGAGCAAATAGGCAAAGAAGGTGAGACCATGGTTGAGGTATGGATGGTCTAGCCTCTAGTAGCACCATTTGAGAAGATACTGTAATAGTTCAAGAAGGAATTTTAGGTTTCTGCAGTGATTAAAATATAAAAAAAATATGAAGTACCTTCAACCTCTTTGCACAAAATGGCTTCTGTTTAGGAATCTCATAAAACTTGAATGGTGGAGACAGTAGCTAAAAGACAAGGGGTTTCTCAGGCTGTATGTGTCTCTGCTCCTTTGCGTGTGGTGGTCACTGACAGATGATATCTTCCATGAGCTAACTTCCTGTGTGTCTGTATCCTGCTTGGTTGTGCTTCCCTCTTACTAAAGAGCTGCATGGTCATTTATTCATTCAATAAACATCTATCGCCCACCTTCTCTGAGTCACATACTGTGTGCTGGCCGGGGATAAAGATATAAAGAAGACACAGACCTTGTTCTCCAGGAGCTCGTGGTCTAGGAGGCTAGTTTATAGTACATTTCTTAGAAGGGCCACTGCTTGATGTTGCCTATTTCAGATAAAAATAGAAAATATGCTATTCCTTCTCTCTCTTTTTCTCTCCTGTCTCCCTGTGATGCCAACCTTCAATCAGCAATAGTTATATGTTTCCAAGCTTCTATCACAGGCTATTTCTATTTTTATGCTAGCCAAGGCAACCACCCTACTCGGTTCATCCCTTCTCGCTTCCTTTTCCCTCCTAATCATTAGCTCCTAAAGGTAAAGTTTTCTTTACTGAAGCGAGTAGACCACTGATTTCAAAGTTGCTTCTTTCTTCCTACCCTTTCAAACACATTTTTAAATATAATGAACACATTTTATTTAAAAAGCATGATTTTCTAAGTGCTTTTTTTTATCATCCCTATTCACCAGTTGTATAGATCAGGGGTACCTAATTTTCTGAAAAAGATATGTGAGATGTGTAAGCTGTGTACTCTTACTTGATTCAAGCAAAGGAGTCACCATCACATTTAGAAGAGTTTTATAAATTTCTCCTATGGCTGCCTCATTTAAATGAAGGCTGCATTGGCAGAAGGGAAATTCATGTTCTCAGGGATTTGGTGACTTTCTCAAAGGCAAGTGTGTCAAAAACTGAAAAGGAAGCATACGCCATAATCCACACAACTTTCCACAGAGGAAAACAAGATGGATGTGTAGCTACTTCCCTAAAATGGTAGACATCTGCTCACTCAGTCTTAGGTCTATTAGTTGTTGTTGGTAAGACATCACCACCCCTGTGCTGAGATTTCAATTGACATTCTCTGAGTGGTGTTACGTTGGAACTTGCTTAATGAAAGCTTTAAGGTTCTTTACTTTAACTGTATCTCAGGGAAAACAACTTTAAAATATCCAGTAGAAAATTTATTTATTTATTTATTTATTTATTTATTTATTTATTTTTTTTTTTTTTGGCGGTACGTGGGCCTCTCACTGTTGTGGCCTCTCCCGTTTCGGAGCACAGGCTCCGGACGCGCAGGCTCAGCGGCCATGGCTCACGGGCCCAGCCGCTCCGCAGCATGTGGGATCCTCCCAGACCGGGGCATGAACCCGCGTCCCCTGCACCGGCAGGCGGACTCCCAACCACTGCGCCACCAGGGAAGCCCGAAAATTTATTTTTAAAGGCAAGGGAGCCTAATATTTTCCTTCTTTGAGTGCCTGTACTGTTGTGAATTCTTCATTTACTCTGTTTGGTTGTAATGACCTATGACAAGCTGCCAATGTTTGAATGCCCTGTCCTCAAGTTGGACTGACTATCTACAGTAACCCCCTTTAGGAACTAGTACAGCCTCTCTAGATCCTTTGAACATTTTATTTATGAAAATGTAATTCATTTCCAGTGTATCACTATCATTGAGCTTAATTAGTACATATATCTGAAAGCTTCAATTGAATCAACTCATTCAATGGAAACAAACAAAACCTCCTTACTTCCTGTAAGTTAGGTATGCATAATCTGATATCCTTTCAGTCTTCCCTGCTAACGCAGTAATTCTCTTCTTTTGATGGTGTGACCTTTTCTTTACTCTGTAATCTAGAGGTGATGGAACAGTATTTTAAGAACTATCACTTCTTTTTATATTGTATCCTCCAAAAAATATGTGTCTTACATGTCCACTTTAGATAGAGAAGGAATTGGTAAAATAGTAAGCCTTCTATTCTTATATATACTCATGCTCTGCAATTTTAAGAACAACATTCCTGCCTTTTAAAACTTTGACTTGAGAGAAAAATTTTAAATCTGTACTATAAAAGTTTTGTTGAAGTGTGGAAATATTTCAAGCTTAAACAATATACTTTCAAATTAAAGCTTATGAAAAGCTTCGTGGAGTAAAATAACTAGAAGAAAAAGACTTTCAAGTATACTTAGACAGTTTTAGTGGAATGCATATCTGAGAATTATAAAAGAAGCAAGACTAGTAGAGCAACACTAAAATTTTTTATTTTATTGCAGGTACAAATTAGGACCACTCATGTATGGAAATACAGTTCTTAGGTGGTGAAACAGCACACACATGTGTTTCAATTTGTGGAGTTCCTTTCCTGGAGGAGTGACTCAAAATATTTAGTCTTAGCTAGGGATCCCCAGAAAATAGAGCCCGAGGCAAAACTTTTTGTCTTGGTTTCTTACTGGGAAATGTAATCCCAGGTGTCAGTAATGAGGGGAAATGCAAGGAGAGGCAGGGGAGGAGAATCAGTCAATGTGAGATGGTTCATTACCAAACTTGCATGACTCGATGAAAAACCACAACTATTTGTGGATGAGGTGAGCTGTGGAGCCCACTGCACTCCAGAACCGTCTCACAGAGGGAGGAAGGGAGAGGGATCTGTCAGCATCCTCTCATCGTCCTCTCCTGTACTTCCATGTTTTGCCACTTGAAAGATGGATCCTATATCCCATGGCATGGCACTTCATCTGAGTATGGAAGAGTGGAAGAAGCCAAAATCTTGGGTTGGGCTTGGGGCCTGGAGCTGTGGCAGCTCCTGCCCCAGTGGGTGTAATAGAGGCTGATATAGCCCAGCCAGCACAGGGCGGGTGGTGGTGGCAGAAGCAGCCATATGATCTTGGACACTGTTTTTTTCTGCAAATCTTTTTTGGCTTCAGAGTCCTTACCTAAAATGAGGGGTACGAATCTTATGAGCTGTCACTAAAGTCATATTATGGTGGCAAGGCATGCCCTCTTTAGGCTCATTACTGCCTTCAGGCTCATTTCTGCAAATTGAAGGAACTGATACAAGGCGGAGAAGGCACTTGGTGGTGAGTGCAGACTGGGGCGTACAGGCAGAAAGTTGGAAACATATTAAAGCAGATACAGATAAAATTAAAAAAAAAACTTTTTGGAATGAATGAATGAATGAAAATTCATGGAATGAATATGATTAAAATAAACACTGCTACATGAAGCTGATCAATATGGACATATACAAGGAACAAGAGTTGAAAGCAACAAGAAACTAGGCTCAATGCAAGGTCTTTTCAATACCACTCATTCTCACTGTCTTTCAGTTAGGTGCTAGAGGCATTAATTCTGAAACTACTTCTCTTATGAGCTGAAGTGTTCGGGGGGGTCATCTGCAGGGGGCACTCTGCCATTGTTTGGCAGCTGAGTGCGTTGGCCTAGAGTCCCTGCAGTCTTTCTCCCTGAACTGCCGCCTCATTATGAAGGAAGCTGTCACTTCAACCCTCAGGTTCTGTTCTTTGAAACAGCCCCTGATGGGACATCATAGGTTTGGCCCATTGCTCATTACATATTGAGGGGAGTCTTCAAACTACCTTTTAGCTTCTCATTACATTTAGTATTTCCTACTTCCAAGTGAAGTCAGGCTAGAAAGATGGAGAAAAATTATGCAGGGACTCTCTCATCTCTTTCTATTGCTGAAACTCCTTGGATTCATCTTCCAAGCAAGGAGAGTCACAGGAATGATAAAGTAACTGGGCTAAAGTTGTTATAGACATTCTTTCCTCACTTCGATTTCACTGTTTAGGCTTCTAGTTTTTCTAGCTTCCTGGTGAAATAGATACTTTAGCATTAAACCAGACTATTGCTTCTTCTAAACTCTGAATTTGTTTGATTTTTAGTATTTTATACCCATTCTTACAACTCTCAGCTCCTTTGGTTTCTTTCCAGTGATCCACTGAATTTTTTTTTAAAGTAAGCATATTTTTAGTTTGTTCTGGTTCCCTGATTGTTCCTTTTTTGTTAAAGCTTATTTTTGACTTATAGGTACAAATTCCTCTGAGGATAATAATTATATATATATATAATTATATAATTTTATATATAATTATATATATAATTATATATAACTATATAATATATGTATCTTATTTTACTGAAATGTCCCTCTTTCTAACAGGGCCTTTGATTCTTTTTGGATCCTGTGATGTGTTGCCCGGATCCCCCTCAAGGAAGAGCTTATTACCCTAATTGTGAGAGTGTTGTCAGCAGGCAGCCTTTCAGCTGTCAGGCCCTGTGATGTTCAACTTTTAAATTATAGTGAGTTTAATTTCACTGATCTGTACTTATGGTAAATATTGGATCCTAAAACCTCCTAAGTTATAAAATCACCTCCTTTGTGATTTTATAATTTTGTTTGCAGTGGATTTCCAGAATGCTAGTACTGCTATGTCTACTACTACCAGCTAACATTTATTAGTCACTTACGTGCTAGAAGCTGTTCAGAGAACTTCATATGCTTCAACTAATTTAATCTACATAATCACTCTACCAGGTAGGTATTATCAGCAGCTCCAGTTTTGTGGATGAGGATACTAGGGCTTAGATAGATTGCGAAATCTGCTCAAAATCACAGGGTCATACATAGTGAGGCTGGGAATCCATCCTAGGACGTCTGACTCTAAGCACGTGTTTTTAGCCATTTCACATTCTGCCTCTTGATACTTAAAGACAGAATTATTTACCAATGAAAAGTGTTTTTTGTGTGTGTGTGTGTGGGAGGAAGGTTGTGTACTATTTTGGTTTATCTATGATTGTGATTTGTTTCATTAATATGAAAAATAAGAACTAATTAAACTAGACATAGAAAACATAGCTACATAATTATAGGAATACCCAGAAAATCTGCTATATTCACAAGAGATAAGTGCTAGAAATAATGTGTTTAAAATTTTACTTTTATCTGTATATAGCTGGGAAGTTACTCTGTGTGTGTGTGTGTGTGTTTTAAAGACTAGAAGTACCAACTTTTTACTATCTATGGCTGGCTTAAAGAAAAAAAAAAGCCATACATATGGAATCAGTCTTGTTAAAACAAACAAAAATAACACTGTAAGCAATTTTAAGTACTTTATATTTTTAAAGTGCTAGATTCAAATCTGAAACTGAAATAACATTTTTATTAAAAATGTCCTGATGCTTTGTTTTTCATGGTCAAGTGGATGACTGAATTTTCAAGATTTATTTTCTTGTGAGATTCTTGCTATTTAAGGAAATTTTTTTTTAATTTAAAGAATGTTTGCAGTAGAAGAGATTCTGATTGCTTTGTCCCTATGTGTCCTTTTCTAAACATAATTTTGAATAGCAGATGGTTAGATTCAGACAACATAGGATTTAGTCCATTTCTTTGTCATTACTCATAGCTTGAAATTTAGAAAACTTGAATTCAGGGAAGGAAGGAAGATAATCAGTTTATAGTAAATTTGATCTCACACTTCCCCCTCCATGTGAATAGGATTAACCATATCTTTATAGTGTTGAGATGCATTTTACATCTGTTCTAGGCATATGAAATGTTTTGGATCAGGTTGTTGGCCTGCCCTCAAATTATCACATACTTTCCAAGCTGCTTTGACTTCAGAGGAGCTCAATGAGCTCTCATTTTTGAAAATGGAAATGAGGCAATGGTTTAAAATATTTAAAATTTCTTGTGGTTTTGTCAATCAATAATACTTATTTCAAAACCACTCTCTTCAAAGAGATTTTCTTGGTAGCATAAAGTATTAAAGGGGGAAAGTAGAACTGTTACTTTCATTTAATGTTGCTGTGATGTATACATGTATGGAGACCTGCTATTATCCAGCATTTTCAGAATGGATTAGAGACAAAGTCAACATCATCTTTTATGACATCTATAAAATCTCACCTCTTCTCTGAATCCTTTTTCCAGTTAAGAAACAGAAGTGATACATTCATTCTTTTTTAAAATTGAGATATAATTGACATATAACATTGTATAAGTTTAGAGTGTACAAAGTATTGATTTGATACATTTATACATTGCAATCTGATTACCACCAAAGCATTACCTAACACCTCTATCACTTACATAATTATCATTTCTTTTTGGATGGGGAGAACAATTAAGAACTATGCTCTTAGCAGTGTGAAGGATACAGTACGGTTGGCTGTAATCACTACACTGTGCATTAGACATCCAGAACTAATTTATCTGTTAGTTGTAAGTTTGTACCCTTAAACAAGATCTCCCCAATCCCCTTTTCTCCCAGCCCCTGGTAATCACCATTCTATCTCTGTTTCTATAAGGTCAGCTTTTTTAGATTCCACATGTAAGTAATATCATACAGTATTTTTCTTTGTCTGGATTATCTCACTTAGCATAATGCCCTCAAGGCCCATCCATATTGTTGCAGGTGGCAGGATTTCCTTCTTTCTCGTGGCTGAATAATATTCCATATTTCCTTCTTTCTCGTGGCATAGAGAGAAGTTGAGGTGTGATGGAGGCCTAATGAGAGCCTCAGCCAATGATAAGGGGAGCTCTGGACTGCAGTGACCCTTCAGAGTTGTCCCAGGTTAGGCCAGATCAAGCCCTCATGAGATGTGGGAAATCCTGGGAAGGGACGTGGCCTTGTGGAATGGGGCTCTCTGCAGCTGATGTGGCTGACAGCAGAATACTCTCGCAGTTAGGGTAACAAGCTCTTCCTGTATGGGCATGTGGGCAGCACACCACAGTATCCACCATCAAGGCTCAAAAACTCTGTTAGAAAGGGAGACATTTCAGTTAAATAAGAAATACATATAAAAAAATCTAATTATTAACCTCAGAAGAATTGTGCCCATAAATCAAGAATACACCTTAATGAAAAAGAAATAGAGGACAAGAAAGAACTTAAAATTATGTTTCCTTAAATAAACACCATTCAGTGGATGAATGAGAAATAAAATAGACTTGTGTGAGTACCAAGCTTGTTATTTGGAAGATAAAGTTGAGAACACAGAGCTAGGCAATAAAAACTTTAAAAAAATGAGAAAAACTAAAATACATGTATGAATATTTTAAGAGATGCAATATTCTTCTAATGTGAAGTTTAAAAATAGGAAATAAAGGGGGAATTCCCTGGCAGTGGTTAGGATTCTGTGCTTCCACTGCAGGGGGCATGGGTTCGATCCCTGGTTGGGGAACTAGGATCCTGCATGCCATGAGGTGCAGCCAAAAAAAAAAAAAAAAAAAAAAGGAAATAAAGTCGAGAGAGGAGAGGATACTAATGAGCCATTAAATAGAAAAAAACAAAATGCCAACTCAGGTCTCAAGAAATAGTCTTTAAATGGAAAGGGTCTGCCAAATGCTGAGTGTGTTTAATAAAAAGAAAAATAAAAACTGAACAAAACCCCCAAACCACACCTAGATACAATATGGTGAAATTTAAGACCCATAGGACAAAGAAAATTCTAAAGCCTTTTGGAGAGAAGAAGCAAAAAAACAGGTCACTTCAAGGGGACGAGAACTACTCTGGCATCAATGGATATCAGAAGATCATGGAAGAATTTCTTCAAATTTTTGAGGGTTTTAATCCCAGAATTTTATATCCAGCTAAGTTATCAGAAAAATAAAAAAATTTGGACACAATAGTACTTGGAACATTTACTGTTCATACACTCTACGTGTAAAATATCATTCTCAGAGAGTAAGTCAGTAAAATGACCAAAACAATAAAATGAATAAAGAAAGATGGAACAGGATACAATAAGTAAAGGTAGGTGATTATATCTAAGAAAAGTGATGAAATTCAGGAAAAAATTAAAAGAGAATTCAGAAGAACTAGATGCATGGTTGCTTTTCTTTTAAGGGGAAGATAATTATAATTATTTCACTTCAGGCCCAGTCTCACTACTTACTATTATCATAAATAGTGGGAAGGTAATGAATAATGTCTCACAATGGTGAATCAAGAATTTGAGGCTTCAGTGTACTTTTTACACGTAAAAGAGAAAACATTAGAAGAACTACATATAATAACATAGTGAAACAAAGTGAAGAGGTGGCAGGAGTGATAAAATATAGTATAAATTTATTTTTAATAAGTATCAACAGATACTATTTATATTTATAAACTATGAAAATAAAAGTTCAATTACATTATTTAGAGTTGTAATGGCAGTTCCCCCAAAAACCAAAAAACAGACAATATAAAGTGGTTACCATTGGGACCTAGAAGTCAAGGAGAAGTCTAAGGGAGATGTTACTTATTTTATATTCTTCTGTGTAGTTATTATTTTTTATATCATATGCAGAAATTATATACATTATATAAAAGCTAGTCTAAAAACAAATATATAGATATTTAGCTAAATAGATTGTAGTATTTATATATATTTGAATAGTATCCAACAATTGGTTTACAAATATATATGAAGGCAGTAACAAAACAACTGCAGGTCTAAAACCCACAGTGTAAAACATATTAAGTGGATTTAATGTAAGGATGTGGACACTGGCAAAGGTAGATTTTCAAAATACTTATATTTATTATAGAATTATTTAACACAACAAAAATATTATTCAACCTAAGATTATCTAATTTATATAAATTTAACCTCTTTTCCCAAAAAGGGGGAGGTAGTATGGGCAGAAGGCCACAGTTCCTTTCTTATGTCAGTTTCCCTGGAAATCGGACTCTGGAACAGAGATTTACATGCAAGTGATGTATTGGGAGTGCTTTTGGGAAAAACACCTGTGAGGGAGAGAGGGCATATGGACTGGGCAGGGGGAGAAGCTGAATTACCATGCAGTTGCAACACTCAGTGGACCCCATGGGGGTCTCTGGGGCTGGTATGGACTCTCAGAGTTGTCCTGACTTGAGGCAAGGATATTGGGCTTATGTACCCCACACTGCTCAGTCATTGGATATAGGTTGCCCCTGGGGAGGGCATAAGCTTGGGTGAAGCGACTCTCTTTGGTTGAGGGCAATGCTTACTTATAGTGGGACTCAGCTGTGTACCGTTGTTGGTGAACACTCCTGGCAGCTGGAGGAATAAGTGCCTCAGTCCTAAATGGGTGATCTGGATGGGATACCAAAGCATCCCCTCCAGTACCCCAACCTCTGTGTGGTTTCTGTGCTGGTCCCTCAGTCCCGTTGTAGTGTCTCTCCCAGGTGGCTGCCTAGATTATCACTGTAAGGTCCTGCTCCAGGATGTCTGGTCTGAGCAGGGTCCAGACCTATGTCTAGTCTCAACCTTCAGTCTCAGGAGACTGGAAGGGCATCACATAGTCCTACAAGTGTAATGAGTGGTGAATTCTCAGGGTTTTATGCTTAACAAACCCTAATATGTTGGGTCTAGATGTGAATAGTGAACATTAGACTCTGTTACAATCTACAAATTATGACCACAAAGATACTGATGTCCAACATATATCTGAAGTTTCAATAAATTTTTTCATGAAATGGGAGAGTGGAAAGAAAGTGGTGATTATAGTAGACATGGTGAGAATCAGATCCTTCATAAACATTTTGAATTTTTATTTTATAGCTTTCCTACTGAATTCAGTATAAGATGGAGAAAAGATGTCCATTTCTCTTGCAAGTAATTAATAAGGACCGTGATATATTGTGTGTAGAATATTCTATTGCATACATGCATTAAAGACCATTAGGTCTGGAAGGACTTGCACAGATCACTGGGTGCTACCTTCTTATTGCAGACCTCTTTTCTTAAGCCAGTGATTCAGAGAGAGGGCCATATGACTCACCCACTGTCACAGAGTGACCTACTGTTTGAGACAGGAATTAAAGTTATGAAAGCTGCCATCACAGCTGGTCCAAATTTGTGTTTAAGTCTTAATATTTATATCAGATCTCTGTGATTTAAGGAAAGTCGCTTGCTCTTCTGGATCTCAATTGCTTATAAAATTAAAGTTGTATGAATTAGATAATCATCAATTATCTAATTATGAATTTGATTGGTCCAAAAAGTGATCCTTTCCTTCATGTATAGTATGTGATAACCATATTTCAGCAGTTCTAAGACTCCTATTTTTTCACAATTAACATCTTTGAAATGAAGATGTGGCATACAGTTGGCGGTGTGTCATAGTTTAATGTCCATTATCAGTTTTTAAAATGGTATATAAAATAATTATGTGACATATACTTGATAGTGCCTTACTATGAATGAAATGAAATACAATATAATAGAAGCAGACATTCAGAATCACGCAAAATTAGTAGCAAAGTATTGGCTTATGTGTGGTGATACTTGAATTCCTGATCTTTTGCCAGGTTGTCCTGTATTGTTTAGCTTCTTTAGACCTTAATTTCTTGAAAATTAAGCACTTTGGCAACTTTATCTCTAACGTTCCTTCTAGTACAAACATTCTATCATTTTAGAGGATGATGATGATGATGATGACAATGATGATGATGACAATTGACACTATGACTGAAGAAAGGGATGATACACCAGGAAGTTGACACATACAAAACCAGCGAACCGTTATTATACGATTCTATCCTTGAATCTACTCTATTTCAGAAATGATAGGAGATAGTTTAATGTTTGGTTAAAGGCCTATATATTCATGCTACCAAAGAGGAATGATTTCAACATGTACCATGACTCATGGATGGCATTCCAAAAAAGTGTGGTTACCTAAGTTTAGTAAAAATAAAATGTCAGTGAATGCTATTTTACATCCTGTAAAGTTAAGTGCATGCATCAGATCAATTATATATTGAATATTATGAAAGACTAGTTTAAATTTCAAACCTCTCTTCTTAAATGTATTTTTAGCTTTCATTATTCCATGCTTTCAAATCCTGTGTGTTAATGTAATTTTGGTTAGATTCTTGATTACTCTTTAGAACTATATCTGGGTTTAGGATTTAGAAACAATAAATTTAATATTCCCAAGGAAACTGCTGAAAGATGCTGTGTATATATAGGATTGGGACGATCTTTTTTCCTTCGTCTACCACTTGTCATCAATCTTGTGTAAGCAGTAAGTGAAAATGGAAGCTGTCATCCAGACCTCAGTGTCTGTTTCAGAGCATTCAGGCAGCACATTTCCATTCACTTTTCTTAAGCACTGAGCTTCTTTCTGTCCTTTCTTTTTTTTTTGCGGTATGCGGGCCTCTCACTGTTGTGGCCTCTCCCATTGCGGAGCACAGGCTCTGGACATGCAGGCTCAGTGGCCATGGCTCACGGGTCCAGCCGCTCCGCGGCATGTGGGATCTTCCCGGACCGGGGCACGAACCCGTGTCCCCTGCATCAGCAGGCGGACTCTCAACCACTGCGCCACCAGGGAAGCCCTTTCTGTCCTTTCTTGATAACCAGAACTTGACTTTATCTGTACCTGTCACTCCAGCCAGTACACAGATTTGCTCACTACACTTGCCTTCCATATTATTTAAAAGACTTATCTATGATTGTGGCTTGCTTTCAGAAATACTTCCTTCTGGTCATAGCTCTATATATCTTCTCATGCATAAAAATATGTAGACATGAAGGCCCTATGGCAACAGAAAGAGTTCCTATAAAATGCTGAGGATACAGTCTAGTGTTAATGCACCAACTCAAGGTAATGGAGGTAAAGCTAAAATCTCAAGACTACCTTTATGCCCTTGAACCCAGGAACTGAGAAGAGTCTATGTAATGCATGTACAACAATAATTTGTACAGATTATGAAAAATGTGCCTTCTGAGTTTTTCATCCTAATAATAAATGTGATTCAATCAAACCATTAAAATGACTTAAATGCAGCTGAATGTCAGTTGTTGCTTGCCATAATATTCTAAGGAAAAATAGTCATTATGAGCTCTTAAAAAGGTCTCAATTGCTTTATAATCTATGACAGCTCTAGGTGACTGGCAATAGTCATTTAGCTTTTGTGGAAATTATGAACTATGAAGGTCTAAATGTCATGTCTGTATGAGGTATAAAAAGTGTTTTTTTACTTTTTCTCCTTTTTTAAAAAAAATATGTTTTTATAATTATCTAGAAAAATCCAAAGAAGTCAGAAGTTGCAACAGCTTAATGACTTGTTTCAGCCAGTATGGTGTCTTATGCTATGACCTAATTTAGGACATTTTAGGTCAGTTATCATTGACCAAATAGATGGAAGTGGTCTTGGCTCTGTTATCTCCTGGGTCAAAAATCGTTTTTATTAAGGAGAAAAGACCCCAGTCTAAAAATGTGCCACTTGTAATTAAAATTTTTATATACTTAAGTTGCAGAATATTGTATTTCATAGGTTAGAAAAGAGAACAGCAATATAAAATCATGGAAAATATTATGCAGAACAAGTAAATAGAACATCATATCATTAGATGTGTATAACTCAACTCTATAGTGAATAAAAAAGCAGGTTGATTTTCTTTATCCTTCATCTGTTCACTGATTCAGCAAATATTTATTGAATTTCTATTATGCTTAAGATGTTAGAATGTATCTTTTGGATGTTTGTGGTAATAATCATTTAGTTTTTGTTTTTTAACTGGCTTACAATTTATAAAATTATACACGGCACCTGGTATTTTCCTAAGAAGTTTCCCCTCAGATGAATAGGGGTAGAGCAGACTAAGGTTTTATCTGAGTCTTCTTATTTCAGTGAGTGATGAGCAGCAAGCAGCTGACAGAAGGAGGGCACCTGTCTTTAGCGACTCTCAGTGAGGACAAGACCAGAGGAAAAATGTGATACTTAATTCAGATTAGGAGAGAAGACACCACAGCAGTTTTTCAAATAGAGTTGGGGCAAAAGAAAGTAGCTGACACTGTAAGGACATATATGGCCCTGGAGCCTTGAAATATTATATGTTTCAAAGTAAGCTTTTATCTTAGATTTATAGATCTGTTGATCTTAGGTCTACAACACTGTTAATTTTGTCAAGCAAATAAAATTTTAGTCACCATTATGTTTAGAGGTTTTGCAGTTATAAATCTTGCTCCAAACTGCAAATAAATCCAAATAAGAACATCAGCAGTGTGTGTGTTGGGGTTCAGAGGAGACCACACGTTCCATGTGTGCTACCAGAAAAAAAAAAAAAAAAACTGTTGCTCTCATCAACTGAAAACTGACTCTTTATATTATGAAATATAAGTCATGTTCTAATATACAGGCTGGTATAAAGCATATTTCTCCAAGAGAAAAATGAAAACAAAGGAACACAAGTGCTTTGGCATCCCTCAACTGATGATAGGCTTTAGTTGTGACAGTCGAACCCAGCAGTTATCGGTCCTGCTTATTTGCTCATGTCGACTCTTGCCATTTGCTCTGCATTTCTTGGTACTCACATTTCTTACTTTGCTTCAGTTATATAATATTTTATCAAGGACTACTAAGTTCTATGTCTTGGAAGGTATTATTTCAAGTATTTGAAATTGATGTCATTAATGCCTGGACCGTGGTCTGGCATGTTGTAAGCATTCAGACGTTTGTTGACTCAGTGGATCAAGTCATGTTTGTCGATTCAATTCTTTCTTTCTCTCTAGCAAACTCCAAGGGACCCTGCCTGCCTCTCCTAAAGTCTCAGACCATTAATTCTCCCTTTTCCCTCTCAATTTCTGCTCCATCACTATATCCCCCCTCCCCCTTCTACTTCAGAATTCTCTGCAGAGATAGTCCAGCAAGTCATCAGTGTTCCACAGATGGGTAGCATTGATTTAGGCTCCTGGGTAATTGCAGATGTATGCTACCCTGCCCTTTGTTTTTTTCAGCGTAGGGCTCTATTGTTTTTCACTTCAAGTAGTTGTGCAAACTGTTGTTTCAATAATGAATTTCATTTTTTCTATTTTCAAGAAAAACTTTTTTTCTTGATTACTGAGTTTACAGCAAATGAAATATTACCTGAGTTTAGTTTGGATTCTTGGATTAAATACAATCTTTGTTAAATTCAAATGTAATTATTGAAATTTACTTTTTCCCCTAATACTAAGATCGAGGATACATATGAAAACTATTTAAATATTTCACTTAACTTCTTCGTTTGCTATGCATATTTTTTTAAAATAAATTTTATTTATTTATTTATTTATTTGTTTATTTTTAAAATACCACCAATTTATTTTTTCCCCTGCTTCTGTGGATTGGCTGGGAAATTCCTAAGCTGGTTTATCTGCCCTTCCTTTTTTTTTTTTAACATCTCTATTGGAGTATGATTGCTTCACAATGTTGTGTTGGTTTTGCTGTATAACAACGTGATTCAACTATATGTATACATATATCCCCATATCCCTTCCCTCTTGCATCTACCTCCAACATTCCCATTCACACCCCTCTAGGTGGTCACAAAGCACCAAGCTGATCTTCCTGTGCTATGCAGCTGCTTCCCACTAGCTATTTTACATTTGGTAGCGTATATATGTCAGTATTACTCTCTCACTTCGTCCCAGCTTACCCTTCCCCCTCCCCATGTCCTCAAGTCCATTCTCTACTACTGCATCTTTATTCCTGTCCTGCCCCTAGGTTCATCAGAACCATTTCTTTTTCTTTTAGATTCCATATATATGTGTTAACATACGGTATTTGTTCTTCTCTTTCTGAATTACTTTACTCTGTATGACAGACTTCAGGACCATCCACCTCACTACAAATAACTCAATTTCATTTCCTTTTATGGCTCAGTAATATTCCATTGTATATATGTGCCACATCTTCTTTATCCACTCATCTGTCGATGGACACCTAGGTTGCTTCCATGTCCTGGCTATTGTAAATAGAGCTGCAGTGAACATTGTGGTACATGACTCTATTTGAACTACGGTTTTCTCAGGGTATATGCCCACGAGTGGAATTGCTGGGTTGTATGGGAGCTCTAATTTTAGTTTTTTAAGGAACCTCCATTCTGTTCTCCATAGTGGCTGTATCAATTTACATTCCCACCAACAGTGCAAGAGGGTTCCCTTTTCTTCACACTCTCTCCAGCATTTATTGTTTGTAGATTTTTTGATGATGGCCATTCTGACCAGTGTGAGGTGATACCTCATTGTGGTTTTGATTTGCATTTCTCTAATGATTATTGATGTTGAGCATCCTTTGATGTGTTTGATGGCAATCTGTATAACTTCTTTGGAGAGATGTCTATATAGGTCTTCTGCCCATTTTTGGATTGGGTTGTTTGTTTTTTTGATATTGAGCTGCATGAGGTGCTTGTATATTTTGGAAATTAATCCTTTGTCAGTTTATTCTTTGCAAAAATTTTCTCCAGTTCTAAGGGTTATCTTTCGTCTTGTTTATGGTTTCCTTTGCTGTGCAAAGCTTTTAAGTTTCATTAGATCCCATTTGTTTCCTTTTGTTTTTATTTCCATTTCTCTAGGAGGTGTGTCAAAAAGGATCTTTCTGTGACTGATGTCATAGAGCGTTCTGCCTATGTCTTCCTCTAAGAGTTTTATAGGGTCTGGCCTTACGTTTAGGTCTTTAATCCACTTGGAGTTTATTTTTGTATATGGTGTTAGGGAGTGTTCTAATTTCATTCTTTCACATGTAGCTGTCCAGTTTTCCAGCACCACTTATTGAAGAGGCTGTCTTTTCTCCATTGTATATTCTTGCCTCCTGTATCAAATATAAGGTGACCATATGTGTGGGGGTTAATCTCTAGGCTTTCTGTCCTGTTCCATTGATTTATATTTCTATTATTGTAGCTTTGTAGTATAGTCAGAAGTCAGGGAGCCTGATTCCTCCCGCTCCATTTTTCTTTCTCCAGACTGCTTTGGCTATTTGGGGTCTTTTGCATTTCCATACAAATTGTGAAATATTTTGTTCTAGTTCTGTGAAAAATGCCATCAGTAGTTTGATAGGGATTGCATTGAATCTGTAGATTGCTTTGGGTAGTATAGTCATTTTCACAATGTTGATTCTTCCAATCCAAGAACATGGTATCTCTCTCCATCTCTTTGTATCATCTTTCATTTCTTTCATCAGTGTCTTATAGTTTTCTGCATACAGGTCTTTTGTCTCCTTAGGTATGTTTATTTCGATGTATTTTATTCTTTTTGTTGCAGTGGTAAATGGGAGTGTTTCTTAATTTCTCTTTCAGATTTTTCATCATTAGTGTATAGGAATGCAAGAGATCTCTCATTAATTTTGTATTCTGCTACCTTACCAAATTCATTGATTAGCTCTAGTAGTTTTCTGGTAGCATCTTTAGGATTCTCTATGTATAGTATCATGTCATCTGCAAACAGTGACAGCTTTACTTCTTCTTTTCTGCTTTGGATTCCTTTTGTTTCTTTTTCTTCTCTGATTGCTGTGGCTAAAAATTCCAAAACTGTGTTGAATAATAGTGGTAAGGGTGGGCAACCTTGTCTTGTTTCTGATCTTAGAGGAAATGGTTTCAGTTTTTCACCATTGAGAACGATGTTGGCTGTGGGTTTGCCATATATGGCCTTTATTATTTTGAGGTAGGTTGCCCCTATACCCACTTTCTGGAGAGTTTTTATCATAATTGCGTGTTGAATTTTGTTGAAAGCTTTTTCTGCATGTATTGAGATTATCATATGTTTTTTTTCCTTCAATTTCTTAATATGGTGTATCACATTGATCGATTTACATGTATTGAAGAATCCTTGCATTCCTGGGATAATCCCACTTGATCATGGTGTGTGACCCTTTTTAATGTGCTGTTGGATTCTGTTTGCTAGTATTTTATTGAGGATTTTTGCATCTATGTTCATCAGTGATATTGGCCTATAATTTTCTTTTTTTGTGACATCTTTGTCTGGTTTTGGTATCAGGGTGATGGTGGCCTCATAGAATTAGTTTGGGAGTGTTCCTCCCTCTGCTATATTTTGGAAGAATTTGAGAAGGATTGGGGTCAGCTCTTCTCTAAATGTTCGATAGAATTCGCCTGTGAAGGCATCTGGTCCTGGGCTTTTGTTTGTTGGAAGATTTTTAGTCACAGTCTCAATTTCAGTGCTTGTGATTGGTCTGTTCATATTTTCTATTTTTTCCTGGTTCAGTCTCAGAACGTTGTTCTTTTCTAAGAATGTGTCCATTTCTTCCAGGTTGTCCATTTTATTGGCATAGAGTTGCTTGTAGTAATCTCTCATGATCCTTTGTATTTCTGCAGTGTCAGTTGTTACTTCTCCTTTTTCATTTCTAATTCTGTTGATTTGAGTCTTCTCCCTTCTTTTCTTGATGAGTCTGGCTAGTGGTTATCAATTTTGTTTATCTTCTCAAAGAACGAGCTTTTAGCTTTATTGATCTTTGCTATCATTTCCTTCATTTCTTTTTCATTTATTTCTGACCTGATCTTTATGATTTCTTTCCTTCTGCTAACTTTGGGGGGTTTTTTTTGTTGTTGTTCTTCTTTCTCTAGTTGCTTTAGGTGTAAGATTAGGTTGTTTACTTGAGATTTTTCCTATTTCTTGATGTAGGATTGTATTGCTGTAAACTTCCCTCTTAGAACTGTTTTTATTGCATCCCATAGGTTTTGGGTCATCGTGTTTTCATTGTCATTTGTTTCTAGGTACTTTTTGATTTCCTCTTTGATTTCTTCAGTGATCTCTTGGTTATTTAGTAGCATATTGTTTACCCTCCATGTGTTTGTATTTTTTACAGTTTTTTTCCTGTAATTTATATCTAGTGTCATAGCATTTTGGTCGGAAAAGATACTTGATATGTTTTCAGTTTTCTTAAATTTACCAAGGCTTGATTTGTGACCCAAGATGTGATCTATCCTGGAGAATGTTCCATGAGTACTTAAGAAGAAAGTGTACTCTGTTGGTTTTGGATGGAAAGTCCTATAAATGTCAATTAAGTCCATCTTGTTTAATGTGTCCTTTAAAGCTTGTGTTTCCTTATTTATTTTCATTTTGAATGATCTGTTCTTTGGTATAAGTGGTGTGTTAATGTCCCCTACTATTAATGTGTTACTGTAGATTTCCACTTTTATTGCTGTTAGCATTTGCCTTATGTATTGAGGTGCTCTATGTTGGGTGCATAAATATTTACAATTGTTATACCTTCTTGGATTGATCCCTTGACCATTATGCAGTGTCCTTCTTTGTCTCTTACAACAGTTTTTATTTTAAAGTCTGTGTTGTCTGATATGAGAATTGCTACTCCAGCTTTCTTTTGATTTCCATTTGCATGGAATATCTTTTTCCATCCCCTCACTTTCATTCTGTACGTGTCCCTAGGTATGAAGTGGGTCTCTTGTAGAGAGCATATATATGTGTCTTGTTTTTGTATCCATTCAGTCAGTCCATGTCTTTTGGTTGGAGCATTTAATCCATTTACATTTAAGGTAATTATCGATACATATGTTCCTGTTACCATTTTCTTAATTGTTTTGAGTTTGTTTTTGTAGGTCTTTTCCTTCGCTTGTGTCTCCTGCCTAGAGAAATTCCTTTAGCATTTGTTGTAAAACTGGTTTGGTGGTGCTGAATTCTCTTAGCTTTTGCTTGTCTGTAAAGGTTTTAATTTCTCTGTCAAATCTGAACGAGATCCTTGTTGGGTAGAGTAATCTTTGTTGTAGGTTTTCCCCTTTCATCACTTTAAATATGTCCTGCCACTCTCTTCTGGTTTGCAGAGTTTCTGCTGAAAGATCAGCTTACATGGGGATTCCCTTGTATGTTTTTTGTTGCTTTTCCCTTGCTGCTTTTAATATTTTTCTTTGTATTTAATTTTTGATAGTTTGATTAATATGTGTCTTGGCGTGTTTCTCCTTAGATTTATCCTGTATGGGACTCTGTGCTCTTCCTGGACTTGACTATTTCCTTTCCCATATTAGGGAAATTTTCAACTATAATCTCTTCAAATATTTTCTCAGTCCCTTTCTTTTTGTCTTCTTCTTTTGGGACCCCTATAATTCAAATGTTGGTACCTTTTATGTTGTCCAGAAGTCTCTGAGACTGTCCTCATTTCTTTTCATTCTTTTTTCTTTATTCTGCTCTGTGGGAATTATTTCCACTATTTTATATTCCTGGTCACTTATCCGTTCTTCTGCCTCAGTTATTCTGCTATTGATTCCTTCTAGAGAGCTTTTAATTTCATTTATTGTGTTGTTCATCATCGTTTGTTTGCTCTTTAGTTCTTCCAGGTCCTTGTTAAACGTTTCTTGTATTTTCTCCATTCTATTTCCAAGATTTTGAATCATCTTTACTATCGTTACTGTGAATTCTTTTCCAGGTAGACTACCTATTTCCTCTTCATTTGTTTGGTCTGGTGGGTTTTTACCTTGCTCCTTCATTAGCTGCATATATTTCTGTTTTCTCATTTTTTTTTAACTTACTGTGTTTGGGGTCTTCTTTTCGCAGGCTGCAGGTTTGTAGTTCCTATTGTTTTTGGTGTCTGCCCCCATTGGGTGTGGTTGCTTCAGTGTTTTGTGTAGGTTTCCTGGTGGAGGGTACTGGGGCCTGTGTTCTGGTGGATGAGGCTGGATCTTGTCTTTCTGGTGGGCAGGGCCTCGTCCAGTGGTGTGTTTGGGGTGTCTGTGAACTTAGTATGATTTTTGGGAGCCTCCCTGCCAATGGTTGGGGTTGTGTTCCTTTCTTGCTAGTTGTTTGGCATGTGGTGTCCAGCCCTGGAGTTTGCTGGCCGTTGGGTGGAGCTGAGTCTTAGCACTGAGACAGAGATCTCTGGCAGAGCTCTTGCCGATTGATATTATGTGGGGCCAGGTGATCTGTGGTGGTCCAGTATCCTGATCTTGGCTCTCCTATCTCAGAGGCTCAGGCCTGACACCAGGCCAGAGCACCAAAACCCTCTCAGCCACACGGCTCAGAAGAAAAGTGTGGAGAAAAGAAAGAAAAAAATAAATGAGTGGAAAAATAAAAATTAAAAAAATTTTTAAAATAAGAAAATAAAAAATCAAGGAGAGCCACCAAACCAATAAACAAATCCACCAATGATAACAAGTGCTAAAAACTGTACTAAGATAAACGTAAAAATCAGAAGCTAGTCAGTCGCATACAGCAAACCCCAAGTCTGCGGTTGCTCCCAAAGTCCACCTCCTCAATTTTGGGATGATTCGTTGTCTATTCAGGTATTCCACAGATGTGGAGTACCTCAAGTTGATTGTGGAGATTTAATCCACTGCTCCTGAGGCTGCTGGGAGAAATTTCCCTTTCTCTTCTTTGTTTCCACAGCTTCTGGTGTTCAGCTTTGGTTTTGACCCGAGGTCTGCATGTAGGTCGCCCTCTTAAAGCCGCGGCTGATTCGGGGGCTCTTGCTCATTCAGGCTGCAGGGAGGGAGGGGTATGGTAGTTACAATTGGAATGCGGGAAGAGCCTGTGGCGGCAGAGGCTGGTGTGACGTTGCAATAGCCTGAGGCCTGCTGTGTGTCTTCCCAGGGAAGTTGTCCCTGGATCATAGGACCCTAGCAGTAGTGGCGGGCTGCACAGGCTCCCGGGAGGGGTGTGTGGATAGTGACTTGTGCTTGCACACAGGCTTCTTGGTGGCAGTACCAGCAGCAGCCTTAGCGTTTCATGCCCGTGTCTGGGGTCTGAGCTGATAGCCGCAGCTTACGCCCATCTCGAGCTCGTTTAGGCAGTGCTCTGAATCCCCTCTCCTCGCTCACCCCGAAACAGTGGTATCTTATCTCTTAGGCAAGTCCAGACTTTTGCCCCAACTACCTCCCAGCTAGCTGTGGTGCACTAGCCCCCTTCAGGCTGTGTTCATGCAGCCGACCCCAGTCCTCTCCCTGGGATCTGACCTCCGAAGCCCGAACCTCAGCTCCCAGCCCCCACCCGTCCCGGCGGGTGAGTAGACAAGCCTTTCAGGCTGGTGAGTGCAGGTCGGCAACGATCCTCTGTGCAGGAATCTCTCTGCTTTGCCCTCTGCACCCCTGTTGCTGCGCTCTCCTCTGTGGCTCTGAAGCTTCCCCCCCACCACCCCCTGTCTCTGCCAGTGAAGGGGCTTCCTAGTGTGTGGAAAATTTTCCTCCTTCACAGCTCCCTCCCAGAGGGGTAGGTCCTGTCCCTATTCTTTTGTCTCTGTTTTTTTCTTTTGCCCTACCTAGGTACGTGGGGTTTTCTTGCCTTTTAGGAAGTCTGAGGTCTTCTGCCAGCGTTCACTAGGTGTTCTGTAGGAGTTGTTCCACATGTAGATCTATTTTTGATGTATTTGTGGGGAGGAAGGTGATCTCCATGTCTTACTCCTCTGCCATTTTGTAGGTCCCTTCTATTTATGTATTTATTTATTTTTTTGGCTGTTTTGGGTGTTTGTTGCTGAGCGTGGGCTTTCTGTAGTTGCAGTGAGCGGGGTCTACTCTTCGTTGTGGCACACAGGCTTCTCATTGCGGTGGCTTCTCTTATTGTGGAGCACAGTCTCTAGGCATGTGGGCTTCAGTAGTTGTGGCATGTGGGCTCAGTAGTTGTGGCTCACAGGCTCTAGAGTGCAGGCTTAGTAGTTGTGGTGCACGGGCTTAGTCGCTCTGCTGCATGTGGGGTCTTCCCAGACCAGGGCTCGAACCTGTGTCCCCTGTTTTGGCAGGCAGATTCTTAAGTACTGCGCCACCAGGGAAGTCCCATGCTATGCGTATCACCTAAAGTAATAGTAGAAAAAATAAGACTTCTACTCCTATGCATGTTTCACTTCTGTATTAATAACTTATTTTTACATGTTCTGCCAGAGCAAAAACAAAAATACAAATAAGAACATTTTCATAGAACCAGTATTCTAAGCATAGAATTCATTATGATATCACCAGACCTTTCTCTGGACTCTTCATAACTCGTGAGTGGGAGAGCTTAGAATCTCAGAGTTACTTTTTGCTAGTTTATTTAGGAAAAACATGCTATTGGATAATTTTAAAATATGTAACAATTCAGTTAAAAATATGGAATACATACAAGGTAGGGTCCAAGTGCCTCATAGTACAAGACATGTTACAAAGTGCCCTACATGCTAGAAAAACATACATGAAGTAAACAAGGGCAAAGAATGAAGAGAAGAAGGCTCATAAGTTTCTTACTTTTCTCCCCCACCCCCGACCCTGCCCTCATCTGCCAGCAGGCAGGGTGCATCCTAGGAAAGCAAGCTGTGAAATATGAGCTCCACAGCTGCCTACAGGGCCATCAATTAGAGATGCATTTGTTTAAGGAGTACAGTACTTCTGGAAGATTTACTTTTTCCAGTTTGTAAACCAAAGGTCCCCACTCCATCTTTGCAGAACCCAGATAGAGTATGATTGAAGCTTTAAGCTAGGTTCTTCATGACTTTTTTTTTTCCCTTAGGTTATATATATGTTAACATACGGTATTTGTTTTTCTCTTTCTGACTTACTTCACTCTGTATGACAGAACCTAGGGGTAAGACGGGAATAAAGACACAGACCTGGGGGATTCCCTGGTGGCTCAGTGGTTGAGAGTCCACCTGCCGATGCAGGGGATACGGGTTCGTGGCCCGATCCGGGAAGATCCCACATGCCGCGGAGCGGCTGGGCCCGTGAGCCATGGCCGCTGAGCCTGCGTGTCCGGAGCCTGTGCTCCGCAACGGGAGAGGCCACGGCAGTGAGAGACCAGCGTACCGCAAAAAAAAAAAAAAAAAAAAAAAAAGACACAGACCTACTAGAGAATGGACTTAAGGATATGGGGAGGGGGAAGGGTAAACTGTGACAAAGTGAGAGAGTGGCATGGACATATATACACTACCAAATATGGATAGGGAGGGTGGGAGGGAGGGAGGTGCAAGAGGGAAGAGATATGGGAACATATGTATATGTATAACTGATTCACTTTGTTATAAAGCAGAAACTAAAGCAGAAACTTTACACACCAGTGTAAAGCAATTATACTCCAATAAAGATGTTAAAAAAAAAAAAGATTTAAGCTAAATGAAGCAACTGGGGAGGCATTCCTGACATTAACATTGTCAAGAATCTGTCTTAATTTTGGACTTTAGCTGTTGCTTGCATGTTCCTCAACTCAACAGGTAGAATTTGATGATGTGAGATCCCAAGTTTTAGTGTATTGTTTTTCATAAAACAGAAGCTCTTTTAATCCCCCCCAAATTATAGACGATTAACTTACTGAACATTCTGTCCGACATATGTGCCACTCTTTGGCTTATAAATTACAAGCCTGAATTTATAGGTCAATATTCCATGCCAAACACAAAGAGGTGGTAGTGGTGGGTTGTAAATTCCTATGATATTTCAGTTCTGTATGAGTGAGATAGCTATGATTCCTGCCCTCAAAGCTTACAGTCTAGCAGGAATATTACATATTAAATATATCTTTATATCAGTGTTTAATTAACAACCATGATCTAATGATTATGGACCCATTTACTGATCAGTTATTCTATCTAAACTGTTTAAAGCTACTTGCACTGATCACTTCAGAGAGACAAGATGGACGTATACCAAGGTTTATGTATACTTGTAAGGGATTTCATTGGTCTGTTCACCACTTTTAACATGGCTATACTCATCATACATTTCAGAAGTATAAACTCACTAATGGTCTACATCTGTCAGAACTCTGGTTGAGAGAAACTGTATTTAAGAGGGATTGAGTTAAAAAATATGCTCTTTATCCTCCTTTAGATACTCTGTCCTAGATGAAATCAATACAATAAGTTGCTGCCTGTGTGGACTGCATTTTATTGCTCACCTTCCCCTGTGGAGTTTGTATTGATGTGCACTTCGACACAATGCCATTAACTTATGTTGAAGGATGTTGCAGTAAACAGCCTGATGAAATGCATTGCTATGCATACTGTAAGGGTGTTGTCCATTTCTTTTATACCTTGTTCTGTAGAAAAGCCTAGTGGGATTTTCCTTCAGGGTTTACAGACAAGTATATGTGCTTCTTCCTAGCAACTAAGTTGTCTTTATTTCATTATCTATGTGAATTAAACAACTACAACTACTTTCTGTCTTCTCATTTGATGCTTGAAATTTAAAGTTTGTGGCTTATGTCCAGCAAATATATAGTATTTCAAGGCATGCATTAAAACAAACACCTCTCTCCTTTTGTTTGTTTTTTCCTCACTTTGTTTCTCCCATCTAAAATTTACCTTATCTTGCTGTTTGATACATATCTTAGTAAGCCATCTTAAACTATTTACATAACAAAGAGGGGTATTAAAATAAATCTGATGAATAGCTATTAGCAATTGGCTTAGTAGCATTTATTGTAAAATAATTCTATTCTACACTAATCCATGATGTCTACTTTATCATATATTTAATACTTTACATATACTAACCTCTGTTCTGGGGAGTTCATTTTGTTTTGTTCATTCACAATACCATATTGACTCAGAAATTCTACTGCTTGAAATTCATCCTAGGAAAACAAGGATAAGCACAAAGATTAACTATAAAAATATCCATGGTGTCATTTTTTATAATAGTAAAAATTGGGAAACAACCTAAATATCTAGATATAAAGGGTAAACTGAGCAAACTGAAGTGTAGTACTGTAATGGAATACTTGCAAGCAAGATAACATTATAGTTTATTTATTGACATGTTCACAATTTATTAAATGGGATAAAGCAAAGAGTATGTACATATGATCATATTTATGTAAATACGTATTTAACTGAAATACTCTCCTTAACTGTTTAGGGAGCCAGTAATGGCTTTTCAATAAATAGTTCCCAACATTTACTACATGACCGTGGAGCACCTTCCTACAAAGACTAGTAAAATGTTTTTCTCACCTTGGGCTCCTTCCTCATTGATATTTCCAAGAATACCTAGGGCTGTTTTCTCAAGTCGAAAGGACCCATCCTACTTTTCCTAGCCATGTTGCAAGAGCTAGAATTGAAAGCTCTTCCCTGAGGGTGAAGGACTGTACAATAGCACTGAATGCTGGTTGTTTTACTAGGTTTCCAACAAGGCAGATGTTGCCCGTGTGATTTGTCAGCCTGAAATGATACGGTTAGGGTCAAGCCTGCTCTTTCACTGCCCCCTCTTCTGGTTCACATTCCTGCCCAGCCCAATGATCCTTGGGTTGTGAGGGAGGAAAATTCTTTGTTCAGTGTTCTTTTCTTCAACCAGAAATACCAACAGGAAGGTTGGCTGTGCTCACAAACTCATGATTCTTCTAACATTCCCTCATAACCCCGTTTCTAAGGCAAAGTATACGGTAGCTGGGTCCAGAGGGTTTTACAAGTTGTGACAAACCAACCCTAGAATCAGCTCAGCACTCTTGTCCAGGTCTTAATTCCTGTCTCTCAGGAAAAATCATATTTCTTCAAGTGGAAACCACCACTATCTTACCCACACACATACTTAGAAAAAGATGTGGAGTGATACATATCACAATAACATTGTATGATTTCAATCTTACTTTTGCTTATCTATGTATTTTAATTTTTCTACACAATCATACGTTACTAAATAAAATCTCCCAGTACATCTGAATCCATTTGCTTCTTAAAATTTAAAAATCTTTTTATTGTAGAAACTTTCAAATATACACAAAAATTGAGAACATAGCACTGTATAATGAACTACAATGTACTCATCACCTGGAGACAAAAATCATCATTTATTTTCATCATTTTTTATCACTACTACCCCCAACATTTTATTTTGCTGAGACATTTTAAAAGCAAATTCAAGATATCATGTCATTTTACCTATAAATACTTTCATATTCATTTGTAACCACAAAGGCATTTTTAACATACTCATTCTGTCATTATCATGCCTTATTGTAATTCCTTAATGTCATCTGATATCCAGTCTATATTCAAATTTTCTTGTTTCTCAAAGATGAATCCTTACAGTTGGTTTATTCAAATCAGGAATCAATTGTGTTTCACATATTGTATTCGTATTTTATGTCTCTTAAGTCCCTTTCATGCTGTAATAGTCTCCTCCCCCACCCTTTTTATTTGCCATTGATTTGTTAGAAACTAGATCATTTGTCCTTTAGTATGTCCGACATTTTGGAATTTGGTTGATTGCTTCCTTCTTGACTTGTTTAGTGGTTAGAATATAAATGTTCAATTACATTTAGGTTCTTTTTAAGGCAAAAATAATTCATAGTCAGTAATTCATTGTTACTGCATCTTATTATGAGACGATACTGTCTAACTGTTGGTAATGCTAAGACTGATCATTGGGTTTGTTTTGCCTTTTTATGCATATATTTAGGTTTTATCACAGTAGTTCATGCACATGATTTAAATATAAAATTGCAGAAAGGCTTATATGGCTCTACCCTCCCTGACTTCTGCTCTACCCTCCACTATTCCCAGTTCCAAATTTCCATTTTTAATCCTTCTTGTCACTACATCTGGCCCTCCAAATAATATGCTTTTACTTTTCTTTCTTGATTTATCAACTTTAGACATAATCCATTCTAGCAGGAGTTCAATAGACAAGGCCTTAAACTCATTCATACCACCTCTCCATCTTATGCCTCCTCTCTTCCTAATATAGTTATTATTTTCAGTTCATCTGTTTTTTTACATTTGTTACTATAAAAAATTCAGTTTCACTCAGTTTTTTTTTTTTTGCTCTATCAATTTTAGATAGAATTTAGAATTACAAGCTCTCTGCATTTAAAGATGAAGCTACTAGCTTACCTCTTCTTTCCTCTATCTCTCCTTTACTCAAGGTTCCTTCCTCTTGAACCTTCCTCTTCTGATGGGGAGAAATGACATTTTTCTTGAAATCAGTTAAAATTTGCTTTAGAAAGAAAGTTCTGTGTTCCCAGTCAGTTGTAAAATATCACTATTAAGGCTGTGGAACAGGGTAAAGATGGCTGAGGGAGAGCTGTCCCGGGCATCGTCATGGACAGAAGTGTCCCTCAAAGGAATGGCCAACATCAAGTCTTGGCCTCATTCTCAGCCTAAAGTTCTTTCTTAAGCGATGAAAGAATCTTGTGTTGCACTTAGACTTGGCAGAAGAGTAGGAAACTTGGTCACAGTTACATTTATTTATTTATTTATTCATTAATTCATTCAAACATTGCTGTGGATTCAGCAGCAGTCCATTCAGGAATTTGCTGCTACTTAGCTATTCTGGGGGCTTGCTTAAAGTTTAATGGAAAAAAATAATAATAACTGATAAAAAAGAAGAATGGAAAGAAATGTCCATTTCACCTTACAGAAGTAGAAAATATCTTCCTAACTGTACCAAAATTCATGATGCCATGAAACTTAAATGTATTTCACTCCTTAAATGTATGAAAAATCTATAACAATATATAGAATGTAACACATGATAGTTAAAATCTTTAGCAATTAAAATTATCCTCTCCCATAAGTAAAAGGTAAATAACAACAAGAAAATAAATGAGTACAGAAGATGAGATTAGAAGATACATGATAGAAGAAATGCAACAGTCCTAAAAATCTAAAATTCAGATATTTGTAGATACATGAAAAAATGATTTTTTTTTAGATTGGAATGGGATTTATTGGTACATATATGAATATTTTTAAATGTAATTTCTTATATTTTAAAGGAGACCAAATTACTCAGTTTTCTCTTTGGGCCATTTTATTAGGAATTCAACTTGACAAAGACTTGAAGACATTTGCTTTAACTCCCTTACTTTCCTGGCTCCTGTCCTTTACAACCTCAGAGTCTTAAAGCTTCAAGGTATAGTTTTCAGAAACTATTAAATACTTTTATCTTCTAATATTTAACAATTCCCTCTTCTTTCAGTAACAGGTCATCCCCAAACTCAGCAAGCATAAAATAACAACAGTGGGACAGCTAATCTCTGCTTCGTGGTGTCAGGGCCTCAGCTAGAAAGACTGGAAGGATGGGGTTTGAAATCATTAGAAGACATCTTCATTCACATCTGGCAGTTGATGGTGTAGCATGGCTGGGACCTCAACTGGGCTGGGGGCTGGCATTTACGTGTGGGCTTTCCATATGGTGTTTTATGTGGGGCCAGTTTGGGCTTCCACACAGGGATGGCAGCTGGATTCTAAGAGCAAGTATTTTAAGAGGACCAGGTAGAAGCTATATCACATTTTATGACCTAACCTCAGAGGTCATATAGTGTCTCTTCTGCTGTAATTGCAAGGGGAGGAACTACTGACCCTACCTCATTTTTTTGTGTTGTTGTTTTTATTAATTAAAAAAAAATTTAATTAATTTTTATTGGAGTATAGTTGCTTTACAACATTGTGTTAGCTTCTACTGCACAGAAAAAGGAATCAGCCATACATATACATTTATCCCTTCATTTTTGGATTTCCCTCCCATTTAGGACACCACAGTGCATTAAGTAGAGTTCTGTGTGCTATACAGTATGTTTCCCTCAGTTTTCTATTTTATACATAGTATCAATAGTGAATATGTGTCAATCCCAATCTCCCAATTCTTCCCACCCCACCCTTTTCCCCTTGGTATCCGTACATTTGTTCTCTATGTCTGTGTCTCTATTTCTGCTTTGCAAGTAAGGTCATCTATACCATTTTTCTAGATTCTACACATATGTGTTAATATATGATATTTGTTTTTCTCTTTCTGACTTCACTCTATATGCCACTCTCTAGGGCCATCCACACCTCTACAAATGACCCACTTTTGTTCCTTTTTATGGCTGAGTAATATTCCATTGTATGTATGTACCACATCTTCTTTATCCATTCCTCTGTTGATGGACATTTAGGTTGCTTTGATGTCCTAGTGCTTTTATGAACATTGGGGTACATGTGTCTTTTTGAATTATGGTTTTCTCTGTGTGTATGCCCAGTAAAAATGATGTTTTTAAATCATCACAAAATTGAATTATAGGAAAGATTAAAATCTGCCTAGAAATATGAGAAAATGCCATTCTTTTTTAATGCTAATTAGATCAGCAAATAATCATTACAATAAAAATGCACCTAAATATGACCTAGCAACCTTACCTTGGGAAAGCTGGCAAGTAGAAATAATTTATTGGTATACCTGTATTTTTATATAAGAATATATATTTTGCTTCCCTATGTGTTGGATAAAAGAAACCTCAAATAATAACAATATTAACAAGAAGAATGTCCATTAAAAAGGAAAAGATAATCAAGAAGAGGAAAGTACATTTCTGAATGCTGCTGTTCCACACAGAATATTCTCATTTAGAGCTTCCCCTCCTCAGTGAATTACTACACATTTCCTGAACTAATAGTGTTGGAGGAGATCAAGAGGATATGACTGCCAGTTCACTGGTGAGCTGGACCCAGACAATACGAGGCTCCTCACCCCTTTCCTTGGAATGTAACTTCTGCCCTGCTTTCCCACAGTGGGAGCCATTTTCAGGGACATAGCCTTGAGATAGCAATGTGATGTTGAGACCATCTGGACTGAATACATGACTGAATCCCATTAAGGGCTCTATATAAACTTTTTAGATTCTTGAGGGCTGGCGTGGAGATGAACTCACCTTGTGGCTGCCCAAGAGAAGCCTCCTAAGTAAGTTCCCTTGCTTATTAAACCCGCCACCTACCAATCTTGTGTGCTCAGCCTCTTTCCTTGGTCTCTCCTTGCCCTTGGTGTTTTGGGGGCTGGTTTCAGATTTCAGTAGGAAAAATCCCAAGTTTGCACACCAAAAAATGGTAACAATTAAACTGTGTTCTCATTTGTCTTGTAAGTTTACATTAATATTTTCTCTGGAAGCTCAGAAAAAAAAAAAGATAATTAAGCACATTCCACAGCAGAAACTGAAGAGTGACTATTCCTTAGATGATATTAAATATGTTGGTGCAGGCAACTGAAAATGCTATTTTGGCTTGGAATGTGAGAATGTTAGGAGTGTGTTGAATTTTGTTAGTCATCACAACCTGGCTGTGCTTGGGAAAAGATACCCATTTCAGTTAGAACTGGCCTGATTGTATCTGGCTAAGAAATATACATATATATATTATAAAGAATATATTCCTTAGGAATGTACCTATATAAACATATATATACATATGTTATATATATGTTTATATATATATATATATACCCTGTAGCCAAACATGTGTATATATGTGTATTCCTTATATTCATTTATATATATATATATATATATATATATATATATAGTCCATGGCCAAATGCAATCAGGCTGTATGTATATATTTTTTTCTGGCTAGTGTGTAAGAGTGACCATTGCATTGTCAGCGTTCTAATTGCCTTTTATTTTTCCCTTCCTTTATCTCAATGTTCTTTAATGTTTACCATGGTAGATATTTTATTATTTTACACATATATTAAAAAAAATTAAGTTCTGACTTCCTCTAACTCCCACTTCCCAACTTACCCTTCTCAACTTTCCTATACAGAGTAACCATGAAAGATTCAAAAATACTGAGATAAAGTCTGGTGGGAAAAGCAAGGCCTGATGTGGTTACGATATTGAGAGTGAATCAGCACCGCAGTGTTTGAATTCTAACGAGGAAAGTCTCGGCTATTGCTCATCTATTTGCCAATATACAGAATGGAATTTTTAAAAAAATGTTCCTTTCTCTATTATGGTCGATTGCATTTATCAAATCACCAGTTTGTGGGTAGACTGTGATTAGAATAGCTGTTCTTTCGATTTTTAGCATTTATCACAATTTTCAAGAATATACTTATATATCTTTTCACAGGTGTAAAACTCTCTTGCTGAACAGTGAAGTCCATGAAGGCAGGGTCTAAGTCTGTTTTGTTCATCCATGAATCTATAACACGTGGCATATAAGGGTGTTTTGTAAATATTGACTATTGAATGAATAACAAATGAGAGGGAATACTACTAGTAATTGTAGGTGAAGATTAGTGTCTGTCACCAGCTTCTGATTAAATTCTCAACTTATTCTTCCTGCTTTGATTTCAGAGAAACAGACTGGTAGTTATCAGAGATCAATGCTCTGCTAAACCTTCTGTCACTTCATTCTGATAGCTTACTAGTAGGAAGAACTAGTAGTGGGTTCTTGTAGCTTAAAGGGAAGTAAGGAAAGGGAAGTAAAAGAAATCTGGGGCAGGTAATTGGAATTGCTTTAAACAAAAAACTATTATATACAAAAGATTATGTTAAAAATAGGAAGTTTTTCTGTTTTTAATATGTCTAGAAAATAGTAAAGCAACTATATGATTTGAAAAAATTGTAAAAGTATGGTGTTGATTATACCAAAGGCGTGAAGTTTAATAGTAATAATTATTTCAATGTTTCTCAAGACATGATTGCAAGATATGAATGTACCATAGGGCTTGAGAATCACTATTGAGCACACATTTACTTAAAAGTTAAATTTGTCATTTAAAAAATGGAAGTAATGACCTTCAGCATAGTATGATTTTTGCTGGTTTGAAGATACCATAAAGCCTCATTAATTCAGATTCTATTTAATTTGGAATTTGTGATCATTTGCCAAGGCTGACATTTCCATTTGTGTTATCTTGAGGAGAGTTTTAACTGACTAGATGAATAGCTTAAAGAAGATGGTGGTGTTTAACCTTTATGAAAGAGACAACATAATTTTAGAAGACTCTAGAACATTGTTTATATGCAAATGCATGCTATTATTTATGAATTGGTTTGTGTCTCTTTATTAAAGCAAGCCTAGAATAATTTGTTTTTACAAATACAGCTTTAGTTACTCTAGCATACATATAATAATTCCAACTAATTATTAAAGACAGTAAACTGGAGATGCTTATTATTCATTTACCTATTAAACAAGTATTTATTGGGTGTAATCATGTGTAAGGCCATTTGAAGGGTACAGAGACAGACATAATCCCTCCTCTTGTGGAGTTTATGGTCTAGTGCAATGTTTTTAAAACTTGTTTGATTGAATAGCTCTCTTAGAAAAATATTTGAGAAGGAACAATTAACATATGTATATTTATTTATAAATTGCATGCATGTACTATTTCACTAATATACTAAGTACATAAAATAACTCAAGAATAAATTTTGATGGGATGAGATTAAAAGAAACATAAATAACAGTTTTAATAATAGAACCTCAGGTGCATCGCTTGTGTCACCTGCTACCCATGTGGGAAATTCTGCCTAGTAGGTGAGATAGACATCGAATCAATAGAAAGAAAAATGTTTACATACTTATAAATATAATGAATTATGTGAAGAAAAATATAATGTTATGGGAAGAGAAAAAAAGGGAGATCTAAATTACACAGCGAGATCGGAAAGACTATTCTGAGGAAGTGGCATTTGAGCAGAGGTCTGAATTAATCAGGTCAAGTATGGTGGGCAGAGCATTCCAGGATGAGAGTAACACAAGCTCAGATTTCTTGTATTAGGAAAGAGTTTAGTACATTTGAGGAGCTGAAAGAAGCCAGTTCAGCTGGAGTGCAAGGACTGAGAGGGTCTATGGCAAATAAATGAGGTTAAAGATACTGGAGGACCTATAATAAGAAATTCAGATATTTGTCTCAGTTAACAGACAAAATTTTGAAGGGTTTTAGGCAGGGGATTTTCATAATCTTATTTACGTTTTATAAATAGATGTTGGGGTGATTTCTCCTTGAGAAACTGAGTGGTTGGTGCCACATTTATTGAGATGGCAAAGAGTGGGGGAGGAATGTCCTCCGGGAGTATAGTTCTACTTTGCACATGAGATGTTATACTCATTAGACTAATGCTGGCTGTCATAACAACTAAACCCCAAATTTCACTGGCTTAGAAACATAGAAGGTTGGGTTCCTGGTGGCTTTTGTCTGTCCACTGATTCAAGAATTCAGGCTTTTCTTTTCCACTTAGAGGAGAACCTTTAACATTTCTTTTAGGGTAGGTTTAGTATTGATGAACTCTTTTAGATCTTGCTTGTCTGAGAAGTTCTTTATCTCTTCAATTTTAAATAATAATCTTGCTAGGTGGTGTACCCTAAGTTCTTTGCCTTTAAGCACTTTAAATTTATTAAAGTGCTTCAAGTTTCTGACTTGCAAAGTTTCTGCAGAAAAAATCAGCTGATAGCCTTATGGAGGGTTCCCTTGTATGTGACTCTTTATTTTTCTCTTGCTGCCTTTAGAATTCTCTATCTTTAACTTTGCTACTTTAATTATGATATGTCTTGGTATGGGTCTGTTTGGGTTCCTCTTGCTTGGGACCCTCTGTGCTTCTTATATTTAGATATCTGTTTCTTTCTTCTGATTCAGAAAGTTTTCAGACATAACTTTCATCAGGTACATTTTCTACCCCTTTCTCTTTGTCTTCTCCTTCTGGGACCCCTATAATTCAATTGTTGGTATGCTTGATGTTGTCCCAGAGGTTCCTTAAACTGTTATTATTTTTTTAATTTGTTTTTCTTTTTGCTGTTCTGGTTCGGTGATTTCCAGCATTCTATCTTCCAGATCACTTATGCATTCTTCTGTATCACCTAGTCTGCGGTTAATTCCTTCTAGTGTGTTTTTCATTTCACTCATTTTATTCTTCAGCTCTGACTGGTTCTTCTGTGTATTTTCTAGTTCCTTGTTACAATTCTCAATATGTTCATCTTTTCTTTCCCCTAATTCGTTTAGCACTCTTATTACTAATACTTTGAACTCTTATCTGGCAAGTTATTTATTTCTGTTTCATTAGGTTTTTTTCAGGAATTTTCTCTTGTTCTTTCAGTTGAAACAAATTCCTCTGTCTTCTTATTTTGCTTAACTTTCTCTGTCTTTATGAAATCAGTTACCTACTTCAGTCTTGAAGGGATGTCCTTATATGGGAGTGTCCGTATACACTCTGTGTGTGCCCAGTGGCTTTGGTGGCAGAGCTCGATCTGATGTGAGCATGAGTCACATCTTTCCCCAGGGTATGCTGTCAGCTATCACCTTGGTAGGAGGTGGGGCTGGACATGGAGGAGGTAGAACCAGACCAATTTGTGACCCAGGGCTTCTCCTCTGCTCAGTGGCCAACACTACCCTATTGGGGGTGGAGTCGGGTCCCAAGTTGCTGGAACAGAAGCCCTGAGGTTCGGGTCCAACTTGGCTCTCTTCCCTCTAAGTGTGTGCTCTTCCACCTCCCAGCTCCAGAACCCTCACCCCAGAGGGGAGCAGTGCTGGAGCAAGAAGGCCTGCAGTGGGGCTTGGTGTTAGTTTGGGAGTAAGCTGTGCTGGTTCTGTCTGCAGTCAGAGTCCAGGTCTGCTTCTGATGGACTGCCTCTACCATCGCCAGTAAGGACTGCCCTACTTCCACCCCCATTCAGATGCTATTTCTGGGCTGGACTGGCTCCCATCCCTCTCAGTTGAGCATTCCCCTCACCCATGGCAGCCCTAGTGTAGAGCTGCGTTGAAGGGCAAGGTGGGGCAGAGTGAGCACGTGACTCAGGCTGGCGTGTGCACCAGAGCAGTAATGGGAAACTGTCCGAAGTCCCATGCAGTTTCAGTCTGTTCTCTACACCTTGTTTCAGGAGTAAGCAAGCATCTGTGTGCTCTTCAGGAGTGGAACCTAGGTTACTTACAGCCCTCTTGCTCGTCTCACTTGTTTTCTAACCAGCCTAGGGAGACTTGTCTTCCCTGTGTTGAACCCCAAGGCTGGGGTGCTCAATATGTGGCTCTAACCGCTCATTCCCCAGGGAGGATCTCCACCTGTGTATTCTCCCCTTTCCTCTAAGTCCCCTCCCAGGGGCACAGGTCCTGACCTAATCTCTCCTCTTCCCTACCTACCCAATTCCGTGTGGATCTTTCTACAGTCTTGGTTGTACAAGAGTCTTTCTACCAGTCTCTTGTTAGTTTTCAGTGAGAACTGCTCCACAAGTAGATGTATTTTTCATGTGTTCATGGAGAGAGATAAGCTCTGTGCCCTCCTACTCCATCATCTTGGTCAGAATCCTAGTTTATATGTTTTTGAATTCATATTTCTTATTACAATTTGTCAAAGTGAACATACTTTTCTATATACTATAAAATATAGTTTTTAACTATTATATTAAACATCTTTTAAAGGTTTATGTTTTAAAAAGTACCCTGGGGGGAGACCTTCAAGATGGCAGAGGAGTAAGATGTGGATATAACCGTCCTCCCCACAAATACATCAGAAATACATCTACATGTGGAACAACTCCTACAGAACACCTACTGAATGCCTGCAGAAGACCTCAGACTTCCCAAAAGCCATGTGGCTGACAGGGTCCTGGTGCTTTGGCCGGGTGTCAGACCTGTGCCTCTGAGGTGGGAGAGCCAAGTTCAGGACACTGCACCAGAGACCTCTCAGCTCCACATAATATCAAACAGCAAAAGCTCTCCCAGAGATCTCCATCTCAACGCTAAGACCCAGCTCCACTCAACCACCAGCAAACTACAGTGCTGTACACCCTATGCCAAACAACTAGCAAGACAGGAACACAACCCCAACCATTAGCAGAGAGGCTGCCTGAAATCATACTAAGTTCACAGACTCCTCAAAACACACCACTGGATGTGGTCCTGCCCACCAGAAAGACAAGATCCAGCCTCATCCACCAGAAAACAGGCACCAGTCCCCTCCACCAGGAAGCCTACACAACACACTGAACCAACCTTAGCCACTGGAGGCAGACACCAAAAACAACGGGAACTACGAACCTGTAGCCAGTGAAAAGGAGACCCCAAACACAGTAAGTTAAACAAAATGAGAACACAGAGAAACACACAGCAGATGAGAGAGCAAGGTAAAAACCCACCAGACCAAACAAATGAAGAGGAAATAGGCAGTCTACCTGAAAAAGAATTCAGACTAATGATAGTAAAGATGATCCAAAATCTTGGAAATAGAGTGGAGAAAATACAAGAAACATTTAACAAGGACTAGAAGAAGTAAAGAGCAAACAAACAATGATGAACAACACAATAAATGATATTAAAAATTCTCTAGGAGGCATCAATAGCCAGAATAACTGAGGTAGAAGAACGGGTAAGTGACCCGGGAGATAAAATAGTGGAAGTAGCTCCCACAGAGCAGAATAAAGAAACAAGAATGAAAAGAATTGAGGACAGTCTCAGAGACTTCTGGGACAACATTAAGGGCACCAACATTCGAATTATAGGGGTCCCAAAAGAAGAAGAGAAAAAGAAAGGGTCTGAGAAAATATATGAAGAGATTATAGTTGAAAACTTGCCTAATATGGGAAAGGAAATAATCAATCAAGTCCAGGAAGTGCAGAGAGTCCCATAAAGGATAAATCCAAGGACAAACACGCCAAGACACATATTAATCAAACTATCAAAAATTAAATAGAAAGAAAAAATATTAAAAGCAGCAAGGGAAAAACAACAAATAACATACAAGGGAATCCCCATATGGTTAACAGCTGATCTTTCAGCAGAAACTCTGCAAGCCAGAAGAGAGTGGCAGGACATATTTAAAGCGATGAAAGGGAAAAACCTACAACCAAGATTACTCTACCCAGCAAGTATCTCATTCAGATTCGACAGAGAAATTAAAACCTTTACAGATAGGCAAAGCCAAGAGAATTCAGCACCACCAAACCAGCTTTACAGCAAATGCTGAAGGAACTTCTCTAGGCAGGAACACAAGAGAAGGAAAAGACCTACAATAACAAACCGAAAACAATTAAGGAAATGGTAATAGGAACATACATATCGATAATTACCTTCAATGTAAATGGATTAAATGCTCCAACCAAAAGACATAGCAAAGATCAATAAAACTAAAAGTTGGTTCTCTGAGAAGGTAAACAAAATTGATAAACCATTAGCCAGACTCATAAGAAAAAAAGGGAGAAGACGGAAATCAATAGAATTAGAAACGAAAAAAGGAGAAGTAAGAACTGACACTGCAGAAATACAGAGGATCGTGAGAGATTACTACAGGCAACTATATGCCAATAAAATGGACAACCTGGAACAAATAGACACATTCTTAGAAAAGAAAAACCTTCTGAGACTGAACCAGGAAGAAATAGAAAATATGAACAGACCAATCACAAGCACTGAAATTGAGACTGTGATTAAAAATCTTCCAACAGACAAAAGCCCAGGACCAGATGGCTTCACAGGCGAATTCTATCAGACATTTAGAGAAGGGCTAACCCTGATCCTTCTCAAACTCTTACAAAGTATAGCAGAGGGAGAAACACTCCCAAACTAATTCTATGAGGCCACCATCACCCTGATACCAAAACCAGACAAAGATGTCACAAAGAAAGAAAACTACAGGCCAATATCACTGATGAACATAGATGAAAAAATCCTCAACAAAATACTAGCAAACAGAATCCAACAGCACATTAAAAAGATCACACAGCATGATCAAGTGGGGTTTACCCCAGGAATGCACGGATTTTTCAATACGCAAATTAATCAATGTGATAAACCATATTAACAAATTGAAGGAGAAAAACCTATGATAATCTCAATAGATGCAGGAAAAGCTTTCGACAAAATTCAACACCCATTTATGATAAAAACCCTTCAGAAAGTAGGCATACAGGGAACTTACCTCAATATAATATAGGCTATATATGACAAACCCATACCCAAAATCGTTCTCAAAGGTGAAAAACTGAAACCATTTCCTCTAAGATCAGGAACAAGACAAGGTTGCCCACTCTCACCATTGTTATTCAAAATAATTTTGCAAGTTTTAGCCACAGCAATCATAGAAGAAAAAGAAATTAAAGGAATCTGAATCAGAATAGAAGTAAAGCTGTCACTGTTTGCAGACGACATGATACTATACATAGAGAATCCTAAAGATGCTACCAGAAAACTACTAGAGCTAATCAATGAATTTGGTAAAGTAGCAGGGTACAAAATTAATGCACAGAGATTTCTTGCATTCCTGTACACTAATGATGAAAAAACTGAATGGGAAATTAAGGAAACATTCCCATTTACCATTGCAACAAAAAGAATAAAATACCTAGGAATAAACCTACGTAAGGAGACAAAGGACCTGTATGCAGAAAACTATAAGACACTGATGAAAGAAATGAAAGATGATACAAACAGATGGAGAGAGATACCATGTTCTTGGATTGGAAGAATCAACATTGTGAAAATGACTATACTACCCAAAGCAATCTACAGATTCAATGCAATCCCTATCAAACTACTGATGGCATTTTTCACAGAACTAGAACAAAATATTTCACAATTTGTAGGGAAACACAAAAGACCCCAAATAGCCAAAGCAATCTTGAGGAAGAAAAATGGAGCTGGAGGAATCAGGCTCCCTGACTTCAGACTATACTACAAAGCTACAGTTATCAAGACACTATGGTCCTGGCACAAAAACAGAAATATAGATCAATGAACAGGAGAGAAAGCCCAGAGATAAACCCACACATATACGGTCACCTTATCTTTGATAAAGGAGGCAAGAATATACAATGGAGAAAAGACAGCCTCTTCAATAAATGGTGCTTGGAAAACTGGACAGTTACATGTAAAAGAATGAAAGTAGAACATTCCCTGACACCATACACAAAAATAAACTCCAAGTGGATTAAAGACCTAAATGTAAGGCCAGACACTATCAAACTCTTAGAGGAAAACATAGGCAGAACACTCTATGACATAAATCACAGCAAGGTCCTTTTTGACACACCTCCTAGAGAAATGGAATAAAAACAAATATAAACAAATGGGACCTAATGAAACTTAAAATCTTTTGCACAGCAAAGGAAACCATAAACAAGGTGAAAAGACAACCCTCAGAATGGGAGAAATACTTGCAAATGAAGCAACTGACAAAGGACTAATCTCCAAAATTTACAAGCAGCTCATGCAGCTCCGTATCAAAAAAACAAACAACCCAATCCAAAAATGGTCAGAAGACCTAAATAGACATTTCTCTAAAGAAGATATACAGATTGCCAACAAACACATGAAAGGATGCTCAACATCACTAATCATTAGAGAAATGAAAATCAAAACTACAGTGAGGTATCACCTCACACCAGTCAATGGCCATCATCAAAAAATCTACAAAAAGTAAATGCCGGAGAGGATGTGGAGAAAAGGGAACCCTCTTGCACTGTTGGTGGGAATGTAAATTGATACAGCCACTATGGAGAACAGTATGGTGGTTCTTTCAAAAACTAAAAATAGAATTACCATATGATCCAGCAATCCCACTACTGGGCATATACTCTGAGAAAACCATAATTCAAAAAGATAGATGTACCACAATGTTCATTGCAGCACTATTTACAATAGCCAGGACATGGAAGCAACCTAAGTGTCCATCGACAGATGAATGGCTAAAGAAGATGTGGCACATATATACAATGGACTATTACTGAGCCATAAAAAGAAACGAAATTGAGTTATTTGTAGTGCGGTAGATGGACGGAGAGTCTGTCATACATAGTGAAGTAAGTCAGAAAGAGATAAATAAATACCATATGCTAACACATATATATGAATCTAAAAAAAAAAAAAGGTTCTGAAGAACCTAGGGGCAGGACAGGAATAAAGATGCAGAAGTAGAGAATGGACTTGAGGATACGGGGAGGGGGAAGGGTAAGCTGTGAGGAAGTGAGAGAGTGGCATGGACTTATATATACTACTAAATGTAAAATAAATAGCTAGTGGGAAGCAGCTGCATAGCACAGAGAGATCAGCTCGGTGCTTTGTGACCCCCTAGAGGGATGGGATAGGGAGGGTGGGAGGGAGACGAAAGAGGGAGGAGATATGGGGATATATGTATAGGTATAGCTGATTCACTTTGTTATACATCAGAAATGAACACAGCAGTGTAAAACAATTATACTCCAATAAAGATGTTAAGAAAAAAATAGCACCTTAGCATTCATTGTAGACCATAGGCATTACATTTTAGATTTCATTTTAAAATTAATGAAATTTAAAATTTTAATATTGCAGTGATCACCTTGACTTTAGTTATCAATTTCTACCCAAGTTTATGGGATTGTTTTGGGTGCTGAAAAATAAACACAAAGGAAATGTAATCCATAGAGGCATAAGAGATGAATGAAAGTAAATAGATCTTTAATTAAACCATGAATTTAATTGAATTTGGTAGAATATCAATACATTAATTTGTTAAAGTATAGATCATACTGAAATAAATTTAGTGCAGAGGTTAGTAAACTCCAGCCTGTGGGTCAAATTCAGCGTGACACCTCTTTGTACAATTCGCAAGCTAAGAATAATTTTTACCTTTAAAAATAGCTCAAAAAATTTACAAGAAGAATATTTTGACATAAAAATTTTATGAAACTCCAATTTCAGTCTTAATAAATAATGGTTTATTGGAACACAGGTGCTTCATTCAGTTATGTACAGTCCGTGGCTGCTTTTATGCTACGTTGACAGTTAATAGTTGTGACAGAGACAGGCAAAGCCTAAAATATTTACTATCTAGCTCTTCATAGAAAAAAAATTGCCAACCCTTGATTCAGAGTACAGAAGGGAAGACAGTTGCTCTTTAAGGTGATCTATGTAATGCACTGAAAACAGAAAAAACACAGACAAAAGCATTCAAATAAATATTAGTTTCTTTCCCATCCTTTTTCATGTTTTTTTTGTATAGTCATTTGAGGAGAATTCAGAATATTCAGAGCACATTCTTACTGTTGAACTCAGATACATTTACTTATTAGGTTTACTTGTTAAGATAGTTTTATATATTTAAATTTGCATTAGAACCACATTTTTTTGTTAAACATCTTAAGTATACATTAATTGAAGTGTTCTAAGGCAGTTGTAAATTTATAAAATGATTGTAGTAAGCATTTAATAGCAGTATTACATAAAGGTGGCATCTTTAGTTCACAGAATTTCCTTTGCATTAAAATTTTCTATCTTGGAAAAGCCAGGTGTTTGAAGCAAATAGGGAAAATCAACTTTGTCTTGTATCTGTTTAATATTTCAAACTGTGGTATGGTGATCAGGTTAGTCAGTAATGCAAATTAAGTCTAAATAAAATTGCTAAACAAGAAAGCATAATAGAATAAATATATAAAATAATAGTCTTCCAGATACTGTAAATCAGAAACTCTGTCTTTTAACTCTTTTGTATTCTCCTTTGAATAGAACAAAACTGTTTCAATTTGTATAATGTAACTGGAAGTCAGTTTAAAATTTTTAAGTTGAATTGAGCATCCATTTTTGACAAAATATTGGATCTAGTTTTCCATTTTGACACAATTTATTCCAATTTTTACATATTTAAATTTCATAGAAAATTATGTTACTATAAACTGTAAGACCAGGGGCTTGGAATTCTGATTGTAATCATTACCTTGTAATTAAAAATAATTCCTGTCCTGGCAGTCATGTAACTTTTTTCTCTTCTTAAACATTTCATTTTTTCCTTTTTGCATATATCCTGGTTTTTGGGAATTGACCTCTTCATTAGATACCTTGAGATGCACATTTCTTTTAAGGTAGTTTGAAAAATAGTATCTAAAATATCATCCAAGTGTGAAGGTGTAAAGGAAACAAACTTCTCTGCATTTGTGCATTGTAATGGAAAAAATAAACTCCTCTCCCCCCAGTATTGCCAAAAATATTATTTCCTCTAGAACACCAGTTTTAAATACTGCGTGGGAGTACCTCTATGCTGATAGAAGACAAGTGTAACTCATCAAGAAGTTAAGAAAACTTATTGTATATATAAAATATATATATATTATAAATATATACATATGTGCATATGAATATATATATACACATATGTACCAGCTTTTATGCCACAGGTGGTAAGATACATAAAGTCAATCTGCTTTACAATATTATATAAATTTTTCCTGAGTGTGGGGATGAGAATATGGTATAGCTATCTCTAAGGATGATGAGAAGGAAAGCATTTCTTTGTTTGCAGAAAGAGTACTGGAGGGGATGTGGTCAAGAGACAGACCTTTAATCATGTCTTGGGTCCTCCATGTGAACAAAAGAGAACATTAATCTTGAATATTGATATAGTTATAAGTCCTGATTTGTCCAGCCTGAAACCTTGAGACAGGCATTTGTTGTCGTTAATGAATTTTTTCTTTTCATGTTTGCCCATTGTGAAAAGATGTAAGGGATCTCATCATGTCTTTTTAACCGAGTGTGACTTTGACCACTATTTTTCATATTACTTTGAGGTTTGAGACAGACCTAACTATATTTTTCAGGTGCAGCTAAGATTTTGTGCTAAGTCGTTTGTTACTGACACTGGGTGAGAAGAGATACTAGATATTCCTTAGCTATGAGAGAATAACTGAACAGCCTCAGGAATGTGCAGATTTTACAGTGGCCTCATAAAAGTTAATGTTGATATTTATTTATAACCAGATATATATATTTTAGTTAAAGCAATTACAATTAACCATAATAACAAATGACAAAAGAAAAAGAAAATTTCTGCAAATGGAAACTGTCTCTCTCTAAAAATAACAGTATTTTTCAAAAATTTAATTGATTACCAAATCTGACAGTTGACACTCTCATTCTTCTGAGAGAACTTCTTCTGTCTCCCTGAGATTATTCTCACTCATGAACGTTCATATATGGACCAAGTAGGTCAGATCTGTTCTTTCTCTTAAAAATAACTTCTTGGTACAAAAACGCTCTCTCTGCACCATTAAACTTTCTTTCTTATTCTTTATAGTCTCAGCCTAGGGCCTTTTCTTTCCTGGTCAACTTTTCTTTCTACAAGACTGGCTCTTGCATTTCACAATATAGCCTCATGTTCCTAAGGCCATGCCATCATTTTTCCCTATAAAGTTCACAAAAATCAATACAGCTTAACAGAAACTGGATTTTCACAAAAATGAATATGTACTTACTGAGTATAAAATAGTTTTAGTTGATCCTCATAGAAAGAAAATACCATTGATATATTTAAAGCAATTTAATAGGTTTTGAAATAATATTTTAAAATCTACTCTAATGATTACTCTTATTAATTTTTGAAATCGAGGGTGTCATTCAGTGATCATATTTTCTAAGATAAACCAGTAAATGACCTTCCCCTCCATCAACTGCCCAAATATTTAATAACAGACTTTATTTTTAAAAAATTAATTATTCTTAGTTTCTTTTGTATGTTTTATTAAGAGCAACAATCCTTTTGAAAATGGAAATCTTTATTTTCTGTTTTTCATTTGTAAGTTAAGATGGCTTTTCTTTTTAGTTGCCTCATTTTTATATCTTAGATTTAAAGTCACATATTAACTACAGGTGGCTAAGTATGAAATATAATCTAAAAGAAAACTCCAGGTTCTCATTTTCTGGAGGCTGGAGTATGATATTTATTTCTTTTGTAGCTTCTATCAAAAAACTGAATATTTATAGTTTACATTTCTATACTACTTCAAAAGCAAGTTCCCATAGAAATCCTTTGAGATATATTATTATTTGGTCCAATTTATAGATGAGGAGACAGATTCAGGCACTTTGCAGATAATGTCAGTGCCCCACCCATATCCCTTTGGCATTTCTCATTTCTGTGCATGCCAGATTGCTTTCAAATTGACAATAAATGTGACCTTTTACCTTTCCAGCAACCGCAATCAGAGGGACCCACAAAGTGTCTGATTTATCATAATGGAATTCCACATGACATTCCTTGGATCAAGGGAAGCACTCACAGGGTTAGAGGTTCAACAATGAACATATGACCTAGGGACCTATTCTACCATTATGTGCATCACCCAGAAACTGCTGGTCTGATGGAATGCTGTGTAATTTAGTTCTTAAAGGCATGGTTATGAAGCCAGCTGGGGATGAAGCTTTGAAGAGGTGAGGTGCTGCTTTCAAGAGGTATTATATACTTGAATTGCTTGCCATTTTATGGCTCTGTGTCCCTGATGATAGAAAAGGAACCAAGGGATGGAAGTCAGAGTGGCTATTCTTAACATCAGTTTGATTGGGGGAATTTATGATTCCTCCTTCCACAACTTTAAACTCTGCTGGATTAGAGGTCTTGGGTCCCAGAATGGGAAGTAAGTCTTTTGCCAACAGACATGATAAGTGTTCCGTTAAATCTTAGCTAGGACTATCATCTAGTAATTTCATGCTTCTCATAATAGTAGACAAGCAGGCAAAGAAAGACATTACAATACTGGCAGGATAACTGACCCTGATTATCAAGAGGAGATAGAGTTGCTGGTACCTAATGGAGGAAAGAAAGAGCCTGTCTGGAGACCAGGGGATTCAGTGAGGTGCCTCTTGGTGCTTCCACGCCTGATAACTTTGAATTCGCACTGCAGCAGCCGCTTCTGACAAGGGTACAAGAACCAGGACGCAGACCCCTCAGGAATGAGAGGCTGGGGTACCTTAACAGGCAAGCAACTGAGAGAAGCTGAAGCGCTGGTTGGGGAGGAAGAAAAAGCTAGCATGAGTGATAAAGAAAGGACATATCAATTACGGTCTCATAATCAGCTGAAGCAGTGAGGACTGTAGCTTATTCCACTAATATTCCTAAGGTAATTTTACAAAAGAAATTGTGAATTGATGACAGGATGGAAGGACCTTCATGAGGTATGAGTGAATCTGAGTGGTGCAAGGGGAGGAATGTAGCAAGACAGTACAAGTGTCCTACTCATAGCCCCTTGATATTTACTATTTCCATGTACCCTGTAAAATCTTCCAACTGATAGGATTTGTGACTCTTTGAGTGCTTATTCTGATCAACAGATCCTTCTCTGTCTGTTCTAAGGGAAGACTAGAATTAATACCTCCTCTCTTCACAAAAAAACTCCTCAACCAATGTCTGATAGAAATTGCTATTTGAATATCCTGTCTCCTTCATCCTGGAGGGGGATAACTTCTGGGGTATCTCCTATACAGTCTCTCAGAGTTCCCAGCAGGATTAAGTTCCAGTTGCTCACAATGGGGCATAATACATCTGTTACTGACTTCTTGCCTTTTTTCTATCTCACTTTGCTACTCAATAACTCATGTTTCTTGGAGTCATCATCCATGTCAGCTAATTGTACTTAAATATTTACATTAGGTTCTGCTTCTGGAGAACCCAAACTAAGACAGCAAGTGACTTGTTAAGTGTCATTCAGCCAGCGATAGTGCAGAGTTTAGTTCTAGGTCTTCTAACTCTTAGACTAATGTTCTTTTCACTGCCATATTACAGAAGTGCTCTGTATGCACTAGATCTACATATTGATTAATTCTAGACCTTTATGTAGAAAGGTTACATTAAATGCATCATAGAGGTAGGAGTATAGTCAGAAAATATCTCTAAGCTTTTCTGTGCAGGAGATAGTCAAGTAATATGGATTTGAACTTTGTAAAAAATAAGCTACTCACCATATTCATAGTTTTTTCTCACTCCTGTGCCCACTTTAAAGGAGGGAGAATTCTATTCTTCAGTGATGGGTCAGTTCATGGGCTCTCCTTTGTTGTATAGAGTTTGGCTGATGTGCTGATTCTTGTGAGAGAAGCAGATTCACTACACCTCTTTCCTCTGTGCTTTGGAATGTTCGATAAGTGGAGATCTTGAGTTTCTGGGGAAGACATGGTGAATGAAGTGATGACATGAGTATGAAGGAGGGAAATGGGAAAGTAGTGTGTAGACCAAAGGAGCTGCATTCATGAGCTAAAGAAGGAGTGATTTTTAGCCATTAGCATAAGAGAGGAAATATGGAAAGAGAGAAAATATGGATTGAGTTTTTGTGAGGATCTCTGCCTGTGTGGAGAGTATTGAGAGTGGCAATGATGGCTAGAAAGGATTTTAAAGATCTTTTACTCTGCCTTTTGGGCTTTCTTAAGGGATGAATGCAGATTTGAAATCTTTTGTTTGTTTGACTATGTTTCTTTGATTGTGACACCCTGCCAGATTAGATCACAGCAGACCCCTGTAATTTCCACGTTAGAAGTAATTACAAATACTAGAGCAAATACAGTTCAAATAGCTTTCCTATCAAATGTAGTTTGTGGACCCTCTTTTACCTGTGTGAGAGGCTTGTATTTCTGATGAGGCAGCATGAATGTCCCTGGGATGAGGTGTAAAGGAAGAGCAAAGAGTGAGGAAAGCAAACCACATTTAATTTACAGGAAATATTAGGAGTAAAGGGCCCAGGACTCCTAAAACAATTTTCAATGCTTCCAATTTTCAATCTGCAGCTAAAAGCTCAGGTGGTTCAGGTGTTGGAGGAGTCAGGGGAAAGCAACAGGTGAGCATTTGTTCAGGCTACTGTGGTCCTTGTGGAAGAGGAAAGCCACAGCAGGTGCCCACCAGGTGATGCTTGCCTGTGACGAGCTCTCAGTGGTGGTCCTCAGCTCAAACCAAGCCCGTGTCAGTGTCTAGGTGCCCTGCCAATGGGGACTTTCAAAGAGAGGAGTGATAGTGAAAAGATGAGTTAGTGTGGAAAAGAGAAACAAAAGAAGGGAGAGGAAAAGGAAAGCAAACTCATCTTGTTAGCTTAGATTTTTTTTAAAAAAAATAAGAACTAGTTTGGGGAGGAGCTTGAGAGTAAGCTTGAAAGATGTTGTTCAGGCTCTAAGAGGATGCTGCTGGTGGTACCTTCGAGGGGAGAATCACAGTGAAGGCTTGCCACAGGGGGCTGAGAAGAGTTGTTTAACCAGGGAACGCTGATTAGAAACTCAGTTGGATTGAACACAAGAGACATGTTTGAGATAATTAAAATCCTTGTTAATAGTGAATTTTCTGTAAGCTTCATATTGGTGGGGGAAAAAAATGGATCAGACTTTGGAGGATACATGATGGAAGAGAGGCCAGGACTTCAGAAAGATTTTAGTGATTCCTCTGAATAAGCCAAGAATAAAGAATATCACTCAATAAAGTAAAGATCAGAAAAGGTGTGGCTAAGAGACACTGTGACTTTGATAGAGGTAAAAATATAGATGCTATAACAAGTGGAAATATAGAATAGGAAAGTAATAGAATTGAAAAATATAGTCAGAATGGCAGTAGGGCAAGAGAGAAATTCAAAGGATGTCTTGAGTCAACTAACGCACATGTATTTCACAAAATTACAGTGAGAACATACTATAGAGTAGGGTAGCATTGGAACTCTGATTGGCAGAGAAAGATTTAAAGGAATAGCTGAGGGGAATAAAGTCATCTGGGAGGTGGAGGACAAGAGAAAAATTATTGTTTGGTAGAAGCTAGAAAAATAAAGATGGCAATGAGAGAAACCAAAGTTAAGATTTTAGTTCTCTTAAAATATTTGAAAGACCAGAGCAGAGACTCTCTCTTCTCTAGAGAGCAGGGAAAGCCAACCACTGAGGTAAATATAAACAGAGGATTCAGAGGGTGGCCATCTTTCCGTCATTACATTGCCTCATCTGTCCTATGCTAGGCTTCAGAAAGGTGGCATAGAGCTAAGCAAACAAGCAAATAAAAAAAATTAGCAACTCCCTGCTCCCCAAAGTGAAGAAACCAATAAGAGAATTGGAAGGTAACTCGAATTGCAAGAGATATTTGCTAGATCCCACAATAAAAACTGAGTCAATATTAAATTATGCTTTTATGTGACAGTAATTTATTACTTTAGAGCATGAAGGAGTTACATAGCAGTGTCCCAAATGACTATTTTTTGGGCTGTATGAGAGGTGGGGATGTGGGGATACAAGAGGAATAAATTAGAATTATCTTAAGTTCTAACTTCACACATGAAGATGTATTTTCTACCAAATCTCATTTATTGCTACAACATACTGAAAACACAACGATTTTGAGCCTTCAGAAAAAGTTGCAGATTTAACATACTCAGATTAGAAAGACAGAACTGTTGCATTTTGGAGTCATTTTGGATTAACACATTCAAAGCATGGGTTTATTTCTAATTTAATTTTTAAACTATTACCATTATGCTTTCCTACTAGTCAATACTTAGGGACCTTCCAAAAAAGGAATATCATATCCATTTGGTCCATGTGTTCTTTGTACTTGTAAGTGCATTTCTTCTTCACTCCAGTTCTTCTTCTAATGGAGTAAGTATACATCGTATGCCTCCCCTATCCGTTAAAATTCCTTCTTGAAAAGACAGAGCTGAAGATTGGGGAAACTCCTTGTCATGTAGATATATCAGCATTATGATTTAATGCCCCTTCACTCCAAGTTCTCTGCCCAGGTAACATGAAAGCATGATGATGGCTTAACTGGGCATTGTGGCATCTGAGGCAAAGAAAAACGGATATTTTGAGATATATTTCATAGTTGGAAATAATAGGCATAGATTAATAATAACTAGATTAAATTGGGGAAGGGGAGGAAAGAGGAGTCAAGGGTAAGGCTATGTGTTTAGCTTGAATAACAGGAAAGATGATGGTGCCATTTACTGAGATGGGAAGGACTGGAAGAACTGAGGGGGTTATATTAAGAGATTGATTTAGAACATGTCAAGTAGATGCCTATTGGGTATCTAGGTAGAAATACAAGATATATAAGGGAGGAGCTTGGTGATAGAGTTAAGATTTTGGAAGTCAATTGAAAAGCAGCAATTCTATTTAGGGAGCTGGAGGAGATTACAGATGGAGAAACTAAATTCAGAAAGATTAAGATCAAACCTCTCAGGACTGAGCCCCAAGGTTCTCTAATATTTAGATGTTGGAAAAGAGGATGATCCAGCAAAGGAGATAGAGGGTAGAATAAAAGGAAAGCCAAGATTGTGTGGCAACATGGAAGTGGAGGGGAAAATATTTTAAGAAAAAGTGAGTGCTCCGTGAATGCTGTTAAGAGGCTAAGGCAGAGAAGACCAGAGAGATGGGCTTGGATTTGACCAGATGATGGTTTATTGGTTATCATACAAAGAAAACTTGTGATTCAATCATGAAGGAAGCCAGAGTGATTGAAGAATGAATGGAAGTTGAGGAAATGAAGAGGAGAGCAGATTTTTGAGAAGTTTTGCTGTGAAGGGGGATCAGAGGTGGAGTATCAGCTACAGGAGGATTTAGGATTGAGGGAGAAGGTTTACTTTTTAAGGAGAGTATATCCTAGAACATGTCAAGAGCAGATGGGAATGACATGGTTGAGATGGAATCAGTAACGCAGGAGAGAAAGAGGTGACCATGGAGTAAAAGCCTCCGAGAAGGTGAATGGAAGCAGGATCTGGAGCACAAGTGGAGGGTGGGCAAGTCATGGCTTCCACTATAATGGAGAAGGCAAAGAATAAGGGTAAGGGTAAGGATACAGTTAGAGTCATTGATTTCGTGGTAAGAAGACAAAGCAGTTCCTATTGGGGCAAAGAAGGAATCTGCATGTGACAAAATCTGGAAGAGGTTCCATGCAGGGCCAAGGCAAATGTTATCACCTTGATTACACTGGCCAAGTGAGGTGCCAGTTCCTCAGGGAAGAGGGGGTGTTCTGGAACTGACGTTTACATCTTAGAATAAACTTTATGTAGTTTCCTTATGGAGAGTTGATTTAGTCATTGCCAACAAATCCTTTTATTATTGCCAGAAAATCTTTAAATAAAGAACTCTTCTAAGTGTTATTAAGAATAGATCCAGGGATCTGAAGGACCCCATCTTTCCACTGGAGTCACAGTTCTTGTGCCTGGTGTGGAGGACAAAGGAAGTTGACTTGCCTCAAGGAACTGAGTTACATTTTATATGTGAAGTAATATTAAACTAATGAGAAGGAGGAGAAGGAGAACAGCTTAAGACCTACTACGTACTGGCGCTGTGCAGAGCACTATATATACATCATTATCCTATTTAATTCTCATAACAGATATTATGGGATATTACTTTCTTTTCACATTTGAGGAAACTATGGCTTAGAGAGAGAAGTGTATAGCTAGGGTTTGAACTTAGACCAGTATGATTCCAGAAGCAGCAAAGTGTGTGTATGTGTGCGTGTATGTGCACATGTGTTCATAAACTGAGCAGCTTCACAAATGTTGCCAGGTTTGAGACTTACAGAGCAGAATGTTCACAGCTTTTACAGTCTGATTTCTCTAAAGTTCAGACACAAAACAGGAAGAAGCAGACAACAAATAAAGTAGGAGTTCAAGTAAAAAGGAACCAAAAAAGTAATATAATATTGCAGAATTTAGAACTGGAAACTGGGAGAAAAAGTTTGATTCTATTTTTGTCCAAGAAATAGATCGACTGTAACAGGGAAATAGATAGATAGGTATAGATATAGCCTATAGACATAGATATAGTTACTGATTCTTAGAACTACAGAATTTCTAACACTAGCATAACTTCACAGAGCATCCCAATCAGCTTCCTCATTTACAGTGAGGAAAGTGAGACCCACAGAGGGGCAGTGGTTTGCCTAGAGTCAAAGAGAGAGTTAATATGCCAGGATTAACCCCAGATCTCTTGCCTCTCCAATGCCTTCCCATTGTATCATGGGGCCTCTTGTATGCATAGATAGAAAAAAGTGAGAGTGTAAATTAAAACATAAATAGTTAAAAGAAATAATATGTTAAGAGATGGTGAAAAGGCAAAAAAAACCCCACAAACAAACAAGAGTATGTGCAACTTACATATACTAAAGCATATTCAAGGGAAGACAATTGTGGTCAGATTTAGATGAGTGTAACGAAGAAGAGGGGAAGAATTGAAAATATTTTGTAAAATAAGTTCAGAGATCACTAAGAAAACAGAATTAGGGAAAGAATGCCAAATAGCACATGGAAGTTCAAGAAGTGATGAAGGAACAAAAGCTTTCACAGAAAAGTTACAGATGTTATGGTGGGTCAGAGATGTGGTACTGAATTCTACATGTTTGAAAATGTTCTCATCCAACTCAGACAAAAGTCTTCAATGATGTATGGAAAATGTATGGAAAATGTCAAATGACTACAATATTGAAATAAGGGGGTGGTAATGTTCCTGAAAAAAGAGAATGGTAAGAGAGAGGACCTTGATGTTGGTAAATGTAGTTTTTGAGTTGTCTTTTTTTTTTTTCCTAGTAATCCTGCTGCAAATGTTCTCATGAATAGTTTATTGGATGACACATGCAGCACAGTGGTATACGATAAATCAGAAGGAAATGATCAGTCAACTTGAAATTGCAAAATATGCTATTTGAGGAAGATAGGGAGAATACTTTCCATTAGAGAGACTGTGTTTTTCTCCTTAGGACCATGCTGAGATATGTGAGGACACTACATTCAAATGATCCTAGTGTTCCCACTCTCAGTAGAGGTGGGAAAAGATCAAATGACAGGTGGAGTGAGGCAAAGTATCTTTATTTTGTGGGTAGCCCTATGTTCCTCCTCATAAGGAGACATGTCAAATTTATACCAAGGTAAGACTACAATTGGAGGCTTCCAAATGAAAAAGAGTTATGATATTGTCTAGGCAGTAGCAGGAGGATGGGTGAGAACACATGGCAAATTGTAGCAATGGGGATAGCATTAAAGATGAAAATTCGCAGAGGACTACATAACAAATCTTTAAAAAGTACTTTCACTGTTCTTTGTAAGCCTTACAAACTTATGATTCTCTGTAACAACATAGGTTTTGTAGTTGTAATATGGTGCGATAAAACATTGAACTATTGGTTTATGGTGTGTATAATCAGGTTTTTTTAATTTGGAAAAAACTTGAAAAGTACACCATTAATGGCAAGACGCTTTATAATATGCAAAATATTTCTAGTAAAATGTGCTAATTAAAAAAATCATAAAACTGGATTGATAAGCTTGAAGCTAGACGTGGTGCATTCAAAGATTAAGTTTCTAAGCAAAATAAATAAAACAAGGAAAATAAAAACATAAATAAGGTATACTTATTTTTTATATCATGGGTTATGTTAAGAGAGTTGTTGAAATGTGTTATTTTAATTTTGTTGCATTTTCTGTCATTTCAATAACAATTCTTTTGTTAGAGAATCAATGCTTGTGTTTTGTTCTGTTATAGTCTAATTAAAATTGTCATTCCTACATTCTAAGAACATTTAAATTTTAATCATGGAATTGTATAGGGACTCATAAATTTTTTCTTTTTTTCTCTCTTTTTTTTTTTTTTTTTTTGCGGTACGCGGGCCTCTAACTGTTGCGGCCTCTCCCGTTCCGGAGCACAGGTTCCGGACGCGCAGGCTCAGTGACCATGGCTCAGTCTAGCCGCTCTGCGGCATGTGGGATCTTACGGAACGGGGCACGAACCCGTGTCCCCTGCATCAGCAGGCGGACTCTCAACCACTGCGCCACCAGGGAAGCCCCGGGACTCATAATTTTAATACTCTAGTTCCTAGGTAACCATGTTTCCCTCATATTGCTATCCTGGTTAAAATACACACACACACACACATACACACACACACACACACACACACACACACACACACACACGCACGCACCTCTCTTGGATTTTAATTATGAATCCTAGGATATTCCAAGAGGAATATTTTTAAAATATCATCCGTAGTGCCATATTCTAGAACACTGTTTATTCTTTGCTTTTAATTACATTCTTACAAGATAAATGGATTGCTAGGGATACTCGGCACTTATTCTTACTTCCTTTTATACTCTTCCCTGTTTTGTAAGCCCAGAATCCTGGGAACTAAATTCCCCAGAATCTTTTGCTGGTATGACTCCAGTTTTCATCAGTGAGAGACATTTGATGAAATTTGAAAGTTGTAAGGAAAGTAGAGAATATTGTTCTTCCTCTGGTAGTGATAAATAAATGTGTTGGCTTCTGCACACGTGACTTTTGAAAAAACTTTTTAATTGGAATAGAACATGTACCCTGTAAAGTACATTAATATTAAATTTATAGCTTGATGAATATTTATGTATGTATTTATCTATGTAATCAACACCCTGTTAAAAAGACACAGAATATTTTCAGCACCCAAGAAGAATCCTTCCTGTTACATGTCAATCAATCTCACCTTCCAACCACAGAGGTAACCACTCTTCTGACTTCTAACACCTTAGATCATCTCTGCTTATTTTTGAAATTCATATAAATTAACGCACACAGTATGTGCTCTCCCCACCCTCAGATTTATTGAAATATAATTGACAAACAATTATAATATATTTAAAGTGTATAATGTGATGATTTGATATATGTATACATTGTCATCCATCACCTCACATATTTACTTTTTTTTTTTTTTTGGTGAAAACGCAAATTCTACTTTCTTAGGAAATTTATACAATACAGTATTATCAGCTGTAGTCACCATGTTATACATTAGATCCTCAAACCTTATTCATTTTATAGCTAAAAGTTTGTAACCTTTTACCAACCTCTCCCTATTACCCCAACCTGCCAGCCCCTGGCAACCACTTTTCTACTCTGTTTCTGTGAGTTCAACTTTTTTTTTTAGATTGTACATGTTAGGAAAATCATATACTATTTTTTTTTTCTTTCTCTGACTTATTTTACTTAGCATAATGCCCTCCATGTTCATCCATGTTGTTGTAAATGGCAGGATTTCCTTCTTTTTTAAGACTGAGTGATATTCCATAGTGTGTGTGTGTGTGTGTGTGTGTGTGTGTGTGTATCTCACATTTTCTTCATCCATCCATCCGTCAACAGACACTTAGGTTGTTTACATACCTAATATTTGGCTATTGTGAATAGTGCTACAGTGAACATGGGAGTACAGATATCTCTTCAAGATCCTGGTTTCATTTCCTTTGGATAAATACCCAGAACTGGGATAGCTGGATCATATGGTAGTTCTGTTTTAAATTTCTAGAGGAACTTTCTATACTGTTTTCTATAATGGGTATACCAGTTTACATTTCCACTAACAGTATACAAGAATTCCCTTTTCTCTGCATCCTCACCAGCACTTGTTATTTCTTATGTTTTTGATAATAGACGTCCTAAGAGGTGTGAGGTGATAGCTCATTGTGGTTTAGATTTGCATTTCCCCAGTGGTTTGTGAAGTTGAGCACTCTTCATGTACCTGTTGGCCATTTGTATGTCTTTGAAAAAATGTCTATTCAGCTTCTTTTACTCATTTTTAAATTGAGTTATTTATTTTTTGGCTACTGAGTCATATAAGTTCTTTGGAGATTTGGACATTAACCCCTTATCAGATATGAGGTTTGCAAATATTTTCTCCCAGTCTATAAGTTGCCGTTAGGTAGCCATGACCAGTGGAACTGGTTTGTAGCTGTTTCTGACCCGAGCATTAGATTTCCTGAAATCTAGTTGTACACTTGAAATATAGAAGGAAACTTCTCTGACCTTTATTTTTCTTCCTTCCAACATATTTGTAAGTATAGAATTCTCTTTATTCAATCTCATTCTGCTTGAAATACCTAAAATGATTTCTGTTTGGTAACAGAAATAGTTCCAGGATATAGATATAAAGATATAGATATAAACTGTCAAAGATATAAATCTGAGATTATTTATCTCACCTAGAGATTCCAGATAAAATACACAGTGCCCAGTTAAATTTGAATTTCGGATAAACAAGAAATAATATTTTAGTATAAGCACGTCCAATGCAATCTAGGGTTATTTGCTAAACCCTAATAGACCTAGTGAGGATAAAAGCAGTGATGATTTATCATCAGTAGATACTGCTAGCTCATGGGATGCAGAGGAAATGCAGTCACTTTATTTCTACCTTGTGGTTCCTGGGAGTGAAGCATATATGAAGACAAGGCCTTGGGAGACCAGGTAGGGTTTTAGTGGTTATGTCAAATCTCAATTTTTAATGTAATTGGTATAATTTTGAACAATTAAGAATTCACCCCAGAGGATAAGGTAAAAAAGACACTTTATATCAGTTAAAACTTCCTTTGTTTCTATTGACAGTAAATCCAACCTAAAACAACTTCCTCAGAGATTAAGTTTATTCACACACTGAACTACAGAGTGCTGGGGCAGATCTCACCTTAGGCCCAGCTAGATCCATTGTGCTACACAGACCTGGTAATTTCCGGTCTCTACTTGTCTTTTGTTTGTTTAGTTTTGTTTAATTTTAAAACAGTTTATTAATATAAAATTGACATACCATAAAATGTACATATCAAAAATGTCCAATTTGATATATTTTGACTCATGCAAATACCCAGTAAATATTTCTATCATCCCCCAAAGTTTCCTTTTGCTCCTTTGTAATCCTGCCCTTCTCCCTCTATTCCCAGATAACTCCTTTCCTGCTTTCTGTCACTATAGATTAGTTTTCACTGAAAAGGAATTGGACAGTGTGTATTGTCTAGTTCCTTTTACTCAGCATAATTATTTTGAAATTCATCCATACTGTTGTGTGTATCAATTCTTTTTTATTGCTGTAAGTAATCTAATGTATGGATACACCATAGTTTGTTTATCCATTTACTTATTGATGGACACTTGGGCATTACCAGTTTTGGACTCTCACAGAAAAAAAATGCTACTACAAGCATTCATGCACAAGCTTTTGTATGGACATGTGCTTTCATTTCTCTTAGGTAAATGCTTATTAGTGAAATAGCTGGATCATGGGATAGGTATCCTTTTAACTTCTTAATAAACTGCCAAGTTGTTTTCCAAAGTGGTTGTACCAATTTACATTTTCACCAGCAGTGTACTTACCATACTTGGTGTGGTGTTTCTAGTTTTAGTCACTCTAATAGATATGTAGTAGCATCTGATTTTAATTTGAGTTTTTATTTTCATAATGCTTAATGATGTTGATCATATTTTCATATACTTACCTGCCATTGATATATTTTCCTTGGTAAAAATCTCTGTTCAAATTTTTGACCCATTTTTTTAAAAAATTGGGTTGTTTGTTTTCTTATTATTGAGTTTTGAGAGGTCTTTATATATTGTAGATACAAGTCCTTTATCAGATACAGGTTTTTAAATATTTTCTCTTGGTCTGTGATTTGTTTTTACTTTCTCATTTCAGTGTCTCTCAAGGAACAGAAGTTTTTAATTTTGAGGCAGTCAAGTTTAACAATTTTTCTTTTCTGGATCATGCTTTTGTTGTTGTATCTAAGAAGTCTCTGCCTAATCTAAGAAAAATATTCTCTTATGTTTTATTCTAGAGTTTTATGGTTTAATGTATTACAGTGAGGCCTATGATCCATTTTTTTTTTTTGACCCATTGATCCTAAAACACCAGTTTTAGGCCATTAAACAGATTATTTATTTAAAAAAATTTTGGCCACACCCCATGGCATATGGGACCTTAGTTCCCCGACCAGGGATGGAGCCTGTGCCCCCTGCATTGGAAAGCAGAGTCTTAACCACTGGACCACCAGGGAAGTCCCCTATGATCCATTTTAAGCTAACTTCTGTATACAGTGCAAGGTATAGATCAAAGTTCAATTTTTTTATATGGATATCGAATTGTTCTAGCACCATTTGTAGAAATCATTATATTTGTTTAATGACTTGTCTTTAAATGTTTATCCAAAATTAGCTGTTTATATATGTGTGGGTCTATTATAGCATTCTATTCTGTTCTATTCATCTATTTCTCTATCTGTACACTGAATCACACTGCCTTGGTTATTACAGCTTTAAAGTAAGTCTTGAAATTAGCTAGTATTAGTTCTCCAACTTTTCATTATCAAAGTTGTTTTGCTTATTATAAGTCCTTGTGTATTTCTATGTGATTTTAAAATTAGGTTGTCAATTGCTAAAGCAAAGCATGCAGGGATTTAAATTGGGATGGCATCAAATCTACATGTCAATTTGTAGAAAATTGCTGTCTTAGCAATACTGGGTTTTATGATTCATCAACACAGTTTGTCATTCTATTTATTTTGGTCATCTTTGACTTCTCATAGCAGTGTGTTTTAGTTTTCAGCGTGTAAACCGGGCACATCTTTTGTTAGATTCATCCCTAATTATTTCACATTGTTGATTCTACAGTATTGCTTTCCAATTTTAAAATTTTTTCCAAAATGTGTTTCTTTAGTTAAACTATTAAAATAGCTATGTTTATTATTTTGAGTAACATGTATGCTCCAGAAACAAGCTCATAGATTTTCTGACGGAAAAAACAGTAACTTTCTTGTATCTCTTCCAATTTCAATTTTTGATTGTTCACTGCTAGTGTACAATATATTTTTCATATCTATTTTGTATCTTCCAACCTTAATAAACTCACTTATTAGTTCTTTTCTTTTTCTAGACTCTATAGGATTTTTTTACATGGATGATAATGTCATCTGTCAATAAAGGTAGTTTTACTTCTTTCTTTCAAATACGAATACCATTTCTTTCTTTTTCTTGAGAGAGCAGGTATTAAGGAGAAAGCATTTAGTTTTTCACCAGTAGTATGATGCTACATGTAGGATTACTTGTAGACACTCTTTATCAATTTTGAGGAAGTTCCCTTCTATTCCTAGTTTATTGAAGGATTTTAAAAATGTTGAATGGCGGTTGAATTTTGTTAAATGATTTTTCTATGTTAATAGAGATGATGATTATGTGATTTTTTTCTTTTAGTTTTCTATTATAATGGATTATATTTATTGATTTTCAGTTGTTAAACTTTGCATTCTGGTTTACATTTCGCTTGATTAAAATGTATTATCCCTTTTTTTATGTTATTGAGTTTTGTTTGCTAAAATTTTGTTAATAATTTTGCATCTATATTCAGGAGAGGTATTGGTCACTAGTTGTACTTTTGTATAATGCTTTGTTTTGCTTTTAGGTCAACGTTGGCTTTATACAATGAATTGGAAAATATTCCCTTTGGTTTTCTGAAAACAATCACCAGTAAAGTCACTTGAAATTGGAATTTTCTTTGTAAGAATGTTTTTAACTACAAATCTAATTTTTCTAATAGATTTAGGGATATTCAGGTCCTATTACAGAGCTTTGGTAGTTTGTGTCTTTCAAAGAATTGGTCCAATTTTATCAAAATTATCAAATTTATTAATATAAAATTATTCATAATGTCCCCTTATTATCCTCTTAATATCCATAGAATATGTAGTGATGCACATCTCTCATTATTAATATTGGTAACTTGTGGCCTTTTTAATTGATCGTTATGGCTAGGGACTTGATTAAACATATTGATCTTCTCAAAGAACTAGCTCTTTGTTTTATTGGTTTTTGTCTATTATTTTTCTATTTTTAATTTCATTGATTTTTTTGCTTTAATCTTTATTATATCTTTTATTCTGCTTACTTTAGGTTGAGCTTACTCTGCTTTCTTAGTTTTATAAAACAGACCTGAGATTTATTTGAACGTTTTCACCTATTCTAATAAAGGCAACTTGTTCTGTAAATTTCTTAATCTAGTACTGCTTTATCTTCATCCCACAAATTTTATAGATTTTCATTTTCATTCACTTCAACTATTTATAATTTTCCTTTTGATTTCTTCTTGACCCATGGTTACTTGGATACATTATTTACTTTTTAAAAATGGGTGGTATTTTACAGATATTTTTGTTATTGATTTCTAATTTATTTCCATAGTAATGCTCTTTTTAGAGAATTTTAATTGTGATGTGACTTTCTGTAGTTTTCTTTGTCTCTTATGTACTTGGACTTTGTAGATATTCTGGATGTGTGGGTTTATACATTTAATAAATTTTGGGAATTTTTTATCCAGTATTTTCTCAACTAATTTTCTGCCCTTTATCCTCTCTCTTTACCTTCGGACAATTGAATTATACAGATATTAGGTCACTTGAAATTGTACCACAGGTCACTAATTCTCTCTTCATTTGCTTTTGAGTCGTTTTATCATTTTTTTTTTTCATTTTGGATAGTTTGCATTGCTATTTCTTCTAATTTTTCTTTGCAAAGTTTAGTCTGCTGTTACTCTCATCCAGTGCATTTTTCATGTCATATGTTGTAGTTTTTACCTCTAGAATTTAATTTGTAATTTTTATGTCTTCTATATCTCTATTTGAAAAGCTAAATCTCTCTGTAGCTTCTTATCATATGGAATAGAGGGTTTTTTAAATTAATTTATTTTTTGGCTGTGTTGAGTCTTCATTGCTGCATGTGGGTTTTCTGTAGTTGCGGCAAGTGGGGGCTGCTGTTCATCGTGGTGCACAGGCTTCTTATTGCAGTGGCTTCTCTTGTTGCAGAGCATGGGCTCTAGGTGCATGGGGTCTAGAGCACAGGCTCAGTAGTTGTTGCGCATGGGCTTACTTGCTCCGTGGCTTGTGGGATCTTTCCGGACCAGGGATTGAACCTGTGTCCCCTGAATTGGAGGGCAGATTATTAACCACTGCTCCACCAGGGAAGTCCCTAGAATAGAGTTTTAATACCTCTGTTAATGTTCTTTTCTGTTAATTCTAACATCCATGTCAGTTATGGGTTGATTTTGGTAGATTTTGTTTTCATGTTTTTTCCCATACTTTTGCATATCTAGTAAGTTTTTATTGCATGCCAGACCTTGTAATATTATCTATACTGAGTATTTTTGTATCATTATAAATATTCTTGAGCTTTGTTCAAGAATGTAGTTAAGTTACTCGAAAACAGTTTGATTTTTTTGGTTTGCTTTTAAGATTTGTTATGTGAGGTCAAACATTGCTTTAATGAGGCAATACCATTCTAATAACTCTACTAAATATCCCATGAATTACGAAGTATTCCAACTTGACTTGTAGGAACATTCATTTTTTCTGGCCCTGTCTGAGGTACTTTATTGTTTTCAGATGATTCGTTCTCTAGACTCAGGTAGTTTCTTAGCATACATGATCTGATCAGTACTTTGAATAGTTGAGGGAAACCCTTTTCAGAGCTCTGGGGTTCTTCTTCTTTGTAGCTCTCTCATCTCCGGTTCTCTGTCTTGAGAACTCTATCTGCTCTGGTCTCCATGAACTCTCAGCTCTGTCTCTTCAGTTATAGACTCTTCCAGGCTCTGCCTGTGTTCCCCTTCATAGATCACAGCCTGGAACTGTTGTCAAGACAGTGGTTTGAAGCAATAGTAAGGCTTAATTACTTCCTTTGTTTCCTGTCTTTTAGGCATCACTGTCTTTCATTGCCTGCTACCTGTTTTTAATGGTTTCAATTTTTTCACATTCAGTATCTATATTTTCACGTTGGCTATAATTGGAATTCCTGGTCAGTTCTATGATTACTTTCTAACAAAATATAGATTTAATCCATTTAAAGAAGTTTGGGGTTTCTGATATCAGAGTCTGAATACTTAATCTTTAAGTGGATATATTAAAGAAACATCTATTAATGTTTTAACAGCTGGTCATTTAAAATATGCTAGGTGATGAGTTTGTGTCACAAATCAATATACACTTTCTAAGGTTATGTGGTAAGTTTCTGAGTAGCTGCTACTCAGCTGAATTGACACTGTGGTGAGATAAGGTGAATAAGGAAAGTTTGTAAAAATATCTTGAAAAATAAAATCACGTTATGTAGCCATCTAAAATAAACCAGAAAAAAATGCTAATTGTTTTAGCAACTATCATTCTAAGTCATTATTTTTGTAAATTTAGTCAGAAAGAGTCCTATAATCAAAAACTCTTTTATAACTTTGAAAAGAGTTTTAGGTAGTTTTAAATTTTAAGTAGAGGCAAATCAACACCATCCATTAAGATGAGAAATAAATAATAAAATCACATAGATTGCATTGATGTAGTCCATAGGATGAAAAGGATTATTCAATTTAAGTTGATGAGCTACTATATCATTTTCTTCAAAGAACTAACATTTTAGAAAAATCATAGAGGACAAATGGAAAGCTTAAGCGTATCTGAAATGATGCATTGATGCATGCAAAAAAAAAGTAATTCAAACTTTATATAATTATACTAGCAATTAGGGGTGGTTTGTGAGGAGGAGTAGGCCAGGTGTAGATTAAATGCATCCAGAGAGGTGACCCCAGCTAGCACTTTCTAGTTAGGCATTGCATTATTCTGAAGGGTAGGCAGATACACCTTTACTTATGTCACAAAATTTTGATTTAAAGAACTCTTAGTTCACAGCTTTTGAAAGTTTTAAAATGAATTTTATGCCACTTTAAACAGCTGCAGTTAGGAGACAGAAAGGATTCTAATATAAACTGCTTGATTCCTTGTTACTCATTCATGATAAAAAAAAGTGAAAGATATATTGAATAACACTTTTTTTTTTTTTTTTTTTGCGGTACGTGGGCCTCTGACTGTTGTGGCCTCTCCCGTTGCGGAGCACAGGCTCCAGACACGCAGGCTCAGTGGACATGGCTCACAGGCCTAGCCGCTCCACAGCATGTGGGGTCTTCCTGTACCGGGGCACGAACCCGTGTCCCCTGCATCGACAGGCGGACTCTCAACCACTGCACCACCAGGGAAGCCCAACACTTTTTAATTATGTTTTAATGGTGATCCTACTTTTAAAGAAACTCTGGAAAATGTAGAAAAGATCATTGAAAAATAAGTAATATATGCTTTGATGACAATGTTGTTATCTTACTTAGGATATATTTACCTACTCATAAATCATTTATAAATAAAGGGGGAAGAAATGTGTACTTTCACCTCATTTGCTCTGTTGACAAGAGGCAGTGTGAAATCCACTCGTCAACAAGGGATAGGTGACCTTATTTAAATTAATTTAAGGCGAGATAAATTTTTGAAATCTTTACTAACAATAGCTATATGTTTGCATATTCCTGGTCTTTAGTGTAAAATAAATCATGAAAGTCTTTATTTTACAGAATTGTAAAAATATATCTTGAAAAGTTAAATAATTGACAAAGTGATGTAAAAGTTTACTATAGACTAATGATGAAGGCAAGGCTTCTTATTATTTTCAGTATTTTCTTAGTATTTTCTCTGCACTGGGAATATTTTATTAATAAAAGTGTATTTTGTTTATGATCTTGAACAGAGAGCATTTATAATGAACCAGATAATTAATTTATCTCAGTTGAATTATTATGAAACTATAACTTAACAAAATGACTCAGAAGCAAAACAAACCAAAAAAGGAAAACAAAAAGACCTACAACTTTTTAATTGAATGACTAAAGTACGTTTTCTCTACTTACTTTCTCATAATTCTTATAATAAGCGTATAACAGGTGTCATTTTTGGTTTTGTTTTGTTTTATTTTTCTCCACTTAGCCATCCCATCTGCCTTGATTACCTTCTGGGGAGGCATTTCTACCTGACTCTCAGCCCATGTAGTGTGGCGCTGTTGAGTGCACCCTGGTCCTAGGCTTGACAGGGATTCAATCCCTGTTCCAAACACAACGCAGCACCTCCCAAGCCACAGTGATTGCTTCAGGATAGTTACCTGACTAATGCCAAGCCACTCAAGTTCAATCAGGGCCATATTGGGTATCCTTACTTCAGTGACAGGGAAAGGATTTAAGGCTATGAAAAGACCCATTCAAAATTATTAGAGGAAATAGTACCTAATGCTCACTACAGGACTAGGAATAGACCTACGAACCAGACTGGAAAATCTTAGAATTCACAGAGAAGTGGATAGAGTACGCAGAAGTCTTGACTCAATAGTGGAAAATAATTAGCTTTAAAGTAAATATAACTCTAGCTCTTCCTTACAAATATTAAAAAGCAAGACCTGAAAGAATCAAACTGTTGCCCAGCAACTTAACTGCATCAAGGAAAAACCTTAATAATATTTTTATGAATACAAAAATATCCTGCACCCAACAAGTTATGATATCCAATTAACAATTACCAGGCATGCAAAGAAGCAGGAAAACACAACCCATAATGAGAAAAAATTAACAATAGAAACTGATTCAGAAATGACACATGTTAGAATTAGCAGGCAAGGGCACCGAACAATTATAACTGTAGACCTTATCTTCAAAAATTTAAGTAGAAACATGAAGATATTTTTTAAAAGACCCAAATTAAATTTCTGGAGATGAAAACTACAATGTCTGAGATGAAAAATACACTGTATATGATTAAAACACTGGGATAAAAATACACAGATTAGACACTAAAGCAGATAAGGTGAATGAATTTGAAGACTTCACAATAGAAACTATACAAAATGAAACCAAGAAAAAGATGGGAAATAAGGAAACGGCATCAGTGAGCTATGGCATCTACATAAATGTAACTAAAAAGTCACACAAATGTAACTAGTCAACAAGGAGCATGTTCATCAAGGTTACAGAATATGCAACTGATATACAAACATCAATTGTGTTTCTATATACTAGCAACAAACAAAGTTGAAATTGGAAAACAATATAATAGCATCAAAATACAAAATACTTAGAGATAAATCTAATAAGAGTTGTACAGTCTGTACACTGAAAACTAAAGGCACTGATGAGAGAAATTAAAGACCTAAAAATTGTAGAGATATAGTGTGTTGATGGGTCAGAAGACACAATATTGTTAAGATGCCAGTTCTACACAAATTGGTGTATAGATCCAATGCAGTCCCAGTCAAAATACCAGCAAGCTTTTTTAAAATGACAAGCTAATTCTAAAATTCATTCATATGGAATTACAAAGGACCTAGAATAAGCAAAACAAGTTTGACAGAAAAAAATCACAGTTAAAGGGCTAACACTAATTTCAAGCCTGTTGTAAAGCCACAATTATCAAGATGATGTGGCATTTGAATAAAGATAGACAACTAGATTAACGGAAGAGAAGAGAGAGCTGAGAAATAGACCGACACATGTTGGACAACTTATATTTAACAAAGATGCAATGGAGAAGGAAATGGTGCTAGAATAACTGAGTATCCATTTGCAAAGGAAAACACACCTTGGATCCACATGTTATACCATATATAAAAATGAACTTACAATTGATCATATTCTTAAATTTAAAATGTAAATATATAAAACTTCTAGAATAAAGTATAGTAGAAAATAGTGATCTTGGGTTTGGCAAAGATTTTTTTAAACAGGGCCCCAAAATCATGAACTATAAAAGAAAGTTACTAAGTTGGACTCTAAATTGAAATGTTTTACTCTTCAAAAGACACTGTTATGAACATGAAGTCAAGCCCTTTCATGAGAAACTGTTTGCCAAACACATATCTGACAAAGGACTTGTATCCTAGAATATGTTCCTAAATATTTCAACTCAGTAATGAGACAAACCACCCAATTAAAATGAAACTTTTGAACAGGGCCAACAATTTGAACGGAAACATCACCAAAGAAGATTTACAGATAGCAAATAAGCACATGAAAAGGTGCTCCATATTATTAATCATTAGAGAAATGCAAATTAAAACCACAGTGAGATGAAACTATTTACTAGAATGTTTACTGTAAAAAGGATCAACAATATCAAGTGTTAGAGACAATGAGAAGAAATGGGAGTCCTCATATATTGCTTGTGAGAATGTAAAGTGGTACATCCAATTTATAAAACAGTTGGGAAGGTTCTTTAAAAGTTTAATATACACCTACCTTATGATCTAGCTATTTCACTCCTAGCTATTTATCCAAGAAAAATGAAAGCATATGTCAGTTAAGTTTTTGTATCTTTATTCACTTATCCTGACAGGAAGCACAAAGTTGCTGGGTCAGAGCAAAGCAATTATTTACTCACGGAGCATCTTAGTGCCATTCCTTCATGCCTCAATAATCCACAACTGACACAGTGAGGGCCTAACGGTCCTGTGCGTGGGGAGGGATTTTCACCACAGGAGAGGAATTCCAAAATTATGAATTTTATATAGAGCAGCTGGCAAATATATCCCTTTTTTCCCTTCCAGAGAGAGAGCAAGATTTGAATGTAAGCAAAGCCTCTCTGGGGAGGGGAGAGAAAGTCTCTAGGGTCATTATCTTCTGAAATGTAAGTAAATAATGTCTTTAGGGAGAGATAAGTCTTCACATCTCTCTGGTTGTCTCTATCCTTAAGGATACTACTCAGTTATCTCTTAACACAAATGCCAATGTTCTTTGCTCAGAAAGCTCTGACCCATACAGAAAAGTGAAAATGTTCATTGAACATTGTTTCCCAACAATGTCCGTATACAACTTGTACATGAATGCTCATAGCCCCAAACTGGACACAGTACAAGTGTCCAGCAACAGATCAATGAACAAACAGTTGTGATATACCCACACAATGGAATACCACTCAATAATAAAAAAGCTATGAACTGCTGAAGTATACAACCACATGGATGAATCTCAAAAAAAAAAAATTGTGCTGAATAAAAAACGTCAGACCAAAAAAAAAATCATACTGGATGATTTCATTTATATATAAGTCTAGAAAATGCAAATTAATTTATAGTAATGAAAAGAAGATCAGTGGAGGCATGGGGAGAGAGACTGGGATGGGTAGGAGGGAAGGATTATGAAAGGATACGAGGTAACTTTTGTGGGTATATATTCATTATTTCTATTTTAGTGATGGTTTCATGGGTTTATCCAAGTGTCAAAACCTATCAAACCATACACTTTAAATATGTGCAGTTTATTTTATATTACTGTGATACAGCTGATTGAAAAAATTAGAAAAATCAGCCCCTCTAGAAATTATTTCTTTGAATTTCTGGTTTATGATTATATGGGGAGAGAAAAGAACAAAAATAGTTTCTCCTACTGTCAGGGAGATTATAAAGGCCACAGTGGTCAAGTGCCTCAGGATCACACTTAACCTGGGGGTTAGACTTAGGTGATCTCAGTCTGGGGACTGATGGAACCAGAGGAAATTCTTCAATCCATGTGTGAGGCTGCTCCAGTGCTAAAATAACATCTATGGAGTGTGATAAAGCTATGGATATGTGGCTATATTGGTAGATTTATGAGATGACAACTGATTTTTAAAATGCAGTGGATAACATTGCTGTGAGGCTGAAATGCTGAAAGCCAAAGAAATTTATGGTCATATTACTCAGGGTCAGGAAAATATTAAATCCTCCTTGGCTAGTTCTGGCTGGCTCACACCTTTCAAAAGGTGATATGGTGTGAAAAATGTTAAACCTGAAGGTGAGGCAAGTTCTGCAGATTAGGATGCTGCCAAAGAATTCAAAAATACCTGTAAAGTGTTACACAGAGAAAGGGTTATGTGGAAGAACAGGTTTTCAGTACAGATGAGACTGGCTTGTTTAACAAGTACATTGGAAAATGAACCTGTATAATGGCAAGGGGTGTTTTGGTTGATGAAAATTTTGTGGCCAGAGACTCATAGGAGTCTAACCTTGTATTTCTCCCTGGAGCAATAGTTCAGCGTTGGTAGCAACCTTATAGAACATAACTACTGCAAATAGCGAGAATCAGCTGTATGTATTTAATCACCTTTGTGTTTTTGTCTCCTACCAAATGGAATTTCTTCGCTACTTTATGTCAGTGAGTAATCCTTTTTATAACTGTTAGACGTTTATTTCCCTAAACAAATTTTTGTACAACTCTGGTCTGTTCCATGTGTGAACAATCAGAAATAATGGACACTTTCAGACTCTATGCATGAAAAATTAAAATATGCAGACTATAGGTAAAGATTTAAAAATTTCCTCTCTATGGCCACATCACAATCCAACCGGAAAAGTTTCTAGTAAACGCATGAGGCTGGCTTGGGTAGGGGACTGATCTTTGTAGTGGTTTTATTATTTTTAGAGGCATAGAACTCTATCATATACCTAGGGGTGGAAGAACCACAGCACTTAACACTACTGTTAGAGGCTTCCTGCATTAGAGTAAGAGTTACACATGTAGGACGTGAGGGACATGATTTAGTAGAACGTATAATAAGGTGATTAGGTTTACTATACTTTTATTTAAAGACTTTATAAGTAAATCAGTGTTATTATTCTTGAGGTAAATTGTTATGGTTGTTTTACTTCCTTTTCTTATATTTAACACGTATTTTCTATAGTCTTGTCTCGTACAGCCATTATGTAAACAATCTATATCATAGAAAGACACAGAGGTTATTAAACAGGTAAATTAAGATCACATGGTATATTAAGATGGTGAGAAACTCCATTTCAGTTTTTCAAACTTAGTATTAACCATCTGCCAAGTTATAGCTGCAGAACTAGCCATATGTTTAAATCATTTCTCTTATTCAGTGTACACAGTTTAAAAAAAGTCTTTAGCTGCTATTCTCCAAAAACACTGTGGAATGAATCTCAAGATATTTTCTTATTAACACAGGACAATTATTTTGAAGGAGTTTAGTTACAGTGATTAATAAGGAAATAACTCCTTGTATTACATTGAATACTTTTCAAGTGATGTCATTATATCTGCTTTTAGCTTTTAATTATTCATCGAATTTAGTAAAATTAGAAACTTTACATATATAATATATGTAAAACTGAAGCATACTATTTTCTTTTTCTAAAAGTTTCTTCTAATTATATATTTGGCAAGTACAGGATTTTTCATATTGAACTTGGTAAAGACTGTTAAATTGACTGTTTATACTTTATATGGAAACTTTTATTAGTCTATTGCCAAGAGCATAATGTTTGATTTATTGGCTTCTAGTTTTGCTAACTTCTGATATCATTTATAACTACGAAGAAAAATAATTAAATTTTTTTCATTTGAGCACACCCCTGTTCATAGCAGCATTATTCACAATAGTCAGAAGGTGGAAGCAACCCAAGTGTCCATCAACGGAGGAATGGATAAACAAAATGTGGCATGTTCATACAATAGAATATTATTCAGCCTTAAAAAGGAAGGACTTTCTGACACATATTGCAACATGGATGAACCTTGAGGACATTATGCTAAGTGAAAGAGGCAGTCCCCAAAAGACAAATACTGTCTCGTTCCATGTATATGAGGTGTCTAGAATAGTCAAACTCATAGAAACAAAGTAGAATGGTGGTTATCAGGGGCTGGGGAGAGGGAAAAATGGGGAATTGTTTAATGGGTATAGAGTTTCAGTTTTGCAAGATCAAAAAGTTCTAAAGATTAGAGACTGAAACTACACATGTGGCAGTAGTAGACGTTATAGTATAGGGAAACAAGGACAGGACGTTGATCTGATTTCCTCATAAACTTGCTGAAAACTTCTGGTTGATCAATCTTTGAACCTCAATTTCTTCAGGTGTTTAAGGAGTAGTTTGGACTGGACAATTCTTGAGGCACCTTCTGCCTTTAACATTCTGTGATTTTGATCCACTGCCCACGCATAGCACAGGAGAAACATGGCTGAATAGCAGTTCATTTGAAAAAGTGACATCACTTCCAAAAATGCAAATGTAAACTTAGATTAATTAATAAAAGCATAGCCCATTAGCAAATGGAGATCTGTTAAGAGGAGAGGGATCTGAGTGGAGAAGGGCCTTGGGGTCCATGGTGAATATAAATGAAGTAAGGAACTGGATGAGAGAAGACTAAAGAGGCATGATGACTCTCAATAAATATTTTAAATGCTATCCCATGGAGGAAGGACTCGTTATCATCTGTGAGTACCACTGGGCAGAGCTAAAAGCCAGGGCTTAAGTTCCAGAGAGGCAAGTGCTAGGAAGTATCTAAGATTAAAGAGGCGAAAGCATAGGGAATATAGCCAATAATATTGCAGTAACTTTGTATGGTGACAGATGGTAACTAGACTTATTGTTGTGCTCATTTTGTAATGTATGAAAATATCAAATCACTATGTTGTACACCTGAAACTAATATAATATTGTAAGTCAATTATACTTTAATTAAACAAAAAACTAAATAGGTAAAGGCTAGATAATATGCGTGACGGAGTTCCACATGCAGATTCTATGACTTATATTTGTCTGGAGAATGTCCCTGCAGTAAGGTCCCTGGCTACCTCCTTCTAGATCTTTCCTTCTGGTTTCACTAAGCTCTTCCTCTTTCTTATGGTTTCTCTTGTTTCAGAGTAAGCTTGATGTCTATCCTTAGATTTTTTTAAAAAAATTAAAATTAAGGTATAATATATACACAGTGAAATGCATAGACCTTTTTTTAAATTTTTTTTTTTTATTTATTTATTTTTGGCTACGTTGGGTCTTTGTTGCTGCATGTGGGCTTTCTCTAGCTGTAGCGAGCGGGGGCTACTCTTCGTTGCAGGGCATGGGCTGCTCATTCTGGTGGCTTCTCTTGTTGCGGAGCACGGGCTCTAGGCATGCAGGCTTCAGTAGTTGTGGCATGCGGGCTCAGTAGTTGTGGCTCACAGGCTCTAGAGCAGAGGCTCAGTAGTTGTGGCGCATGGGCTTAGTTGCTCTGCGGCATGTGGGATCATACTGGACCAGGGCTTGAACCCATGTCCCCTGCATTGGCAGGCAGATTCTTAACCGCTCTGCCACCAGGGAAGCCCTGAAATGCACAGATCTTAAGCATATAGTTTGATGAATTTTGAAAGATATTTAACCTCCATTTAACCCACACCCTACTCAAAATATAAAACATTTTTAACACCTCAGGAAATTCCCTTGGATTGCCTTTCATTCAATCCTTTCCCTAAGAGATAAATACTGTTCTGACTTTTATCCATGGATTATTTTCTATTCTTCATATAAAGGGAATTACATGATATGCACTCTTTTCTGCCTGACTTCTTTTACCCAATGTAGTTTTTTAGGGATCCATATTGTATAAATAGTTTGTTCTTTTTATTGCCGAGTAATATTCCATTTTATGGCTATAGTACATTTAGTTTATCCATTCTCCTAACAGTGAATATTTGGGCTGTTTTCCACTTTTTGGCCATTTAAAGTAAAACTGTTATGAACATTTTTTAAACAAGTCTATGGACTTACGTTTTCATGTCTCTTCAGTAAATATCAAGGCATGGAATTACTGGGTCATAGTATAGGTGCATGTTTAACTTTATAAGAAATTGCCTAAGAGTTTTCCAAAGTTGTAGTATTTTACACTTCCACCAGCAATGTAGGACAGTTCCAGTTGCTCCACATCCTTACTAAAATTTTGTACTGTTAGTATTTTCAATTTTATCTATTTTAGTAGGTGTGAAATGGTATCTCAGTGTGATATACCGTTAGTTTTCACTAAATGAAACTACGTTTTTTGTGAATTTTGAAAATTCTCAGGCGGAGTTTTGACCTCTGCTAACTACAATTGCATAACATTTTGTAAGACCTTGATGGGCTGCAATTACCAGTAAGTTTGACACATAGCGAGAACAGAGAGCACAATTTTATCATAGGAGGGGGTTTGGAGAGAGCCAGGATAAATACAATGGTTTTTGTTTCAATGGATCTATAAAGCCTATGAAATTCATTGCAGTATTGTGAGGTGTGTCAGTTTCTGTACATGTGTGTCTGTGTATGTCTATGTGTGCGTGTTTGTGACTTTTTTACTAGGGAGTGAACCATGAAAGTCTAAAAGTGACCCATGATCTTCAGGAAAAAATAGTTAAGTAGGTAATTGATGCTTGGGAATATTGTTTCCAATTTTTTCTACATATACTGTTAATGTTGGATGAGCAATTTATTAATATTTGCAAGAATTTAAATAACTATAATTTATATTTGTTGTATGTTTCATCTTCTTCTCTTCTCATTTCTCTAGCTCCCTGCGGAACTAAATAAAAACACTGACCCTGCTCATCATCACGTAATGTGCTACAAAGCTTGAGATTTGCTCAGCTGCTTTAATGTGTTAGAACATAGGGCCTTGCTTTAAGGGGAGTTTCATCAACTTTTAGAAAGCTTACTGTTCATGTTTGTCTAATCCCATAAGAGTTGAATGGTCTCAGAATTTTCACTCTCCATGAAGAAATAAAAGACGGAAAAGACCCATTCGGCAGCCTGGTCCTGTGCCAATGAAGGATTACCTTCTCAATAGCCCTGGAGATAATTTTCACTTTAGCAATATTAAATTAATAGACTTGAATCGCTTGCCTTAAGAGACCATTTCAGAGAACAAATAACTGCTTGGGCTTATACCAGTTCTATATTTAAATTATAATATAAAGCGTTCTAAGCACTAAAAGCTAGATCAATCCTGATCAACGTCAGTAGCTTAGATTATCTTTGCCAACTATGTGTTACTGATCCTCTTACTCTTCAGATTTTCATTTCAAAAACAGTGAATGTTATCCCTCTCTGTAAGAGGAATCCACAAGTATTTACAGTAAAAGAAAATCTTCTTAACCTTTTAAATTTGGGTTTGAGAGTCTTCCTTGAGTTGACCATAAATTGGTGGCAAAATCTGTACTTGAGTGCAAAACAGGCCACAACAGTCTTGATTTTGTTGCAGTAAAGCAGCAGGAACCTGGCATTGCTATCTACAGTGGATACAGCATTCTCTGTATTGCCACCTAAACTTTGATCTTTTCTTCTCGGGACTGGTTTGGTGTGAGACACAAGGATTGCAGAGCCACTTTAGTTCTTATTTTATATAATTAGCATTGACCACCATCTTCTTTTTTTGGCCACTACCTTTCTGAAATCTCCTGCTTACCGTCATGTCTGCTGTCACATGACCAAAATGGTTTGCTGTAGATCTGAGAGCAAAATCCCAGATTTATATAGGCTTTCAGATTTGTGTGGATGTGAATCTTACTGTGTCACTTTTCCTTGTGCATTACAAGATTTATATTATTGCCTTTTCTTTGTTTTGCTTTCTCTTAGATTCTCAGCAGTCTAGTTTCTGGTCCATTAAAATCACGTCCTTATTGCCAACTCCAAGTGTATAATCTCATTACTTATCCTTCTGGAGTTCATCATTGCCTTTGTTTCTTTTTCCTCCTTGAAATCGCACCTCAGGATCTAGAGGAATAGTTTTTTCCTCCATTCTTGTTCTTTTATTTTAGATGGATCTTTTGACCTTTGTCTAAGGGTTTTTTGCTTTAACTTATCCCAGTTACCATCATTCTCTGGGAGATTGTTTTCTTAAGACTGCTACCAATTGCTCTGTATTTCCCTCTTTTTATTGGGGTAATTTGTGTTGGAAGAAAGCATGTAATTATAAAAGGTGTGTCTTAGATATGACTGGTGAACCTGGCACACAGCCTTGTAAAGTTAGAAATCCAATCTCATCTGTACTCCAAAGTGATAAGATGCTGGCATGTTGAATCATGCAAACAGACCTCACAAAAGACGAGTATAAAAACAAGAATGTAGCTTATTAATTTAAAATGAGAAATATAGCTAATAGAAAAATCAGGTATTTCTCTTGGCATGACTTGCCCCCCCCCTCTCTATAGGCCAACTACTTGGGATTAGTGATGATATGATTAGAGTGAGGGGTATTAGTTAAATGGACTTGATGTGTAATAGCAACCATCTTTAGGAGCTTATGGTGTCCATCTATATAACAGAAATACTCCAGCCAGGTCAGGTCTGTGCTTGTGCCTGCCTGGAAAGGTATCTTCTCTCCTGTAAGTGTTTGTATTACCATAGTGGATGTTTACCTCTGTGACAATCTTTTTTTATGCTCTTACAGCTGCACAATCTTTTTTTGAATGACGTTTTCTTAGCTCAGTTATATCAATAATGTTGATTAGGTTATGGTCAATTCTTGCTGGCCAAAGACCATGTCTTTATATCTACTGTATTTGCTTTCTTAGTTTAATTATTGGAGGAAAATCCCAACTGCCCTTATTTTCCCCTGTGTTCTTTCATGACTTTGATAACCATCCATTTGATTACATACGGATTTGTTTTTTTGTTTTTTGTTCTTTTGTGTGTGGTACGCGGGCCTCTCACTGTTGTGGCCTCTCCCGTTGCAGAGCACAGGCTCCGGACACGCAGGCTCAGCGGCCGTGGCTCACGGGCCCAGCCGCTCCGTGGCATGTGGGATCCTCCCGGACCGGGGCACAAACCCGCGTCCCCTGCATCGGCAGGCGGACTCTCAACCACTATGCCACCAGGGAAGCCCGGATTTGTATTTTTTAAAATGCAGGTCATGCTATATCCAGAGTATTATTTTGATATTTGCTCTGAAAATAATATGGCAAAACAATATGCATGCTTCTAATTCCCCTCCTATCTACTTCTAAGCACCTGGCAAATATCCTTTCCTATTATATTCAACATATTTCTTTCTGGAGGCATATGTATACTATGTACATTGGGTAAAATAATGTACGTAAGGAAAACTGTAGGTTGAAACAGGAATTTGAAGCTTCAGCATTTGTAGTAATTTATGAGACGTAGCACGCCCTGTATTAGAAGCAGAGATGAGCATGTTATCATATTTGTCTCGGGATTCAAAGTATCTTAGACGAGGTAGATATACAGCTGTGCTATAGGGAGGGCAGGGGCTTCTGAGAAGTCATATTTGAGCTTTGCAAAAAGAGAGTAGAATTTTCCTGGTCAGGCTGAAGGAGCACACTGCTCCTGTGTTTGGGGAAGTTGAGTTTGGCTGTAAGTGGAATACAGAGCAAGAGGTGAAGGTGATGAAGGCAGAGAGATCAACAGGTGATTCTGAAGACCTTCTCTATGCTGATGAGGGATCTTGACCTCTTCCTATAGGCAAATTGAAGCAATTGCAAATACAGAGCTAGAACTTGAGAGAGAGAGACAGAGCTGGAGACATGGATTTGGGAGAGATCGTAGATCACTGAAGCTGACTCCAATCAGAGACAGCCAGTAGATAAAGAAGAGAAATTAAGAGGTTCAGGAGGGCAAGAATCTGTCCCTTGGTGTGGTCATGGATTCTTGTTTGGGAATAAATTGAGAGACCAAAGATATCTCATGGATGTTAGGGAATATCTATGCAAAGCAGGTATTCTGGAAATCCCTGAAAGTGTCCTATTGAAAGGTGATTCTTCCAGGCAAGGGAGAACAACCAGTAAAGGGTCTCTCCACCTCCCATCCCACAACCCCTGGGTCGTGTTTGGACTACAGCCTTGCAAACATAAGTCAAGTAGTGTAATGACTTTAGTTGTAAAATTGTCACAATAGTTATTCATTTATCATACCCTCAAGCCTCTGACACTCATTTCTTTTTATGATTTCTAAACTTTGTCATTTATTTTTGAATTCCATGCCTTGTGTTTCTTAATTTCTTTAGTCTAGTAATAAACTTTCTTTTCCATCAACTTTATTTCTTCTAACTCCTTTGCTTCTTTCTTTTGGCACCACGTTGAAAATGATCCTCACCCTTTACAGTTTTCACATGTCCATGTGTTTCTCTTTGCAACAGAGTCCTTTCCTGGTTTCAGAGCACTCTTTCAGTGTCTTTCTGTACATCTTTATATATGCTCTGTCCTTTCCCTCGCCTCCATTCAAATAACCATCCCCTCCTTTTTCTTACTTCATCTAGTAAAGCCTTGTCTAATATTTTTCCCCACTATCCCTTTTCTTAAATAATTTACTGGCCTCTGTCAATCTCTTCTTAAGTTTAAAGCTTGCTTTGAAAGAAGCCCTTCCTTAATTTATCTCACAGCACACCTTCATCAATCTTAGGTACTACTTCTGAGAAAGGAACTGTCACATTTGAACAGTTGTCCAGTTTGGGATGTACACTTCTTGAAGGAATGGATTGTTCTTTCATACTCATATATCTTTCCCATATTTTTGAATTTTTAAAATCTGTTATATATCATGAATAGAATTCTAATTGAAAAAGATTTGAAACCAATGTTTCTAGAATTTATAGGTCCTGGTACTACACCATGTGTGCACATATATTTATCATGTGGAGAGGGTTCATAATTTTAGCTAATTCTTAAAGGTCTCCAGGATGAAAATAAACATGCTTACTTAAGACTATAAAGGTCAAGATCTTACCTTCAACTTTTGCAAGGAATAAGTTTAATTAGCTTTTTATATGAACTTAAAATAGTTGTGTATAATTGATCTCACTACTTTTCTTTTTTACCCTGTCTGGTTGGTATTAATATTATATTTTATTAACTTACAGATCACTTTCAACAAGATTTTATATTTATGTACTGTCTTCCCACAAAATTAGCTATTTTATAATGATTCTGAATGTAGCTTTACTTCAATTTGTTCTTTGAAAAAACTTATTTTTTTCAAAGAACAAAATCAGAAACAGGAAAATGGGAGCTTCTGGCAGCCTAGCAGCAAAGTGTGTAATTTTCTAGCCATTCAGCTGCCACCTGCCCTGCCACCAGAGATTCAGTCTAATTATACTCGCTGATCTGAGCCAGCCACTGAAAGAGATATGATGTATGTGAAAGGGGAGGTTCTTTGAAGAGTTAAAGCAATCTTTCTTTAAAAGCTTGCTCTGTTTTTGCCTTGATGCGTGCTTTCACTGACTCTTCCTGCCCACAATGTAAACCCAGATTCCATACAAGTAGGTGACAGAGCGGAAGCTGAAGGTACTAACATTAATCACAGGAAGTTCAATTTTTCTAGCCTTCAGTTCCACCAAGTGACAGGGTGATTTTTACTTTTCTCTTCTAGAATCCTAATGTGCTGAATGATATTTAGGGTTCACACTCTCCTCAAAGTATCCAGATGTCAATCTGACAAATGACCATGTTTTCTATAAGATGCCAGGGATTGATTAGATCGTGGACACATCTGGCTTGTTTTCTTTTTTCCAGCAAAGGGGAAGGTTTGGTAAGTTCTCACCTGCCCCGGGGTCAAGGTTCTGGTTGACCCTTTGGAATCAAGTAGTGATTCTCCATTTCTAAATGTGTCAAAGGCTCCCATGGCGATCAGCTTATCTGACGTTGATATAGATACTGCATGTTTAGTTTAGTGGCTTTTCACTCAGTATTTTAATTCCTATAACTAGAATATTAGGGGAGTGATGTTACATGTATTTAGATTAAATGCATATTTGTTGGACAATCAGTTATGACTTTTGAAGCTCTATTTTATTCAGAATCTAAGTAAATTTAATTTATAATAGTGCCTCTTAAGATTCATAGAATAGGCCTTTTTAGTAAAACCATAGTATAGACAAGTTCATATCTTAGTTTAATGTCCAAGTTTCTTTTGGGACAAGTGATGGTGTTATTGCTTTATAAAATAATGCAAATTTTGTCATCCTTTGGATTAAGTTTTAAAGCTTCCTTATTTTAGGAAAATTTGGTTAATTAGCTAAGTGTCTAATTTTCCTGGAACTTTTAAGTTTAAGGCTCAAATTGTTCCAGTCTAGAAACTTGAGTCAAAACTCACTACTGCTCCTTGTTTCTGCCTCTTTTCATTTTGCTGACTTTAATGTATCATCTTTTTCCTCAAAGTATTTCTCACCTCCTCCCTATGCACTATTTTCCTAAATTACTTTGACTGTATAAATATGACTTGTTATACTTCTTATAAGAGTATTTTAATAGTAAAATCAGTGGATGTGGTAGGCAGTGCAGGATGGTGTATTAGTTTTCTAATGCTGTGTAACAAATTACCACAAACTTAGTGGTTTTGACACAATGCCCATTTATTAGCTCAGAATTCCATAGGTTAGACGTCCAGCTCAGCATGGCTATGCTCAGGGTCTCACAGGCTGAAATTAAGACATCAGCTGAAGTGAGTTCTTGCCTGGAGGGTCTGGGGGAAAATATCTTCCTCCAAGCTCATTCTTCTTGGCAGAATTCAGTTCCTTGAGGTGATAGTCGGAGGTCCCCATGTCCCTGCCTGCTGTCAGCTGGGGGCACTCTAAGCTCCTGAGGCTGCTACCTTCCTTGCCTTTTGACCTTCCCCATCACCCAGCCAGGAAAGGTGCCTTGAGCTCTCCTTGGCTTCTTGGCATATTTAAGGGCTATGTGATTAGCTTAAAACCATCCAGATAATCTCCCTTTGTTAAAGACAACTGATTCAGGTCCTTAATTACATCTGCAAAAATCCCTTCATTGCAGTACGTATATTAGGGTTTGATTGTATAACTGAGAGAAGCTGTGTGTACACCAGAGGCTGAGAATTTGGAGGGACATCTTAGAATTCTGCCTGCCACAGATGGCTAACCTATCTGTCACTCCTAATTCCTTTCTGCCATACCATATGCATTATAGAAGCTGGAAAGCCACTGGTTTTCCAGGCTCCCTTCCAGGTAGGATAACTATTTGACCCGGCCAATGAACCATTAAGAGGGAATTCACCAGAAAGCAGCTGAGAAACCTTTGCTTTCCTGATAAACAGGTATTCCCAGAGCTTTTCCTTCCTGTATGGAATATAGGAATGATTCTTTGAGCTACTTTGGCCACCTGGTGTCCATGAGGTGACAAACGTATATACCAAGCCATCTGGGTACAAGTATGCACATGTTTCTCTTGACCATCGATTGATGATGTTCTTGTTTGATAAAACAGTGCTAGGGTAGTGGAGAAAAAATATCAACAGTCCTTGAGGGCATTGTTGAGCTACTGTGTCAGGCTTAGATCTTTACACTTCCAAACTTCTTAATTTTGAGCGACAATTAATTGTGTTTACTGACAAAGCTGCTATTATTCGTGCTCAAAACACTCCTAACGATAAAAGGCAACAGGGTAAATTAATATTTATGAGTAGTTACTAAGTACCAGCCATGGTGCTAGATGTTTTATACATTATTTCACTAATATTCACAGCAATTCTGTTAGAAAGGAATTCGTATTATTCTTGTCCAGAGTTCTGCTGTCACAGAGATAGCATATGCTGGAGTACAATTTCAAGACAAATCTGCCCGGCTCCAAGTGCCCATATTTATTTCACTAAATCATGCTGCGTCTCTTAAAGGTTTAGTTCTATTCCTGACGGCTTCTCAATCCTGTTCCTTCTTAATGCTTCATCATAATAATTTTGGTATTTTGCATGCTTATAGGTACATGACAGTAGTATAAGTATTTAGAAACTTTATGCTATGGACTGAATTGTGTCCCCCTCAAATTCATATATTGAAGCCCTAACCTCCAATGTGATGGCATGTGGAGGTGAGGCCTTTGGGAGATAACTAGGTTTAGATGAGGTTATGAGGGTAGGGTCCTCGTGATGGGATTAGTACCCTTATAAGAAGAGACACCAGAGTCCCCACCCACTCCCGCCATGTGAGGACACCAGGAGAAGGTGGCTGTTTGCAAGCCAGAATGCAAACTCTCACTCACACCTCACCACGCTGGCACACTGATCTCAACTTCCAGCCTCCATAACTGTGAGAAATGCATTTCTATTGTTTAAATCACCCAGTCCATGATATTTTGTTATGGCAGCCTGAGCACACTAAGACAGGTGATAACCTGCCAGGTCCCCCTTCTCCTGAATCAACATCCCCAAAGCCCACCCTCCACTTTGGCTGTAGTAGATGTTGACTGTACTCTTCAATCCTTGCAAACTATCAGGACTTTTTATCTTTGCTCCATAACCAGATGAATTTAAACCTTTCACTAGGGGCAGAAGAAATTGCTGAAGGCAAGAAAAAGTATTTAGATTATCTATCTTTCCAGAAAATTTATGTCTGCCTGGGGACTATTCTTCCAAGTTAGTCCCTGGGAGAGGTCTCTAGCCACTGTGGGCATTTTAAGTGGGTGTAACTCACTTCTGTAAACACCTGATCTCTGCCCCTTAGACCACTCTATTATTCATGTTTCTTCTAAAGGAAGATCTCTGGGGTCATGAAACTTCAATCTAAATCTTGAACTTATCATAGCTCTGTCATCCTTGCAGTATATCCTCAGAAAGCACCAAGCAATGTGTATATACATTATCATTAGCTAAAGCATTGAACTGCAACCCCTACTTTATCTTTTACTCCAGTGAAGCTGGTCTAAACCACAAGTGAGCCTCAAGAACATTTTTACCTTCATTCTATAATGGACCAGACTAAAAGGAGAAAAGGCTTTCTCCTCCCACTAGATACATATATGATTTTGCCCTTAGTTTCCACTCAAAAAACGGGGAGAGAAAATTGGGAAAGAAGAAAAGGGGAACTTCATCTCACATTGGTGGAAGTGCCCCATTTGTGTCTCCTGCCTTTAACACCACTCTGGTCCCATAAGGCTTCCTTATTAAAAGGTATTATTATTCCACCCTCCTCCTTAACTTCCTCAACTCATCTTAGAAAGAGCTCTGTGGAGAAAAATGGAAACAGGTCCCTCCAAAAGAGTGGTTCTATTAAAGTTCAATGTATAATTCCACTTACTAAAAGCTGTACCTCCATAGAATCTGGCCTCATGGTCTCCTTAGAACTACATTTTGTTCATCTTTTCAAGAGGAGAAGTTCAGACGTAGAAGTGAGGAGTAAAGAAAAATTTGGGCTCCCACTTCTGCAGTGATTTTCAAAGTCTTTAGCCACATACACTTTATTCTAATAAAACCTTACCTGGACTCCCATTTTTACAACTCTAATAAATTCAGAGATTCTCTGGTTGAACAAAGGAGTAGGCGGTAGCCTAGGTAGTTGGAGCACTGTTGGAAATAACTGACTTAGAGGTTAGAAGATGTGACCAATATCTCCTGGTCCAGGCCCATACTCCTAACATGCAGGTAGAAAATAGGTCATGGGGATGGAGAGAAGACTGGGCCTGAACTTTAGCAAGTCCACAGCTATCTTTTGTCTTATTCACTTTGACAGTTGGTGTGTACCATGTATAGGCAGAAGCTAAGTCCTGTTGAGCTGGTACATGAAACCTTTTTCTGCTGCATAAAATGTCTTCATTCAAGAGGTTTATGGTTTCTAGACAGCAATCCTGACCTGCTTCAGTCAACGCAGGAGAAAAAAGATAGGTGCAAGATACTCCAATTAGGCTCCAGCATCTCCTTCGTCTGTACCCTTACACATACTATAAGGAGAACCAAACTCAAGTTATTTTTTAAGAATCAGAATTTCAGAAAGCCTGACTGTGAGTTTCTTAGGATCACAGAGCTTTCCTGGTGCCCAGGGCAGAGGATGGAGAGACCAGTGTTATCTGCTCAGTCCACTTCCAGGTTTCTTTTACAACCTCTGATGATCTGTTGATTTTCTTGGTATCAGGTCTGTTTCTGCACATGAGTAATTGGGGGCAGAGGCTGACCCTGCTGTTGTATAGAAGTAATTGATGACAGTAAATTTATCCCTTTGTGTTGCTCAGGTATAGAGAGTTCTTTATTTCACACTACATCATAAATTACCCACCTACAGCCAGGTTCTGAAATTGTCTTTCCCAACTTCAGTTAAAGTTCATGGAGTTTGATGTGTGGATTTAGTATAGGATTAATTCCAGAGCCATGACCTTAGACCTTCTTACACATGGGTATTTCATGTATGGCATTTCCTATTAAGATAGAATCTGATTAGAACATAGATGCTTCTCCAGAGAAACATTGGAGAAACAATGTTTGGTTGCAGAAGCAATCCTCAGATACATGTCTCAATTACCACTAAGCCCCCTCCTTCCAAAGCCCTATTGATGTGGACTGTTTTTGCTTTGTTCTTTTGATTATAATTTTTTTAACTTTGATTTTCATGCCACTTTATATTTAACCAGTCATATGTAAAAATATTAAGTTAAAGGAACCATGTGAAAATGTACCCAAAATAAAAGGACAAGCCCACATTTAGAGTTGTGAATTAGAAGAAAGAATACATTGACTGGAACTAGTGAACACTTGAAACAAAACCCTATCCCATGGTTCCCTCTTCCAAGGCCAGATTCATAATTCCTAGGAACCTAGCCTAGTTTTGACCACCCTCAGCTCAGTTTTCCAGTGTTGCCCTTACCACTGCTGCTATTGACACTAAGTATAATCCCTGTCTCTGCTTAGATAATTGGTGTCCCAGTTATTTCTTTGCTCATCATTCTGTTGTTTTTGTGGATACGCTGAAAAGAAGAAACAGTTTAGTCCCAAATCTATAATCACAAACATGCTTGTCTCACATAGAATTTAGGTATTTAAATGTTTGTGTATATGCCAGGTATAGGAACCAAAACGAAAAATTAGAATCTTGGAGGTTACCTGGGAAATGTTTCTTTCAATTTGAAATGCTCTGACTCTGATGGGAATGTTGAAGTCCTCAAAACAGAAAGTAAATTCACTAGTAAGTTGGAATTTCCAATTTGTTTGTGAACAATCTAATTTTATGTACTAAAGAGGTTATAAATTTCTTTAGAATGTTCTGTGACATTCAGTAGTCAGTGACAGAGAGCAGTAGACATGAGTAATGGGCAAGGAAAGCATGATTGCCAAGAAGTAACTAAAATAGACAGTAAAGGAAATGTCCATGTTGCAAGGACTTTGGGGCCCGTAGGGAGAGATCTGCAGAACTCTTGTGGTTCAGCAAGGTCTTGACGACCCCGGATGGAAAGGGAGAGTTGAAATAAGATTTATTCTAGATTTCAAGTCCTCTGTGGCATGAGGGAAAGAAGGAGTGAGAAAGAAGCCAAAAGAAAAACTATGAGGTAATTACATACATACCTTAGTGGAATAATTGCTAGAAATGCAAAGGGGTTGCCTGTGTGTAGCAAGGTGATGCAGCATTGGGCTTACACTTTAAATAAAACATCTCTGGATCCTATCTCTGTGCCCTTTCCTTTCCAAAAGTCCTTCAACAAGTAGCTTAGCCATTGTAACTATCAGTTTCTTCACCTGTAAAACAGAGGTAAAAATGGTACCTATCTAATAGGGTTATTTAAAGATTAAGTGTTAATGAATATAAAGTGCTGGCCCATGTAAATGTTCTATATATGTGAATTGATACTTATTAATAATTATTGTTCTAATTCTAATTATTTTAATTCACTCCCACATCAAACTTTGGGATCAATCCTATAACAAGGGCTGCCGGGACCCTCTGTCAATAGTCTCAAGTTCAGCACCAGTCTTACTGCAGGTTCTGCTTGAATTACTTTGTCCATTCATGCATTTATTCATTCAACAGATGTTTATTGACTCTCTGCCCCTGAGGGAATTGTATTCTAGTAGAGAATATTATTATAAACAAGAAACATATTAACAGGCCAGATAATTTTGGCGAATGATAAAGACTATGAAGAAAAGTCAAGTGAAGGAACCAAAGGTGGGTGGAGTTGGGGAGACTGCTGGGAAGTATGGTCAGGGAAGGCCTTTCTCAGCAGACGGCATTTGAACAGAGACCTGCATGAGGAGATGGAGACACCACGGGAAGATATTTTAGGAAAAAATTCCAAGTAGAGGAAATGGTAGAAATAAAAGCAGAGAGATGAGAAAGACTTTGGTATATTCGAGTTTCAGAGCTTCAGAATCAATACCGGAGTACCTAGACCACAGGGAACAAGGATGCTTCTGGGATGAGAAGGGGCTGGTGAGGCTGGGAGGGCAGATCGCCAAGGCCCTGAAAGCTGGGGTGAGAGGTTTGGGTGGTTTTATCCAACTGCCTAATTAAGTTGCTGCTTGATCACCACAAAAGCCACTCAAACTGGTATTATCTTTAGACAAGCCTTTAACAATATTTTTGGAGGGTGAGAACTGGAATACAAGTGTTATTTTAATATAGGGCCTTCATTATTTTAGTGCTTTCAATAACCTACCATATAAGAAGGTAGCAAATTTAGGAACATTAAGTTTTTCAGGATCCCTGTTGATCTCTCCTAAGGGGCCCAATGCCTCAGCCACCTTCCTCTGAACCATCAACACCTTTCTCCTGGGCCATAGGAGCTGTCTGCCACTGCCTCTGTTGATTTATCAGATATACAGAAGATCATCTGGGGTTTTCACTCAAGCTGCAGGCATAGGCCTGAGTTAACTCCTAATGCCAGAAGGATTTTTGTTGTTAACAAGATACTTGCATTCAGTTTCAGACTTTCCACTGACCTCCCCAAAGTGAATTTAACCTATATATTCTGATCCAAGGATCCAAAACCAAAAAAAAATTATCCTGAAGGAACACTTATGTGCTCTAGTAAAGAAGTATAATGATGAAAAAAACATTATTCTGTAGACCAGAGGAGCCCAAATGTGAACCTAAAATGAGGTCAGTCCCTGCATTCACTTTGTATCCAGAGGCCTGGTGACCCATCCTTTAGAAGTCCTATTCACTGAGATGCAGGATTCACTCCTGGGCCTTCCTAAGGTCCAGTAGTACTTTCTCATCAAAATTTATGAACCTAGCTTCAAGTTATTCTCATTAGACGTCCAGGATTAGATTTACCCCTTAAATGTGAGAAGCCTGCCTCTAAGCCAAAGACATCATTCCTTCTCATTCAACACAGACTTACTTGGTACGTACTATGTGCTGTCGTACAAAGATGTGTTAGATGTTCAGGTAATAGCACTTAACATTATAGCCCAGACCTGGTCGTCTCTGTGGTAAAGTAAGTGCGGAAGTCCCAAAGCTCCAGAGAGCTGACAGTGCTGTGAGTGCACAGAGCAGCATGTTAACACAGACGGTGGGTCTATGCTGGGAGCTGGGTGAAGAATAGAATTTAGCCACATGTGAGGTGTTGTATTGGGAGGGAGCTGAAACTGCGGGCAGGTTGTATAATTCTGTGGTGATGACAACATGAATCTCTCTGTATATTATTTGAGGAATTACGTTATTTTTAAAAGAAAATTCTTTAGATAAAACAATTTACAAAGTGATTGAGAGGCAACTTCTTTGTCTCCTGTAAAGTTACCCTCAAGATCTCAAAAGGCTTATGGTAGATTGTATTCCTGGCCCCAGGAATCTGTGGCTTTTGCTGTGTGACACTGCTGTCCCTCCCACTAAAGGTAAAGTGAACTCCCACCTTGACTTTCTGCTTACCCTGTGACTTACTTGACCCATGAGCTGTTAGCAGATATGCAAGCAAAAGCTTGAAATGGACTCACATGATTGAGTTTGCCTTCTTGCACTTTTGCTATCCCCATGAGAAGAACCTCCCCTGGGTAGATGCTGCCTATTCAGCATGGTCCCAGAATGAACATACACAGAGCTGCCCTGATCCAACTTGTAATGAGAAAATAAGCCTAGACCCAAGGAAAACTTAAAGCGGAGCTGACCAGTTTAGCCAGAGCAGATCAGTAAGCCCCTAGCTGAACCACAAATACTTAAGTAAGAGTAAAGATTGCTGTTTTAAGCCAGTGAATTTTGAGTGGGTTTTGCATAGCATCATGTGGTAATAACTGACTAATGCAGAGCACAACTACTAAAAAGCTCACACCAGTGATAGTCCTGCATTTCTGTGTTAGGATTCCTGACTTACTCTTTTTTCTGTCTGGAGCTACATTTGCTGGTTTGTATCCTGGTTTCCTTATACTTGTGGCTGAACACACCCTATCCCCAGTAAAAATAACTTCTTTACCTTTTACAATTATCCTTTGCCTGGACAACAGCATGACTGCATAGGCCCCTAAGTCACTGATTAATCCTGTGCCCTCATGCTATTCACATGTCCTCTTTATGACCTCTCCTGCCTATGGATTTGGACTGACCTTCAACTTCCATCTCCGTTTAATTATTCCTAGAAGAAATGATTTGATATCTTTCTTTCAAGTTATGCATTAGAGGTTGTGCTCGTCTACTTATAAAAAGAAGCAATTAGGACACAGATATATACAGAGGGAAAACCATGTGAACACAGTTAGAAGACAGTCACCTAAAAGCCCAGGAGAGCAACCTTAGAAGAAATCAACTCTGCTAATATCTTGATCTCTGACTTCTAGCCTCTAGAACTGTGAGAATATAAATTTTTATTGTTTAAACTGCCCAGTCTGGGGCTTCCCTGGTGGCGCAGTGGTTGAGAGTCCGCCTGCCGATGCAGGGGACACGGGTTCGTGCCCCGGTCTGGGAGGATCCCACGTGCCGCGGAGCGGCTGGGCCCGTGAGCCATGGCCGCTGAGCTTGCGCGTCCGGAGCCTGTGTTCCACAACGGAAGAGGTCACAACAGTGAGAGGCCTGCGTACCACAAAAAAAGAAAAAAAAAAAAAAAAAAACTCAATAAACTACCCAGTCTGTGGTACTTTGTTATGCCAGCTCTAGCAAACCAATACACTGAAAAAGGTGATAAACTAGGATGAGCGCATTTTTTTTTTAAAGTACTCAAAGGGCTGCCTGCCAATGCGGGGGATGCAGGTTCGAGCTCTGGTCTGGGAGGATCCCACGTGCCGCGGAGCGACTGGGCCCGTGAGCCACAACTACTGAGCCTGCGCGTCTGGAGCTTGTGCTCCGCAACAAGAGAGGCCGCGACAGTGAGAGGCCAGCGCACCGCGATGGGGAGTGGTCCCCGCTCACCGCAACTAGAGAAAGCCCTCGCACAGAAACGAAGACCCAACACACACAAAAATAAAATAAATAAATAAATACAATTTTAAAAAAAGAAGCAAAAAAAAAAGTACTCAAAGCACTATGAAAACACAAAGGAGGTATTTTTAGGAGTTAGGGGAAAGAAGGAAGAAGAGAAATCTATAGAAATGGTAATATTTTGAATTTTAAATGATGAATAAGATGGTATTAAGTAGAAAATATTTCAGGTAGAATGAAAAGCATGCAAATACAGGAAGATATGATGAATCATGGAATATTTAGGTAAATGTAAATTGTTTGGTAAAGCTGGAAATGTAAGGAGATAAGCAAAAATAACTACCACAGACGTCTTATGCAGATAGTTCATACTTAAAGAGAGCATTCCCTAGAACATATAAATTATCTACCATATAAAATAATTTTTGTAACAAAGAGTGATTTCTTCACATTCTATTTCAATTGGACCCCTAGTGTCAAATAGCTTGGCAGCTTGATTCCAATATCTAGCTGCAAAGCTTCTGGAGGAAGATTGATATTCCTGAATTTCTATCAATGTATTCTTACCACCACATAATCATTGCACCAAATATTCTTCCGTTTTATAGGCTATCTAACTAGCTCCCAAAGATAAAAGCTCTGAATTAGTTACAGAGGTTGTAACATCAGAAAACTTGGGTACTATTTACCATCAAACTGAGCCAGAGAAATTTTTTTTTTTTTTTTTTTCCTTTAGAAGGGCTGGGAATCCATGATTGTTTGGGGTTGTACTGATGCAGGTGAAAAGAGTGGCTGAAGCATTGAGCCTGTAGAAGAAGGAAGATGAGTGAATTTCTGTTATTGGGCTTCTCTCCAAGTTGGCAAAATCAAACAGCCATGTGCCAGATGTACACGGCTGCTGTTGGGCCATCTGCAGCTTGCTTTTGTGCCATATGCCACTTTTACATTCTGTTGACTGGGGTATCAGAGGCAAAATTCACAATGCAATTGTTTTTGCATTATTCTTGTAAATTTAATCAGAAAAAAAAAAAGAACTGATACCCAGCTAGGCTAGGGAGTGAGCATAGCATAGATGGTACAGAGATAAGTACTGCTAGGATTGCTTCAGGGTCTTAACTCAAAAGCCAGGAGCACCCTTTGACTACACTTTGAGAAAACAAATGACAAAGAGGTGCTGTGATCCTGACTCTTTGGTGGCCTTGTTAACTTTGAGTCCTCTTTGAGGCCATTTTTTACTTTTTCTTTTTTTTCCTCTAATTTGTTCCACTTTACTTTTTCCCTTGTCTATGGATAGCAACCCTACTACATACACTAAATAAAAACCTAGCCAATTATTTCCTCTTTATTGAAAATGGGCTGTAGTTGTGGTTTTATATTTCTGAGTTGTTGTCCTACCTGGCACAGTAGTACAACATTAGCAAAAAAAGATTGCTTTGCAATTTGAATTCAATAGTTAATATAATAATACCACTGACAGGTTATAAGCAAGGAAAGTGGATTATGATATGCTTATATATCATACCCAGAAAATAATTTCTTGGTTTTTTCCCAGACTTTTACAAGACTGTCAGCCATTCGTGACCATATATTAATATGTTTACTTTTTGGCAGCTTGGAATCTAGTTGAGACTGAACTCTAGTCAACACTTTTCTGAATCAAAGCTTAGAGTCTTAATTAAGCTAACAAATGACTACACTTCTTAACTGAAGTGGTCATGACATTCCACTATTTCTAGCAGCTGGTATTCTTATTTCAGATATAGCATGTATATACACTGTGACAGTATATAAACCAGCAGTACACCTAAAATCAAGGAGGCCTGTTCTTTTTTAAAATTTTGTGAATATTGTATTATTACGTTGAAGTATGCATGGAAAAAGTAAACCTTGGAGGCCTCAAAGATATATGAATAGCTGACATAAGGGAAAGAAAGTCAGAGGAAGTAGTATGGAAACTATATTAAATCTATATTGTTTAATTAGAGTTAATTTAATGTTTTAGCTCTATTTTAGGGATTTTTTTTTCTCTGCGTGTTTTAATAAGTGTTCTTAGTGACCAAACTGATTACAGTTTGTAATGTTTAGCATATTCATATCAGTCTAAATTGCCACTGATGTTAGATTATGTTTTAAACTTAAAAATGATCATGAAGAGACACTTTCAGATGTTTGGCATTTAAACTTTGGGTTGAGAGCTATTCTGTGATATCCTGATGGACTGGTTCTTTTAGAAAAATTGCAGGCTTTTATAGACCATGAGCCTAACCTAGGATGGTGATGGGGTTCTTTGTGAGTGACTAAGTTCAGATTCCTCATCTGAAAAATTAGCAGGCTGGAGCAATTTATACCTAAGGTCCAATTCAGCTCTTAGAGTGTATGGTTATCACTTGTAGTATTTGGTTTTCCATCCCATGGCTATCTTCACTAACACGGAAAATTGAGAACAGATTATACGTAAAGGTCAGCAGCATCCATGGAAAATTGAGAGGAATATGAGGGAACATTACTGAGGCTTGAATATATTCCAGGAAGTTGCCATAGATGCTCTTCACATATTGTGTCTATAATCCCCTCAGCATACATATTAGAGTTCATTATTAGATTAAACCACATGAAATTGCCTTCTTCATAGATCAAAAACTGTTGACTATCAGCAATTCCATATGGGCCATCCTGAATGTTATTCTCTCTATTTTACAGATCAAAACACTGAGACCTAGAGAAGATAAGTAACTTGCCCAGCTGCACAGCTAGTAAGTGGCCAACCTGGAATTTAAACCCTATCCACATTTTAAAATACTATGTAAAACATTGCTTCTAAAAGCTAGATAAATGTAGTTTATTATGAGCTATTTCTATTTGCACGTAAATAATACCCTAAAACCTTTTCAACTTGTATTTTTAATGGGTTAAATGTGCCCCACCACATAATTTTTCTTGCTAGAAAGCCCCCTACTTCTTCTATTCTAATATGCTGTGTATTAACTTTTGACAAGGAACTGTAGAAATACAGCTACTGTATCTCAAATGCCCACAGTTAGCATATTAATAATGTAGAGTTAACTTTGCATATAAGGTGGCAAAATAAGTACCAATTCTTTCAATGTATTTGTTTTAGTCTTAAGCTTAAATTTGACCTATGGTCCTTTATTAGAGATTTTGTGTTTGTGTGTGAGGGAGGGTATCATTCTGGTTTTGGAAACATGCATTTTTTTCCTTATGACTAGTTTCTTGTATTATTATTTTTTTAATTTTAGTAAGAACACTTAAGATCTACCATCTTAACAAACTTTTAAGTACATAATACAGTGTTGTTAACCACAAGCGCAGTGTCGTATAGCAGAGCTCTAGAATAGATTCATCCCATATTATCGAAACTATACCCAATAAACAGCAATTCTCTAGTTTCTTACACATGTTTTTTGTTGTTGTTTGTGCATATTTACTGTGACTTATCTATGATTAGCAGATGTTGGGTGCAGTTTCATGGGGTGGGCAAAGCAGGCAGGCTCTATATGGCTAAAAATATGCTCATTGGGGCTGTATTTAAAGCCAATGCATGTGTCAGAATTTGAGTTTGGCAGGCTTTCGCATAACAGTCCTAGCCTGCTGTGAGGAAGTAAACAACATAGAAGCCAATGTACACAGGCCATCTTTGGCCCATTTATATAACAGTGTGTTACCCAGGTATGGAGCTGTAGGGAAAGAAAGCATGGCACAGCAGCCACTGATGAAATAGCAGTTGTTCTTCAGCCATCACTGTGCTGCCAGCGCACAAAGGAAAAAGGACACCTCTCAGAAGTCAGGAACCATCCCTTTAGTCGTAGTTTCTTTTCTGTTCTCTTGTGATCCTATGAGATGTGGTCAGTGCCCTTATTTACTCAGCGCCAGGTATGTGCCATGCATAGTGCTGTGGACTTGCATAACCAGAACTGTTCTTGGTACATAACAGGTGCTCAACAAATATTTTTTGAATAAATAAATTATCCTTAATATTCACAACCATATTAGAAGGTAGATATTGTTATACTTGTTTCACACATTAGGGGCCCACCTTCCTAAGGCAATTTGAGATACAACAGCTGTATTTCTACAGTTCTTTGTCAAAAGTTAATATATAGCATATTAGAATAGAAAAAGCAGAGGCTTTCTAGTAAGAAAAATTGCCTGGTGGGGCACATTTATCCCATTAAAAAGATAATTTGAAAAGGCTTTTAGGGTCTTATTTACATGCAGATAGAAATAGGTAACAACAAAGTATGTTTATCTAGTTTATAAAAGCAGTGCTTTATATAGTATTTAAAGTGTGGACTGGTTTAAATTCTAGGTCGGATAAGTTCAATGCCTCTCTGCTGTGGACAAAGCAGTGATACAGAAAGCATGTGGTAGGAAGATGATGTCCCCCTTAAGCTGATGGCAAGAAAGAGGACTGAGGCCTCACATACACAGTCAACTATGCTCCAAACAGCTTCGGGTCTCTGTCCTCATTTCCTCTCATATTCAAGCAGGCAACACTGTGTTGGGGGAAAAGTCAAACTACATTTTGGAATCAGACCTGAATTTAAATCTTGATTTGTCACATGGTATAAATAACCTATTGTGTCTTCAGTATGAGAACCTGTAAAATGGGACCAATAATACACATCTCACGGTGTAGCTTTGAGAATAAAATTTAAAAATGTCACTAGAGCATCTAGCAGATGATCCGGCTCGTAGTTAAATGCTCAACAAATGTTAGTTTCCACCCCTACTTTTTGAGGCTACGTTTTCTACGTCAAGGCTTCCCCTGATGTTCATTTTACTATAATTTTGCCAGTATAGAAATATTCAGAGTGGAGGTAGTTGAACAAAGTGGTTTGCTTCTCCCTAGCCTTCTTTTCTTTTACCAGGCATAGTCCTAGAAATGGGTTTAACTTTAACATTTCCTCAGAAGCCATAATGTCCAGCAATAAGATGAATTAGGATGCTTGGCTATTCTTCTCATCGAAAAACACAATAGAAGCTGGGAAGAAAAAAAAAAAAAAAAACTGGCATGGAAGAAGAGAGGTCCGTGCACATGTAGGGACCTAGAAAGTCCCACTCTTTCTTCATGTGACATAAGCGGGCTGTTTTGGGGGTGAGTGAAAAGCTTGGCACAAGTTGAGGTGCTTCCTCCCAATGAAAATATGCTGCCTTTGAGAAGGTGTCACCAGGTAGAGTTCATGGCTCCAGAAGAATACACACCAGACATCTTTATCCTCTGTTAGAAAGTACTTGTAATACGATTCATATTAATATTTATTTATTCATTTGGAGAAATGTTTTGCTCTTTGTTTTTATATTTCTGGATGCTACATTTATTTTTTTCTCTTTGAAAATTCTAATGACCATCTGCAGCTCTGGGAACTAGAGAAGTTATTATGACAGCTATATTTCAGATTTGGTTAAGATTACTGGTAAAGTGCATGCATTAGCTTTTAAAAATTTGGGGCAGATTCTAACAACTATATACTAGCTTTTAAAACAAAATGTGTCCCTCTTAAATGCTAGAAATGTCTCAAACAAAGGCAAGAATATGAAATCTGTTCAGCATGTTTCTTTGAGAATATTTTTCAGGAAATAAAACCTTAACTTCACTTAATTAACTTTGGTTGGAACAGAACCATGTTTTTTTCTCCAGTAGTTAGCTTTCTTCACTGTTCTACAGCCACTAACACTAATGATCAACTCATTCTTCTGGAAACATTTTTCTTCCCTGATCTGAGTTCTCTATCCTAGAATGACTGTTTTTCTATTCTCTAATTCTTTTTCCCCTGTTTTCTTTGTTGCTTTTTCCTCCTCCAAAAGTGTATCTTCCTGTCTTTAATTCTATTCTCTCCTTTCTATATTCTCTGTTCCTTAGTGAGCTCACATACTCACATGACTTCAATAACTTATCCCTAAGTACATGATTTTCAAATATCACCCTCAAATAACAACCATGCTTTCTAGTTCTAGTCCACATTTCCAATTCTTTGATTGACAGCACCCCAGAAGTTTCAGTGGCACCCTAATGAAATCATTCCCATTTTTTGATACTGGCATTAAGAAATAAAACTAAAAATCTTAGCTCCATGTTTGATTCCTTCTTTTCCCACTCTACTTTTAGTAATTCAGTTATATTCTGTCAAAACTTTTAATCTCTTCTTCCTTTTCATTACAATCATTATATTTCATCAATTCTGACATCCATATTTGTTCAAATGTTAACATCTCTGAAACTAGAGTGTGTCCTACAATTAATGGTGTATTTGGACTTTTGTAGTTTAATTAGCAGTGCTTTCTGTTATTTCAGAATACTACATAAAATAATGATGTATCTTATAAGCGACTTGATGTCCCATTTTTTATAAACTCCTATTTACCACTCTCTTGAATTTTGGTAATTGTTTTCTCAAACTCCAATTATTCTTTTCATCACCAGAATGTTCTTCTTAAAGTATAATTCTGATCAATCACTCTCTTGGTCAAGAGCTTTTATTTATCCCCATTAGTAATTATAGTATCCACATTCTGTATTTTGGCATTCAAGACCCTCTTGATGTCTCATCTCCCACATCTGTCCTAATAATTTGCCATTCCATATACAAACTGGAGTAGTTGTCAAGTACACGCTGTAATTTCTTATCTCTGTTCCTTTGCTGAAGGCAGTGTTATGCTTCAAATGGTGCATTCTTCCTCCCATCTGTTGATAGCCTACCTGTGAATAAAAGAAGTTTAAATGTCACTAACTCCATGAAGCCTTACTGATTTGCCCAAACATTGTGGTTTCTCCCTCACATGATACTATTATTCCTATCTAATAAAGGAGGAAGTTAAGAAATTAATCAGAGCCAAAGTCCAGAATCTATTTCCTCTTAGAATCTGCTCTACAAAATCTCACCGCAAACCAAGCACCTCATATAAAATCCATCACTCACATACAGTCTCACCACCAGTATAAAATAACTCAGCTTTCACTTTCAAAATAGCAATTTCATTGATGTATAATTTATGTGAAAAAAGATCCATTATAAGTGTAGCATTCCATGAGTTTTGACATATATAGCCATCACCACAATCAAGATATAGAAAATTTCCATCATCTCAAAAGGTTTCCTTATGCCCCTTTCCTGTCAATCCTCATCTCCCACCCTGGCCCTTAGCAACCACTATAATTTCTGTCACTATACACTAAGTTTCCTGTGTTCAGACTTTCATATAAATGGAATCATATAGTATTCTTTTATATCTGGCTTTTTTGCTCAGCATACTGCTTTTGGGGATTCAATTCTGTTGTTGCACATATCAGTAGCTTGTTTCTTTTTCTCGCTGAGTCCATTGTAGGGATATACCACAATATGCTTACCCATTCGCCTATTGATGGACATTTAGTTTATTCCCATATTTTGGCTATTACACATAAAGCTGCGTAAATATTCTTGAACAAGATTTTTTATGAACATGTGTTTAATTTCTCTTGGGTAAATATCTAGAGATGGAATTTTTGTGTTTTATGGCATGTTTAATTTTATGAGAAACTTCCCAATCTTTTCTAAAGTAGTGTATCATTTTGCACTCCCAGTAACTACATATGAGCTCCTCTTCAAGACTTGGTAGCATCATTCTTTTTAATTTTGGCCATCCTGGTGGATATGTATTGGATTTCATTATAGCTTTATTTTTCATTTCCTTGATGATGTTGAGCATCTTTACTGTGCTTATTGGCTATTTATTTACCTTCTATCAGGTCGTTTTCTTATCAAGTTGTGAAGACAACAGGTATTGGGCTGGCCAACAAAGTTCCTTTGGTTTTTAAGTAAAAATAAAAAGCACATTTTTTCATTTTCACCAAGAAATTTATTGAACAATGTATTCACCGTTTCGTGTCAGTACCTTCTGCCATTTTTCAGGCAACTTCATAATTCCATCTTCCCAAAAATTTTTATCTTTTTGAGCAAAGAACTGTTCCAGATGCCTTTTACAGTCTTCCAGGGAATTGAAATTTTTTCCATTAAGAGAATTTTGTAAAGACCGAAATAACTGGAAATCCGAAGGTGCAACATCTGGTGAATATGGCGGATGAATCAGAACTTCCCAGCCAAGCTGTAACAGTTTTTGCCTGGTCATCAAAGAAACATAAGGTATTGAGTTATCTTCATGGAAGATTATGCAGTTTCTGTTGACTAATCCTGGACGCTTTTTGTCGAGTGCCGCTTTCAGTTGGTCTACTTGGGAGCAGTACTTGTCGGAATTAATCGTTTGGTTTTCTGGAAGGAGCTCATAATAGAGGACTCCCTTCCAATCTCACCATATACACAACATCACCTTCTTTGGATGAAGACTGGCTTTTGGTGTGATTGGTGGTGGTTCATTTCACTTGCCCCACGATCTCTTCTGTTCCACATTATTGTACAGTATCCACTTTTCATCACTGTCACAATTTGTTTTTAAAAAGGAACATTTTCGTTACCTTTAAGTTAGAGAATCACATGCGGAAGTATGGTCAAGAAGGTTTTTTTCGCTTAGCTTATGTGGACCCAAATATCAAAGCAATTAACATAACCAAGCTGGTGCAAATGATTTTCAGCACTTGATTTGGATATTTTGAGTATGTCAGCTATCTCCGGCGTGGTATAATGTTGATTGTTCTCAATGTCTCGATTTGATCCCTATCAACTTCAACTGGTCTACCCTACCGTGGCGCATCATCCAGCAAAAAATCTCCAGCCTGAAACTTTGCAAACCATTTTTGACACGTTGGATCAGTCACAGCACCTTCTCCATACACTGCACAAATTTTTTGGGTTTCAGTTGCATTTTTACCTTTCTTGAAATAATAAAGCATAATATGCCAACAATGTTGCTTTTTTTCTTCCATCTTCAATATTAAAATGGCTACACAAAAGTTCACCAATTTTGATTCTTTTTTAAATGCACACTGATATGACAGCTGTCACAATACAATCTAACAAAATTGTTTTGAATGAAGTTAAAGACAACCAAGTGCTACAAGAGCCATCGTATGGAAAACACCAAACAAACTTTTTGGCCACCCCAATATTTTCTTTACTCACCACTGAGAATATTTCTGATACCAGATGTGTGGATTTTTCCCCACACTGACCAATTCTCTGACACCTGCTTAGTATCCTAACATTTCAACTCAATTCTGACACTAATCAGAGTTAGTGAATACCCCATAGTTTAAGGGCTCAATCTCACAAGACTGCTCCCCACTTCAGATGCCAATCACAAGTAGTGGGTCCCAGGTTACCTGCATCTTCTGTCTGGCTTGGCTACAAATCAGAGGTTCCCATGATCCTCTTCTTAGGTTTGATAATTTGCTAGAGTGGCTCATAGAACCCAGGTAAAGAGTTTACTTACTATTGCCAATTTATTACAAAGGATACAAATGAACAGCCAGATGAAGAGATAAACAGGAGGAGGTCTGGATGGGTCCTGAATACTCCGCTTTTGTCTTTGTGGAGTTGGGGTGTGCCACCCTCCTGGCACATGGGTGTGTTCACCAACTCTGTACTTTTGGGATTTTTAATGGAGGCTTCATCATATAGACATGATCAATAATTAACTCAATTTCCAACCCCTCTCCCGTCTCCAGAGAATGGGGTGCAGAGCTGAAAGTTCCAAGCTTCTAATCATGGCTTGGTCTTTCTAAAGCCCCCATCTAGGAGCCCACCTCATTAGAACAAAAGTTGTCTCTATAACCTAGAAATTTCAAGGGATTTAGAAGCTCTGTGTCAAAAACTGGGATCAAAAATCAAATATTAGCAGGAACAGGAGGCAGAGACCAATATATAGTATATATTTCTTATTATTTCACAAGTTGTAAGAGTTACTAATATATGAGTACAAATCTTTGGTCATATATATGTGTGTGTGTGTATATATATATATATATATATATTTAATAATGTCTTTTGAAAAGCAAAAGTTGTAAATTTCTATATGATCCACTTACCAGTTTTTCTTCTGTGACCTAAGAAATATATTCCCATCCCTAGAGAACAAAGATATTTTCTTCTAGAATTTTTTAAAACATAGTTTTTTACATTTATAGCTATTTTAGTTAATTTTCATGTGTGTTGTGAGGTAAGATTGAGGTTTATATTTTTCTATATGGCAATCCAGTTTTCCATTATTATTTGTTAAAAAGTATCCATTCCGGGCTTCCCTGGTGGTGCAGTGGTTGAGAGTCCGCCTGCCGATGCAGGGGACACGGGTTCGTGCCCTGGGCCGGGAAGATCCCACATGCCACAGAGTGGCTGGGCCCCTGAGCCATGGCCGCTGAGCCTGCGTGTCCGGAGCCTGTGTTCCGCAACGGGAGAGGCCACAACAGTGAGACGCCCGCATACCGCAAAAAAAAAAAAAAAAAAAAAAAAAGTATCCATTCCCCTATTAAATTACCTTCACCCCTTTATTCCAAATGATTTGGTGTTACATTAATGAATCTATTTCTGTACTCTCTTCCATTATTCTATATGTTTGTTCTTATGCCAATACCACACTGTCTTAATTACTCTACTTTTAAAATAAGTCCTCAACTTTGGGCTTATAGTCCACTAACCTCTCTTTGTGTGTAGACCTGCCACTCTCCAGTCTATTCCCTTCTTGATTACCAGAGTTAACTTTGAACAGGATGTTTGTCTGGCTTTTATAGATCCCTTCTTTACAGTGTAGTTTTAGAATCAGCTTGTCAATTTCTACAAGAAAGCTTTCTGAGGTGCTAATTGAGATTATGTTGAATATATAGACCAATATGAGTAGAAATTACATCTTAACAATATTATGTCTTTCTGATCCATGAATATGGCATACCTTTACATCAGTTTAGATCATTAGTTTTTGTCAATAATGGTTTACAGTTTATAGTGTACAGATCTGGCATGTATTTTGATTAAATTTACCCCTAAATGTTTAAATATAGTAATAATTAAAATTTCAAGTTTTTCATTGTCAGCATATACAACTGCAATTGATTTTTTTATAGTCCCCTTGTATCCTGTGGACTTGCTAATTTGCTTATGAATTATAATATTGGTAATTTTTAGTAGATCCTTAGGATTTTCAATGTACATAATCTGGATTTCGTTGTCTTAGAGTAAGAATGATTTTTTTACATATTTTTACCTCTCTCCATGCCTTTTGTTCCTTTTCTTTTTTTTTAATTTTTGCCTTATTGCACTGGATATAACCTCCTTTGCAACGTGGAATAAAAGGGGTATGAGCAAGCATTCCCTTCTTGTTTTAAATATTAGGGGAAAAATTTAATTTCTAATCATTGAAGATATTAGCTGAAGGCTTTTTGTGGACACCATTTATTAGATTAAAGAAGCTCATTTCTATCACTAATTTATAAGTGGATGTCAAATTTTGTTAAATGCTTTTTTTTTTTAACATCTATTGAGATAATCATGTGGTTTTCCTCCTTTGTTAATATGATGAATTACATTGACTGATTTTCAAATCTTGAACTAACCTTGCATTCTTGGGGGAAGATGTAGTTGGTCATGGTGTAGTAACCTTTTTAGAGATTGTTGGATTTGTCTTGATAATATTTTGCTGAGGGTTTTTATGTCTATATTCATAAGAGATTCTTGTAATATCTGTGTCTTACCTTGCTATCAAGGCAGAGCTAGCTTTATAAAATAAGTTGGCAAGTGTTTCCATATCTTCTATTTCCTGAAAGAGTTTATGTAGTTTTTGTATTATTTCTTCCTTTAATGATTGACAGAATTCATACTGCAGCCATTTGGGCCTGGGATTTTCTTTATTGTACCTGCAAATTGAAATGCTTTAATCGGTATACGGCTACTCAGAATTTCTGTTTTTTCTTGGATCACTTTGGATAATTTTTTGTCTTCCAAGTAGTTTGCCTGCTTGATTAAGTTGGCAAATCTATTGGCATAAATATAGTCCTAATATCTGTTTATTATTCTTTTGTTATTTCTAGGACCTGTTGTGATGGCTCCTCTTCCATATCCAATAGAGGTAACCTTGTTCTCTCTGTCTCTTCCTCTCTCTCTCTTAAATGTCTCTTAGTATGTCTCATATATCTAGAGTTCCTCAATTTTATTGTTTTTTTTTAAAAAAATAGCTTTTGATTTTATGATTTTCCCATTTATTCATTCCTTTTATTTTACTGAATACAAGATTCAAATTATAAAAATACAATGTGATACAGACAGGATTTCATTGGTAGCAGGAGATTTAAATTTATTTCTCAGAAAAGTGTCAATTAAAAAGATGAAAAATAAGTAGAGGCATAGAAGAACCAAATAACAATAATTTATGTCTAATTGAGTATAAATAAATAAATATCAAACTCTTCAAAGAAACAGAGCATATACCTTCTTTTAAAGCCTCCTAGTATATTAAAAATATGTATTATGCATGTCAAAAACTAAATACCTTTCTAAAAGTAGAAAGAATAAAGACAACATTTTCTGTTCCATAAAACAATAAAACTAGAAAACAGGGGCTTTTCTGGTGCCGCAGTGGCTAAGAATCTGCCCGCCAATGCAGGGGACATGGGTTCGAGCATTGGCGGGCAGATGGGTTCGAGCCCTGGTCCGGGAAGATCCCACATGCCTCAGAGCAACTAAGCCCGTGCACCACAACTACTGAGCCTGTGCTCTAGAGCCTGTGAGCCAGAACTACTGAAGCCTGTGCTCCTGGAAGACAGTAAATAAATAAAAAGAAGACAGTAAAATAATTATTATCAGTAGCTTATCCAAATACTACATGAGAATAGAGAAATATCCAGGACTTTGGTGGAAATTAGAGTCATAAGAGACTATAATGAGTCAGACTCTATTTGAAAATATAAATGGAGGAAAATATAAATGTAATTTTTATATTTATTTATTTATTTATTTATTTTTGTGGTACGCGGGCCTCTCACTGTTGTGGCCTCTCCCCTTGCGGAGCACAGGCTCCAGACGCGCAGGCTCAGCGGCCATGGCTCAGGGGCCCAGCCGCTCCGCGTCATGTGGCATCTTCCCGGACCGGGGCACGAACCCTCATCCCCTGCATCGGCAGGTGGACTCTCAACCACTGTGCCACCAGGGAAGCCCCTAAATGTAATTTATAAGTATAAATTATTGAAAATGAATTTAGAAAGATAGAAATTCTAAAGAAACCAATTACCATAGTAGAGAGAAAGTTATTAAAGAACATCATGACAAAACGCACCAGGACAAGATATAACAGAAGTGAATTCCATTGGATCATTAAATAAAGATAATCTAAAATGCTACAAACTCTTCCTGAGCCTAAAGGAAGAGTTGTAATTGAAGGTTCAGTCACAAAGCAAGTTTACTGTTGTCTGCTGCCGTCCTCTGAAATTTGCTTAATGAGCCTGCTTTTTCTTTTTTAATCTCTGTCCATGGAGCAGTACCATGATTTTTCTGGTCACACTGAAATAATAAAATATTACATTAATTTAGCAATTAGAACGTCCATGCTTAAGTAAAATGGATACTCTGATTTTCTTGTATTCCTCTCTCCTCAAGGAAGAGATTACTGCTGATAGACACTTGTAAGCAATGAGAAGGAGGAGGCTGGTGTCTTTCTACTGTAGCTAGTTCTAGGCTACTAATTTTTTGCAAGTTCTTCTGAGTGTTCTGTCTTACCACGCATTTAGGTTGTTGCTATCTCTCACTTTAGGGCCTTGACCAAAGTGTCTGTTGTTATACTGTGACATAGGAATGATTCAATAAAATTCACTAAATGAATAATTCCAGTGAAAGAAATTATATGATTATTTATAAAGGTAATAAAAATGCAGTTTAAAAAAATCAATATTTATTTAATTTTTAAAAGTAAAGTAGGATTGGATAGATGATTTCTTAACTTGATAAAATAAATCTATCTCAGCTTCCAAACCAGTGAAATAATTAACATGTCCATTAGTGTAGTGGTAACCACTCTCACCACTATTATTTAACTTAGTCTGAAGGTTTCAAGCTCAACAATTAGGTAAGAGAAAGAAATGAGAGATATAAAACTGGAAAGCAAAAGGTAAAATAATTCCTTTTCTCAATAGATGATGTATCATACCTGAAAAATCCAAAGAATCAAAATAATTTCCAAACAGTAAGAAAACCAGTAATATCACTGAGGGCTGTTTTTCTATAAAAATAATAACCAAAATTAATAGGATTTTTATGTAGTAACATAAACACCAATTTGAAAATATAATTGAGAAAAAGATTCAGTTACAGAAAAAAACATAATATTTAGTAACAAACTTATAAGGAATATGAAAGACATATGCAAAGAAAGCTCTAATATATTAATAAGATGCCAAAATTATAACTGAAAAAAGAAAAGGCATTTTCTATTTTTCTATGCTTGAGTGGGAAGACATAAAATCACAAGAGTATTATTTTCTCTAACCTAATCTGAAAATTTACTTAATTTTAATAAAATAGTAATAATTATCTTTTTAGAATGCATAATATGATTCTGAACTTTATGTGAAAAAAAGAGTAGTAATGAACTGGCTATGTTACACATAATGGAATAGTATAAATACTACAGAATTTAAAACAGTTGGCAAGGCAAAAAGATCAGTAAGACTAAATAGAGCCCAGAAAAAGATACAATTTATTAATAAATGATTTTAGCATCTAGTGAACAGATGAATTATTCAGCAAATTAGGCTGGAGCACCTAAGTGGATAACTAAAACAAATTAAAAGATTTAAATATAAAAAGTGAAAGCAGAAATATACTGGAAGAAACATGAAAGACTTTTTAAAAAATCTTGGAAAGAAACAGTTTGTTAGAGATAATATAAAACATTTAAGCTGTAAAAGAAAGGATATATAACTACATAAAATAAAATAAATATGAGAAGATTAAATGAATAAAAATAAATACAATTGACAAAGGATGGATTTTCTGAGTACATATAGTTTTCCTAAAAAATAAACTTCAGAAAAAGTAAATGTGAGACAAGACCATGAATAAATAGTATATAGAAGGGGAAATGCGAATTACTCTTAAACATATAAAATGGGCCTAAATTTCACATACAATAAAAGAAAAGAAAATTGAAGCTATAAGGAGAAAATGTTCATGTGTAAGATTGGCAGAGATTTTTGAAAAAAATCTTTTTGAAAAAAATGATACAGTGTAGGTGAGCAGGGAAATGAGCAGTTATCGGTAGAAATGTAAATTGTGACAATTCTGTGGAGGGCAATTTGTAATATCTATCAAAATGAAAAAAATACACATGCTTTCACCACCGATATTGCCTCTAGAAATTCATCCTCAAGCTATACTCACATGGGTCAAAATAATCTATGCCTAAGGATATTAACCTCAGTGATCTTTATAGCTGCAAAAGGGTGGATGTAAGCTAATTTTCTAATAAGGCACTACTTATTTTAATTATGGTATATCCATGTAGCCATTAAAAAGGATGAGGAAGTTTTATGTATATTGATATAGAATGAGCTCTAGGATAAATTACTATTATATGATCATGTAATATTATTATGACATATTAGCAACTTATTGAACCATGCACGTAATGCCACATTATTCACGGTGAATGGGAGATGACTTTTCTCTGTATGCCCTTTTGTACCTTTTGAATTTTGTAGCATTTGAATATTCAGTGCTCACAATGACTGTTTAAGACCATAATACCCATTCTACAGATAAGGCAACTGAGGCTCAGAAAGGCTAATTAATGTGCCCAATATCATAGGATTAGTAACCCATTTGCCACCTGGAAACCAGGTCTGTCTAACTTCAAAGTCAATCATAACCAAGGTTTGGCCAAGTTCAACTGAGCATCACATTTAACTAAGTTTAAATAGATGTTAACCATTTCTCCACCTCAGTGAGCTACATAGCACAACTTCTTTTTAAATACCAACTTTGATATAAATTAGCTAACTCTATTACTAGAGTTTGTGATTTTATGTACATGAAATCTCGTTCTCCTGAAAGATCCAATTAAGATTACATGAAGGTTTACAACAGTCCTGCTGTGTAGATGGTTCAATATTCCGACAACAAACTAGATAAACATTTTGCCAATCACTAATTAAAAAGCTGGCTCTAAGTACAATAATCTGGAGTCAGTTTGCATTCACATTTCTATTAAAGGCTAATGAATGCACAGCTAAACTAATTTAGTCAAATTGTTTCTTCATTGTGTTCAAAGTTAAAACTAACAATTCAGCTTTAGCCCTGAGTCTTTTAAATTATTTTTTCCTCCCCTATTGAGTAAAAGTCTAATTAAAAGCTTTTAGTCTTTCACATTGTGCAGGCTGCTAAGTGATATTGTTTAGTCTGCAGGGATTCAATTATTACTTGGCTTAAAAATATACATTTCCACAAGGATTTTTTTAACCCACTTTGCCTGGAAGGTTTTGTGCTCTAAAATTTAATCTGATAACAAGATTATTAAATTGTGAAACAAAAAAATTATCTTTGGTGTGAGATTTTATTTGTATTTGGTGTGGAATTTTAACTCAGCTCTAAGATTTACTATTTGCTGTGAGGTTCAAGTCAGGTGGAGTGGAGGTATAAAAAGTATCCAAAATACTATGTAGTAGGTGTGAGTTTAACTCTGCATATTCACGAACAGGACTAGTTATATAATTTGCAGGGCCTAGTACAAAATGAAAATGTGGGGTCCCTTGATCAAAAACCAGGAATTTCAATATGGCAACAACAGATCTCTAAACCAAGCACAAGGCCTTTCTGACCATGGGTCCCTGTGTGTGCCGGTGAAGCCAGCTCTGTTCTCAAGTGCAGAGTGTAGAAATCTCACATTATGTTATTATTACTTTTAAGATGAAGATGATTCCCCCAATCCCATTCTACTAGATGACAGACACGCCCACATTCTCAAGCACCCCAGCTTAAAGGTCAGAGGCCTCATAGACAGTGAAGGGTCCTGGTCTCTAGTCTGCACTGGTTGCCACTGAAATGTTTCTGGTCCAAGCCCACTGTTCTGTTTCTGTTGCCGAAGATACCTGACTGGCCTGGGAACGTGGTGCCTAGCATTCAACCTTTCTAGCTACACCAAATTTGTAATCGAAATCAATACATTTGAGAGTGAACGGGGGCCCTACTGACTTAACGGACCTATAAGGGGCCTGTCCAGGCGAACCGTACTGTGTAGTCACCCTCATACAGCCATTTACTCCTGAAGTCCAGCCATGTCTCCAGGCACCAGGAGGGACTGGGCTGGGACTTCCACACTTAGCTGAACCTCTATACCTCCATCTTCTCCATGGGCTGAGGGAAACTCTCCTCTCTGCCACCTGATGTGTAAAACCCAGCATACAGAGGACAATCAATTCAAATTAATCTGAACTGCCTATTATTTTCTTCCATTCTCCTTCTAATAAAGTAGTCAGAGATAGTCTCTCACTTGGGTCTTTCTAGCTATTTAACTTCCCAGCAGGACAGTTGGGCTGTAGGTAGCCAGAAATTTTAAATACAGTAAAACCAACCCACCAGCCAAGCAACCAAACAGAAACCCCTAGTATTATTGAAGAATGGAAGTTTTAATTTTTTAATAACAAATGTATAAACTTAAAAAACAAACTAAAAATGTGAAAATATTTTTGTAGAAAATGTTTCTTAAAAACCTAACCATTTCCCTGTTTTCTAAAAGCATGTATACTGTATATAATAGATTTGTCCTTTGGTTGGGTCATTATATGAATTAGAATAGAGCTGCTAGAAACATATGCTCTGGAGCTTGACCGCCTGGATAGGAATCCTAGCTTAGCTGTAAGACCTTGGACGAGTTACTTAAATTCTTTGTGTCTCAGATTCGTCATCTTCAAATGGGGATACTAACAGTTCCCATGTCATAGTACTATGGTGAGCATTACCTCATAATTTATATATAAAGTAGTTTGAACAGCACTAGTCAATAAATATGAATAGCTAGAATTAATATACTTGATAAAATAACTCAGAGGCATTTGTGCCTCCAATAAATGATCCCATTCTGCAGTCGTAAGTCTGCTTTAAAATAAAAATAATTTGTCAGTGTTTCAAATATCAGACACCATTTATTACTATCCTTAAAAAATGTGTACATCATAGCAGCATGTTGTTTCTTTGCTGCATAACTCTTCTAGTTGTTTTCTAATCAGGTGTGCCCGATTTTCTTAGAGTTGTGCCCAAAGTAATAATAGGTAGGTTCAGAGTAAAACTGAGGGGCTATCCTAATAGTAGAGTAGATCAATTTTATTAGGTGGCCTTTTCAGACCTTGATTTGAGTTGATTAAAATGTTTTGTTTTGTTTTTTGCTTCTCTCCAGATGCTTGATCATACTCTCAATAATTGAGATGGCTAATTAATGGGCCACTAGTTAAGCGAGCATTATACTATCTCACAGGTTTGTTGTGAAGATGAAATAATATATTGTATATGAAAATTTTTTGTAGACACCATAGTGATACATACGTTCAGGGTTTTATTACTGCTGATTTACATGCTAATATTATTAGATGTAGAACTCAAGGAAATATTAAACTTATATGTAATATTCAATGCAATCCCTATCAAAATTCCAATGGCATTTTTTTCACAGAAATAGAGAAAAATCCTAAGTTTTGTATAGAACCAAAAAAGACCCTGCATAGCCAATGCAGTCTTAATAAAGAAGAGCAAAGCTGGAGGCATCACACTTCCTGATTTCAAACTATATTACAAAGATGTAGTTTTGTACCATCAAAACAGTAATGGTATTGGCACAAAAATAAGCATATAGATCAATTGAACAGAATAGAGAGCCCAGAAATAAACCCATCAGAATAAGCTCAATTAATTTTTGACAAAGGAGCCAAGAATATACAATGAGGAAAGGATAGTCTCTTCAAAAAATAGTGTTGGGAAAAGTGGACAGTCACACACAGAAGAATGAAACTGGACCACTCACGCACCATGCACAAATTAACTCAAAATGGATTAAAGACTCAAAATAAGACCTGAAACCGTAAAACGTCTAAAAGAAAGCATAGGTAGTAAGTAACTTGACACCCATCTTGGCAATGATTTTCTGCATTTGACACAAAAAGCAAAGACAACAAGCAAAAATAACTTTTTTCCCTTTACTCATTCCACTTCCCTATTCAGTGTCCTTGATCTGGGCTTTCTTTTTCTTAATTAATCTCTTCAATTTTTCTCAAAAATCCGAATTGTATGAAGAAAGCCAGAATTTTTAAAGTTATAATGTGAATACAGTTTACAATCTTATTCGACCACAGGTTACATTAGCATAATGGACCTATGAAGACCTTGTCACCCTTTTACACTCAGATAGTTGCAGAAAACTCACTTCCCCAGCCTGAGAGAAGCCCCTCTCCACTGGAGTTGGCAGGTCCTCAGACAACAACTTATACAACCTTGATTTCAACATCAAGCCTTAATCACTCATGTTTCTCATTTAAAGCTTGTAATGATAGTAATTAGGTAAATGACTGTTATTGTGTTTCCCACTCATTACCTTAACCAACTTTTCAAAGAAAAAGAGAAACATAGAGAATCCTGCAATTTACCCTTATGGGAGTTTTTACACAACCTTAGTTTCAGTTTCAATGAGATGAAACATTCAGATAGAAACCTTTAGGGAGTAGTTAATGGCCAAAATGAATTCCCCTTATTACCCCCACTAAGTTGTCAACTTGCTAGCATAAGACTATCTCAATAACAGTTAAATTAAAAGTGTAATTGAATGAGATGTCAGTACAGAAGAACAAACTGGTGAAACTTTCTATTTAAACTCACTTTTCAATAGTCTGTTAAGTTCTTAAGTCTTTGGAGAGCTATCGTTTTGCTGAAAAAAGATCATATTCATGATTGTCTAGTTTTCATTTGTATCACTTCAGTCCCTTAAAAAGAATTTTGTCTTAAACAGTCACTTTCTGTTTTCACAGAAAATCTAGCTTTCCCTGGATTTTTCATAACTGCCTTTTCAAAGTGCATCCCACCCCCACAGGAAGTCATGACACTATTCTGAGATACTTTAAAGTCCAAAGTAATGATGTCAGAGGGAAGGACTTCATGAACACAAGAATATTTTTCCAGAGAGGCACTCCCCAACTATCTTCTCTCTCTCTCTTTCTCTTATTAGTTTGAAATCTGGAAGGATCTAGAAGAGTTCTGTCAGCTCACCGAGGGGCCAATGAAACTAATAAAGTTGTTTAAAGCTCTGGTCCCAGCCAGAGGCAGAACTGAAACTAGAATTTAGACCTCTACCACTCTTTTTGTTACCAGGTCCAGGCTCGCTGTTTGACAGGCCAATAAATAGAGAGACGAGGTGTTGGGGCAATAAATAGCAACTTTATTCAGAAAGCCAGCAGACTGAAAAGATGGTGGACTAGTGTCCCAAAGAGCCACCTTACCTGAGTTAGAATTCAAGCTTCTCTTATACTAAAAGGGAGAGAGATGTGGAAGGTTGCTGCAAACTTCTTGGTGCTGGAATCCTTTGTTCTTGCATCTGTCCATGTAGGTCTGATCATAATGTACCTGTAAATCTCCAACAGAACAATTGTTATCTTCTGTTCTGCAACTTTTTATCCTTATATGAATGGAAAAGTGTTATATCTTTAAAGGTCAGAGCCTTGAGAATGGACTATCATGTATATTTCAAGCTATAGGCAGCATTCTTTTACAGAGGTGCAAAGCCAGCATGACTAAGCACAGGCAACAGAGCACAAAGCTCAAGGAATAGATCCAATATGGAGTCAGGTTCGTTCTTTGCTGTTACATTTTTATTAAACCACCTGTAAGATGATTTTTTGCTTTTCTCATTGTTCTTTCTCTATGCTTTTGTTCTTTTCTTCTTGAATCAAGACTGATAATTTCTTATTTCATTGACATTTATATTGCTTTATTCTCTTCATGTTTTTCTCTTTCAAGACTTTTTGGATCTTCATTTCAAAATATCTGTTGAATGAATGAATGAATTGAATGAATTAATACCCAAGAGCAGGGTAGCAGTGGTAGTGCAGTGTCTAGGAATATGTATATAATCCTCTCTTCACTGGTATCTTCTTGCATGGTGCTCAGTTTTACATTATGTGAGGGGTATAAACTCTGAGTGTTTCTTAGCATTTCTTTTATTAAACTAACAGCTTTTTTCAAGTCAAAAAATCAAAATTTGCTCCTGTAACAAATTACCATAAAATTAGTGGCTTAAAACAAATTTATTATCTCACGGTGTGTAAGCCAGATGTCTGAGTGGGTTCAGCTTAGTCCTCTACTCTGGGTCTCACAAAGCTGAAATCAAGGTGTCAGCAGCCTGAGCTCTTATCCAGAGGCTCTGGGAGAGAATCTGCTTTGACTTCTTCAAGTTGTTGGCAGAATTCATGTCTGTGCAACACTGGGACTTAGGTCCCCATTTCCTTGCTGAATTTCAGCTACAGCTTCCCTTACCGCCTTAAGGCTGCCTGCATTCCTTGTCACTCTATCTTCGAGCCAGCATGTTGAGTCCTTGTCACACTTTGAATCTCTCTGACTTTGCTGCTGCATCTCTTCTGCCTCAGCCAGAGAAAATTTTCTATTTTTAAGGGCTCATGTAATTAGATTGAGGCCAGTGAGATAATACAGGATAATCTACCTATTTTAAATTCTGTAACCTTAATTATATCTAAATCCTTTTTACAATACAAGGTAACATTTCCCCATGTTCCAGGGATCAGGATGTGGACATCTTTGGGGGACATTCTGCCTACCACCACAGCCCCCAAATCTGAATCCTCATAAGGAATACTCATCAATCACTTTTAATTCCCATGTCATTGGGAATAATTAGCAAACCTCTGAAAGCATGGAATTAAAAAAATATTTTCAATAATCCAGAATCTTTATTGAAAATAATATAAATGTGTTTTTAAAATGTGCATATGTTAAGCTTCACTCTTTGTGTGTAAAGTTCTATTGGTTTTGATAAATGCACAATGTCAAATATCCACCATTATGGTATCATGCAGAATACAAGCTTCACCTTTGTGCTTCACCTATTTATCCCTGCCCCCATCCCCCTGAACCACTAGTAACCACTAATCTTTTTACTATCTCTGTAGTTTTGCCTTTTCCAAAATGACATATAGTTGTAATCATATAGTTTGTAGACTTTTCACTTAGCAATATGCACTCAAGTTTTCTCCTCATCTTTTAATTGCTTGATAGTTCATTTCTTTTTATTGCTGAATAATATTCCATTGTATAACTGTACCATAGTTTGTTTATACATTTACCTATTTAAAGACATCTTGGTTGCTTCCAGTTTTTGCTGATTATGAATACAGATGCTATAAACATTCGTGTACAGGTTTTTTTTTTGTAAACGTAAGTTTTCAACTCATAGTGTAAATACCTAGGAGCATAATTGTTGGATTGTATGATAAGACTATGTTTAACTTTGTAAGAAACTGCCAGGCTGTCCTCCAAAGTGGTTGTACCAGTTTGTATTCCCACCAGCAGTAAATGGGAGTCTCCATGTCCTTAGTAGGATTCGGTATTGTCAATTTTTGATCTTATCCATTCTAGTAGATGTATAGCGATATCTCATTGTTGTTTTAATTTGCATTTCCCTGATGACAAATGATGTTGGTCACCTTTTCATATGTTTATTTTCATCTGAATATCTTCTATGTTGAGGTGTCTATTCAAACCTTTTAGCATTTTCAGTTAGGTTGTTTGTTTTCTTATTGCTGAGTTTTAAGAGTTCTTTGTATATTTTGAGTAGAAGTCCTTTATCAGATAATGTGTTTTGCAAATATTTTCCCCTAGTTTGTGGCTTTTCTTTTCATTCTCTTAACAATGTCTTTTTTCAGAGCAGAAGCTTTTAATTTTAATAATGTCTGACATCAATTTTTCTTTCAATGGATCCTACTTTTGGCGCTGTATCTACAAACTTATCACTGAACCCAAGGTCACCTAGATTTCTCCTATGTTTTTCTCTAGATGTTTTATAGTTTTAATTTTACACTTAGGACTATGATCTATTTTCAGTTAATTTATGTGAAAGGTGTAAGGGCTATGTCTAGTATCTTTTTTGTATATAGGTATCCAATTGTTCCAGCACCATTTATTGAAGACTATCCTTTCTCCATTGAATTTCCTTTGCTCCGTTGTCAGAGATTAGTTGGCTATAATGGTGTGGGTCTGTTCCTGGACTCTCTATTCTGTTCCACTTTTCAAGATGTCTTTTTTTTTTTTTCCTGCCAATACACCAATACCACACTGTCTCAAATATTGTAACTTTATAGTATGTTTTGAAGTCCAGTAATGTCAATTCTCCAACTGTGTTCTTCTTTAGTGTTGTATTGTCTATTCTGTGTTTTTTGCCTTTCCATATAAACTTTATAATCACTTTAGCAATCTTGACAAAATCACTTACTGGGATTTTGACTAGATTGCATTGAATCTATGGATCAAGTTGGAAAGAATGACATCTTAACAGTACTAAGTCTTATAACCGATACACACAGAGTATATCTCCATTTATTCAAACCTTCTTCAATTTCATCAGTGTTTTGTAGTTGTGTGCATACAGACCCTGTACATATTTTTTTTAATTTATACATACATAGTTAATCTTTCTGATGCTAATGCAAATGATATTCTTTTAAATTTCAGATTTCAATTATTCATTACTGGTATAAATGAAAGCAGTTGACATTTATACATTTACCTTGTATTCTGTGACCTTACTAGAATTACTGATTAATTTCAGGATATTTTTGTTGATTCTTTAGAATTTTCTACATAGACAGTCATGCCATTTGTGAACAAAGATCGTTTTATTTCTTCTCAATCCTTATACCTTTATTTCTTTTTCTTATCCTATTTCACTGTCTAGTACTTCTAATATGATATCAAATAACAGTGGTGTGAGGGATTTCTTTGTTTTTTCCCTAATCTTGGAGTAAAACCATCCAGTTTCTCACAATTGAATATGATGTTAACTTTAGTTTTTGGTTTTGGTTTTGATTTTTTGATGTTCTCTATCAAGTTGAAGAAATTCCCCTCCATTCTTAGCTTGCTCATAAAATCATAAATAGGTGTTGGATTTTGTCAATTGCTTTTTCTACATCAATTTGTATACCATGCAATTTTTCCTCTTTAGCCTGTTGATGTGGTGGATTACACTAATTGATTTTGAAATGTTGAGCCAACCTTGCAAATCTGGAATAGATCCCACTTGGTTGCGGTCATAATTCTCTTTATACATTATAGGATTAGATTTGCTATCATATCGTTGAGGGTTTTTGTATCTCTGTTCATAAGAGATATTTGGCTATACTTATCCTTTCATGTAATGTTTTTGGTTTTGGTTTTGCAATAATATGTTTTCATTGTAGCAAAATATGCATATCATAATATTTATCACATTAACCATTATTAACTGTACATGTCATTGGAATTAAATACATTCATAATGTTGTGTGACCATCACCACTATCTATAAAAATTTTCATCATCCCCAACAAAATCCCTGTACATATTGAACCGTAGTCCTCCCCTATCCTCCTCTCCCCAGTACCTGGTAACCTCTATTCTACTTTCTGTGTCTATAAATTTGCCTGTTATAGGTACCTCATCTGTGTACTCTGTCATTTTACATACAATATTTGTTCTGTTTCTGGCTAATTTTTCTATGCATAATGTTTTCAAAGTCCATCCATGTTATAGCATATATCAAAATTTCCTTTTTTATGGACAAATAATATTTCATTATTCAGTAGTTCATTGCATATTATACATATATATATGTATATATATATACATTTTGTTTATTCATTATATGTTGATGTACGCTTGAGTTGTTTGCATTTTGACTATTGTGAATAATGCTGCTATGAATATTGGTGTACAAATATTTGTTCAAGACCCCAATTGCAATTCTTTTAGATATCTATCTAGGTGTAGAATTGCTAAGTCATATGGTACTTCTATACTTAACTTTTTTCAAAAAAACACTGTTTTGGATAGAAAGCCCATAAATAAACTCATGTACCTATGGTCAATTAATCTATGACAAAGGAGTCAATACTATATAATGGAGGAAAGATAGTCTCTTCAATAAATGGTGCTGGGAGAACTGGACAGCTACATGTAAAAGAATGAAATTACAACATTCCATAACACCATACATAAAAATAAACTAAAAATGGATTAAAGACTTAAATATAAGACCAGATACTATAAAACTTTTAGAAGAAAACATAGGCAGAACACTATTTGACATAAATCGCAGCAATATCTTTTCCAAGCCATCTCCTAGAGTAATGAAAAAAACAAAAATAAACAAATGGGACCTAATTAAACTCAAAAGCTTTTGCACAACAAAGGAACCCATAAATGAAATGAAAAGACAGTGCATAGAAGGGGAGAAAATATTTGCAAACGATGCAACAGATGAGGGATAAGTCTCCAAAATTTACAAACAGCTCATGCAGCTCAATATCAAAAAAAAACAAAAAACAATCAACCCAATCCAAAAATAGGCAGAAGACCTAAATAGACATTTCTCCAAAGAAGGCACACAGATGACCAAGGGGCACATGAAAAGGTGCTCAACATTGCTAATTATTAGAGAAATGCAAATCAAAACTACCATGAGGTATCATTTCACACCAGTCAGAATGGCCATCATCAAAAAGTCTCCAAAAAATAAATGCTGGAGAGGGTGTGGAGAAAAGGGAACCCTCCTACACTGCTGGTGGGAATGTAAATTGGTACAGTCACTATGGAGAACAGTATGGAAGCTCCTTAAGAAACTAAAAATAGAGCTACCAAATGATCCAACAATCCCTCTCCTGGGCATATGTCTGGAGAGAAACATGGTTCAAATGCACCCCAGTGTTCACTGCAGTGCTGTTTACAGTAGCCAAGACAAGGAAGCAACCTAAATGTCCATCAACAGATGAATGGATAAAGAAGATGTGGTACATATATACAATGGAATACTACTCAGACATTAAAAAGAATGAAATAATGCTATTTCCAGCAACATGGATGGACCTGGAGATTATCATACTAAGTGAAGTAAGTCAGACAGAGAAAGACAAATATCATATAATATCACTTATATGCAGAATCTTAAAAAAAAATACAAATGAACTTATTTAAAAGAGAGAAATGTACTCACAGGCTTAGAGAATGAAGTTATGGTTACCAGGGAGGAAGGGTTAGGGGGAGGGATAGACTGGGAGTTTGGGATTGACATGTACACATTGCTGTATTTAAAATAGATCACCAATAGATAGCACAGGGAATGCTGCTCAATATTCTGTTATAACCTAAATGGGAAAAGAATTTGACAAAGAATAGGTACATTTATATGTATAACTGAATCACTTTTCTGTACACCTGAAACTAACACAGCATTGTTAATCAACTATACTCCAATATAAAATAGAAATTAAAAAAATTTCCAAAGTAAAATAAAAATTTAAAAAACAGTGTTTTTGACAGAGGCTGGAAAGTTTTACATTCCCACCAGCAATGCACAAGGGTTCCAGTTTTTCCACATTCTCACCAACACTTATTATTTCATGCTTGTTCAATTATAGCTATCCTAGTAGATGTGAAATGGTATCTCATTGTAGTTTTGGTTTGTATTTCCCTAATAACTAATGATGTTATATTTTCATGTGCTTATTGGCCATTTGTATATCTTCTTGGGAGAAATGTCTATTCAAATCCTTTGCCCCTTTTTTAATTTAATTTTATTTTTTATACACCAGGTTATTATTAATCATCAATTTTATACACATCAGTGTATGCATGTCAATCCCAGTCACCCAATTCATCACACCACCACCACCAACCCCCGCAGCATTCCCCCCTTGGTGTCCATATGTTTGTTGTCTACAACTGTGTCTCAATTTCTGCCCTGCAAACCAGTTCATCTGTACCATTTTTCTAGGTTCCACATACATGCGTGAATATATGATATTGTTTTTCTCTTTCTGACTTACTTCACACTGTGTGACAGTCTCTGGATCCATCCATGTCTCAACAAATGACTCAATTTCGTTCCTTTTTATGGCTCAGTAATAGTCCATTGTATATATGTACCACATCTTCTTTATCCATTTGTCTGTCTATGGGCATTTAGGTTGCTTCCATGACCTGGCTATTGCAAATAGTGCTGCAATGAACACTGAGGTGCATGTATCTTTTTGAATTATGATTTTCTCAGGGTATATGCCCAGTAGTGGGATTGTTGGGTCATATGGTAGTTCTATTTTTAGTTTTGTAAGGAACCTCCACAGTGTTCTTCATAGTGGCTGTATCTATTTACATTCCCACAAAGAGTGCAAGAGGGTTCCCTTTTCTCCACACCCTCTCAAGCATTTGTTGTTTGTAAATTTTCTGATGATGCCCATTCTTACTGGTGTGAGGTGATACCTCATTGCAGTTTTCATTTGCATTTCTCTAATAATTAGTGATGTTGAGCAGTTTTTCATGTGCTTCTTGGCCATCTGTATGTCTTCTTTGGAGAAATGTCTATTTAGGTCTTCTGCCCATTTTTGGATTGGGTTGTTTGTTTCTTTACTACTGAGCTGCATGAGATGTTTATATATTTCAGAGATTAATCCTTTGTCCATTGATTTGTTTGCAAATATTTTCTCCCATTCTGAGTGTTGTCTTTTCGTCATGTTTATGGTTTCCTTTGCTGTGCAAAACCTTTTAAGTTTCATTAGGTCCCATTTGTTTATTTTTGTTTTTATATCCATTACTCTAGGAGATGGATCAAAAAAGATCTTGCTGTAATTTATGTCAAAGGGTGTTCTTCCTATGTTTTCCTCTAAGAGTTTGATAGTGTCCGGTCTTACATTTAGGTCTCTAATCCATTTTGAGTTTATTTTTGAGTATGGTGTTTGGGAGTGTTCTAATTTCATTCTTTTACATGTAGCTATACAGTTTTCCCAGCACCACTTATTGAAGAGGCTGTCTTTTCTCCATTGTATATCCTTGCCTCCTTTGTCATAGATTAGTTGACCATAGATGCGTGGGTTTATCTCTGGGCTTTCTATGTTGTTCCATTGATCTATGTTTCTGTTTTTGTGCCAGTACCATATTGTCTTGATTACTGTAGCTTTATAGTAGTCTGAAGACAGGGAGTCTGATTCCTCCAGCTCCGTTTTTTCCCTCAAGACTGCTTTAGCTATTCAGGGTCTTTTGTGTCTCCATACAAATTTTAAGATTTTTTGTTCTAGTTCTGTAAAAAATGCCATTGGCAATTTGATAGTCATTGCATTGAATCTGTAGGTTTTTGGGGGGTAGTATAGTCATGTTCACAATATTGATTCTTCCAATCCAAGAACATGGTATATCTCTCCATCTGTTGGTATCATCTTTAATTTCTTTCATCAGTGTCTTTTAATTTTCTGCATAAAGGTCTTTTGTCTCCCTAGGTAGGTTTATTCCTAGGTATTTTACTCTTTTTGTTGCATTGGTAAATGGGAGTGTTTCCTAAATTTCTCTTTCAGATTTTTCATCATTAGTGTATAGGAATGCAAGAGATTTCTGTGCATTAATTTTGTATCCTGCAACGTTACCAAATTCATTAATTAGCTCCAGTAGTTTTCTGGTAGCATCTTTAGGATTCTCTATGTATATTATCATGTCATCTGCAAACAGTGTCAGTTTAACTTCTTCTTTTCCAATTGGTATTCCTTTTATTTCTTTTTCTTCTCTGATTGACATGGCTAGGACTTCCAAAACTATGTTGAATACTAGTGGTGAGAGTGGACATCCTTGTCTTGTTCCTGATCTTAGAGGCAATGCTTTCAGTTTTTCACCATTGAGAATGATGTTTGCTGTGGGTTTGTCATATTTGGCCTTTATTATGTTGAGGTAGTTTCCCTCTATGCCCACTTTATGGGGAGTTTTTATCATAAATGGGTGTTGAATTTTGTCAAAAGCTTTTTCTGCATCTATTGAGATGATCATATGGTCTTTCTTCTTCAGTTTGTTAATATGGTTTATCACATTGATTGATTTGCGTATACTGAAGAATCCTTGCATCCCTGGGATAAATCCCACTTGATCATGGTGTATGATCCTTTTAATGTGTTGTTGGATTCTGATTGCTAGTATTTTGTTGAGGATTTTTGCATCTATATTCATCAGTGATATTGGTCTTTAATTTTCTTTGTGATATCTTTGTCTGGTTTTGGTATCAGGGTGATGGTGGCCTCATAGAATGAGCTTGGGAGTGTTTCTTCCTCGGCAATTTTTTGGAAGAGTTTGAGAAGGATGGGTGTTGGCTCTTCTCTAAATGTTTTATAGAGTTCACCTGTGAAGCCATCTAGTCCTGGACTTTTGCTTGTTGGAAGATCTTTAATCACAGTTTCAATTTCATTACTTGTGATTGGTCTGTTCATATTTTCTATTTCTTCCTGGTTCAGTCTTGGAAGGTTATACCTTTCTAAGAATTTGTCCATTTCTTCCAGGTTGTCCATTTTATTGGCATAGAGTTGCTTGTAGTAGTCTCTTAGGATGCTTTGTATTTCTGCGGTGTCTGTTTTAACTTCTTCTTTTTCATTTCTAATTTTATTGATTTGAGTTCTCTCCCTCTTTTTCTTGAGGAGTCTGGCTAATGGTTTATCAGTTTTCTTTATCTTCTCAAAGAACCAGCTTTTAGTTGTATTGATCTTTGCTATTGTTTTCTTTGTTTCTATTTCATTTATTTCTGCTCTGATCTTTATGATTTCTTTCCTTCTGCTAACTTTGGGTTTTGTTTGTTCTTCTTTCTCTGGTTCCTTTAGTGTAAGGTTAGATTGTTTACTTGAGATTTTTCTTGTTTCTTGAGGTAGGCTTGTGTAGCTATAAATTTCCCTCTTAGAACTGCTTTTGCTGCATCCCATAGGTTTTGGATCATCATGTTTTCATTGTCATTTGTCTCTAGGTATTTTTTGATTTCCTCTTTGATTTCTTCAGTGATCTCTTGGTTATTTAGAAACATATTTTTTAGCCTCCATGTGTTTGGTTGGGGTTTTTATGTTTTTTTCCCTGTAATTCATTTCTAATCTCATAGTGTTGTGGTCAGAAAAGATACTTGATATGATTTCAGTTTTCTTAAATTTACTGAGACTTGATTTGTGACCCAAGTTGTGATCTGTCCTGCAGAATGTTCCATGCACACTTGAGAAGAAAGTGTAATCTGCTGTTTTTGGATCGAATGTCCTATAAGTATCAGTTAAATTTATCTGGTCTATTGTGTCATTTAAAGCTTCTTTTTCCTTATTTATTTTCATTTTGGATGATCTGTCCATTGGTGTAAGTGAGGTGTTAAAGTCTCCCACTATTATTGTGTTACTGTTGATTTCCTCTTTTATAGGTGTTAGCACTTGCCTTATGTATTGTGGTGCTCCTACGTTGGGTGCATATATATTTATAATTGTTATATCTTCTTCTTGGATTAATCCCTTGATCATTATGTAGTGTCCTTCCTTGTCTCTTGTAACATTCTTTATTTTAAAGTCTGTTTTATTTGATATGAGTATTGCTACTCCAGCTTGCTTTTGGTTTCCATTTGCATGGAATATCTTTTTACATCCCCTCACTTTCAGTCTGAATATGTCCCTAGGTCTGAAGTAGGTGTCTTGTAGACAGCATATATGTGGGTCTTGTTTTTGTGTCCATTCAGCAAGCCTGTGTCTTTTGGTTGGAGCATTTAATCCATTCACATTTAAGGTAATTATCGATATGTATGTTCCTATTACCATTTTCTTAATTGTTTTGGGTTTGTTTTTGTAGGTCCTTTTCTTCTCTTGGGTTTCCCAGTTACAGAAGTTCCTTTAGCATTTGTTGTAGGACTGGTTTGGTGGTGCTGAATTCTCTTAGCTTTTGCTTGTCTGTAAAGCTTTTGATTTCTCCATCGAATCTGAATGAGATCCTTGCCACGTAGAGTAATCTTGGTTATAGCTTCTTCTCTTTCATCACTTTATCATGCCACTCCCTTCTGGCTTATAGAGTTTCTACTGAGAAATCAGCTGTTAACTTTATGGGAGTTCCCTTGTATGTTATTTGTCTTTTTTCCCTTGCTGCTTTTAATAATTTTTCTTTGCCTTTAATTTTTGCCAATTTGATTACTATGTGTCTCACTGTGTTTCTCCTTGGGTTTATCCTGTATGGGACTCTCTGCACTTCCTGGATTGGGTGGCTATTTCCTTTCCCATGTTAGGGAAGTTTTCGACTATAATCTCTTCAAATATTTCTCGGGTCCTTTCTCTCTCCCTTCTCATTCTGGGACCCCTATAATGCAAATGTTGTTGCAGTTAATGTTGTCCCAGAGGTCTCTTAGGCTGTCTTCATTTACTTTCATTTTTTTTTCTTTATTCTGTTCCATGGCAGTGAATTCCACCATTCTGTCTTCCAGGTCACTTATCCGTTCTTCTGCCTCAGTTATTCGGCTATTGATTCCTTCTAGTGTATTTTTCATTTCAGTTCTTGTATTGTTCATCTCTGTTTGTTTGTTCTTTAATTCTTCTAGGTCTTTGTTAAACATTTCTTGCATCTTCTTGATCTTGGCCTCCATTGCTTTTCCGAGGTCCTGTATCATCTTCACTATCATTATTCTGAATTCTTTTTCTGGAAGGTTGCCTATCTCCACTTCATTTAGTTGTTTTTCTGGGGTTTTATCTTGTACCTTCATCTGGTACATAGCCCTCTGCCTTTTCATCTTGTCTATCTTTCTGTGAATGTGGTTTTTGTTCCACAGGCTACAGGATTGTAGCTCTTCTTGCTTCTGCTGTCTGCCCTCTGGTGGATGAGGCTATCTAAGAGGCTTATGCAAGTTTCCTTGTGGGAGGGACTGGTGGTGGATAGAGCTGACTGTTGCTCTGCTGGGCAGAGCTCAGTATAACTTTAATCCACTTGTCTGCTGATGGGTGGGGCTGCGTTCCCTCCCTGTTGGTTTTTTGGTCTGAGACAACCCAACAGTGGAGCCTACCTGGGCTCTTTGGTGGGGCTAATGGTGGACTCTGGGAGGGCTCATGCCAAGGAGTACTTCCCAGAACTTCTGCTGCCAGTTTCCGTGTCCCCTCAGTGAGCCACAGCTACCCCCTGCCTCTGCAGGAGACCCCCCAACACTAGCAGGTATTTCTGGTTCAGTCTCCCCTGTGGTCACTGTTCCCTTCCCCTTGGTCCTGATGTGCACACTACTTTGTGTGTGCCCTCCAAGAGTGGAGTCTGTGCTTCCTCCAGTTCTGTCAAAGTCCTGCAATCAAATCCCAGTATCCTTCAAAGTTTGATTCTCTAGGAATTCCTCCTCCTGTTGCCGGACCCCCAGGTTGGGAAGCCTGACATGGGGCTCAGAACCTTCACTCCAGTGGTGGACTTCTGTGGTATAAGTGTGCTCCAGTCTGTGAGTCACCCACCCAGCAGTTATGGGATTTGATTTTACTGTGATTGCGCCTGTCCTACCATCTCATTGTGGCTTCTCCTTTGTCTTTGGATGTGGGGTATCTTTTTTGGTGAGTTCCCGTGTCTTCCTGTCGATTATTGTCCAGCAGCTAATAGTGATTCTGGTGTTCTCGCAAGAGGGATTGAGAGCATGTCCTTCTACTCCAACATCTTGGTTCCAATCCCCTTTGTCCATTTTTAACTTGAGTTGTTTGTTCTTTTGTTGTTGAGTTTTAGGAGTCATTTACATTCCAGATATCAATCTCTTATCAGATACAATTTACACAGTTTTAGTTGTATGTATTTTTTACAAATATGACTTACAAATATTTTCTCCCATTCAGTTAGTTGTCTTTCACTTTCCTGGTAGTACCCTTTGACATATAAAAATTCTTAATTTTGATCAAGTTAAGTTTATCTATATTTTCTTTTGTTGCATGCCTGTGCTTTTGGTGTTATATTCTTAAAGTCATTGCCAAATACAACATCATGAATATTTTCTCCAATGTTATAAGAATTTTATAGTTTTAGCTCTTAAGTACAGGTCTTTGATGCAGTTTGAGTTAATTCTTGTAAATGGTGTAAATTAAGGGTCCGATTTCCTTCTTTTGCATGCGGATATCCAGTTTTGCCAGAACCATTTTTTGAAAAGATTTTCCTTTCCTCATTGAATGCTCTTGGCACCCTCGTCAAAATCAATTAACCATATATACAAGGGTTTCTTTCTGGGCTCCCTGTTCAATTCTATATTGGTCCGAGACACCAGCTCCAGTCCAGTGATGAGAAAGGAAAGCAGGCTACAGACTATGACAGAGTGAGACAGACTTCTCATCACAGACATATAAATGGTTAAGAGAAGGAGAAACTCGGAGTAGTAGCTTTAGAAGAAAGAAAATTGATTCATAATTGTATCTGGTTTATTTTCAGAATCATTACATAATATCTGCCTTTCAGATACATAACATACTGAGCACCAGAATTATAATAAGATGGGTTATTTGGGAGCTTTTAATAGAGGGAGGCATAGCAGAGTCCTGACTCTTAGCAAAGGCAAAAGACTTACAAAATATCTCGTTGTGAATTATGCTATTCATTTCATTTATCATTTGTACGCAATACTGAACTGAAAGAAGCTTTCATAAGCAATTCTATAAGAGTGAAGTTCAGGCGTTTATAGAAAAAAAAACAGTTTTTAGACAAGAGTATCATTTTTTTATTCCTTGCTGAATGAGGTTTCCACAGCTTGAGGAAAGGGAGTCATGTTTTGGTTAACTCTTTTGGGAAGACAAAAAGTGGTGTTAATGAGAATTCTTTGCATCTCTAAAAACTTTATAACATGTAATACTAATAAAGAGAAGGCAGGCGGTCCAGGGAAAGCACTGAGTAAATTGCATGTTGTGGAGGAGTGCTTGGGGAGTTTTGAGATGGCCAGAAATAGAACTGTTTCTTAAACTTTCTAGCCAGCCCAGGTGCCACCCAATCCAGGACTAGGTTTTCTCTGTGCACAGGTGGCTGTGGGTGGAACAGGTGTACCCACTCAAGCTGTGAATTGAGACCCAATTTCTTTGACTTTGCCTTAGTTAGAAAGTATTCTCTTCCTCGATTTACCCACCAGTCAGGCACGGGCACTGGATGTTTTCCATGTCTGGAACCAATGAGGACAGTGAAGGTCCTTTCCATTCCTTTCCACCTGATCCAGCCCCATAGCTACAGTATTTTGCACTGCATTAAACATGTTCGTTTCACCCTGGCAGCAGGAATTCTATCTCTGTTTTACCGAGGGAGGGCACAGAGGCTCAAAGGGGTTGAATGAAATTATCCTGACTGTCGAGAGGTGACAGGGAAGCTCAGCCCATTGGGGAGATTTTGCCCTTTATTCTTTCAATTTGGGAGAGTGTCAGTGGGAATTATTTACTCCTTCACATACCTCCCCTTTTAGTCCTTCTACCCAGGAAAGAAGAGCATGATATTCTAGTCAATGTTTGGTGTGCTCCTTGGTCCTTATATGAATGGTAAGGTCTCAGTGGTCCAGGGGCAGAAACAAGCGGTCCACTTTCCTCTTTGACACCTGGGTTCTTAGGAGGTGGGTCTCTTCTGACTTTGTCTCTCGTCATACATACATCTGGAGAAGTGGGGCAGGCCAGTCAGTCCCATCCCCCCACTGCAAAGGCTATGTGAGATGGTTAAAGGTGAGTTCTGGAGCTTATAACACCTGGGTTCAAATACCTGCCCTTATTCTTCTACAGTTCCTCTGCTCATGGTTGTGTAGAAAAATCCAGAAAAGAGCCACCACACAGCACAGTGGTCTTCATAGTGGCTATGCTCCCTCGAGTGTGCAAGGACATTCATCAGAGCAGAGAAAAAAGTAAGTAGAGCTTCTCTTTATTACTTTTCAAATAAAAAGTATAACTTTTCTAATAATCCATATATGAGTTAACACTGGATCCCACACCCTTGACATCTCAGCCAGTAACCCAGGCCCTTGAGGCATCCTGAAGGAAAAAATGGAAGTTTCTCAACATGGAGGTGTTGACAGGGCTGCCCTCACTCATTTGATTTTACTATCTCGTGACAAAAGTGTAGTTTATTTGCCATATATTGCCACCAAGGTGATTATTTTCATAAAATCAAGACCTGAAAATATTATAATTTTTAAATGCTTTGCAGTGAGAGGTGGAGTGACTTTGAAAATATGTTCCACACAGAGGTTTGCCATTTATCTTGTGGCAAAATATTTAAAGCAGTTGTTGAAGTGTAGAAGTTCTACATTTTTATTTTATGAAAAGATAAATATTTTACATTTGCTAAATATTTTTGTGAGGGAAATGGCTCTCAACAGTATGCTCTCTAGGAGATATAAAAAAAAAAAATCCCACCAAATATGTCCCTTTCGAAGGTAAAGATGACATTTAAACAATAAGTGAGAAAGTAAATGCTACTTAAAAAAGAAAATCTCACTACAGTGAGAGTCCTTCAAAAATGAATATTTGCAGATGTTTCCACTGCTGTGTGATTTTATTACTGAAAATAATGTGTCACCTATAAAAACTCTTGTATTTACAAAGTCTATGTACTTACAAAACAGGGGAACTGAATGCCCTAACCTGTTTTAAAAATCTTCCAAATGAAGTTATTCAGTGAATTTTGAACTGCTTTGTTTTTAAAAGATAAGGAAAAGTGCCTTCCAATTTATATGTAAGAACATCTGATTAAATCAGGGAAGATGGACATTTTGCTCTGAATTTTGGCAAAAAATTTTTATATACTTGGTAGATGGCAATGAGTTTTGTGATTTTGTAAACACAGCTAGTGATACACTGCTATTTCAAACTATATATTTTTGAGCTATCTTTTCAACTATGATAGCAAATAAAATCAAGGATTCAGATAAACTGGACTTAAAAAACCAGACCTTCAAATAAATGAATCACAAAGTTTAAGCCAATTAAAAAAATGATAAAACATCTTTTGCCACACTTATTATAAGGAGCAAAATATGTTTGTCCCATTAATTAAAAAGAATATTTATAATTATTTTTTATTTATCTTTATGTCATCCTTTTAAATTTGTTCTGTGTTAAGAAGAAGATGTAGATCTACACATATTCAGAGTACATGCTCAAAACCTTTTTACCATTGGGCATACCTAACCAGAAACTTGCTCTGTTCTCCTAAGAAAAGATGCAGTCAGGCTCTGGTGGTGGTAGGGATGCATTCCTGGAAGTGGGAACTCAAATTAGATCCTTTCTCTACAGGGTTACTATAGTGCAGCTCTGCTGAGTCTTGCTCCCGGGAGCTCACATTCGTAATCACTCTTCTCTTCAAATCCCCAACATCCTGATGCACCTCCAACCATACTTTCTTCCAGCTACTGTTGGTGCATTTGTTGGTGTGTCCTCCCCAGTTGCAATAATTACATGGTGCCCTTGGTAAATTAGGCTTCCTCCAATCCCTGAATGCATGTTGATTTTCACTACCTGTTTCTTTGACCTTTCTCTTGAAGATTCTTCGAGCTGTTCTAAAACTTGCATCACAAGCTCTAGTTTGATAATCCTCCCTTGTGTCTACACAGCATTTCTAGCAGTGTTGCTGACACACAGATTAACTGCCTTATTCAATCACAATTGCTTGCCAAAAAAAAACAAAATGAAAGACAGGAACAGGGATAACAGCAGAGAAATAATGTCCGTTGTAGAACTCACTCAATTTGGGTTAAGCTGTTGAAAACTCACTGGTGGACCTGTAGCTCAAGAGGGCACAGAACAACCTGTTACTCTAATTCTTGATAACTATAAAAACTCTCTTTATTAACATGAATTCAAAACTAGAAAAGTCAGTGGAACTTGTTCAGCCTGCCACTGAATTGCACTCTTCATACAGAATCCCTTTGATGAAACTATTTCCTGTCCACTCAGAACAGGGGACAAACATTCCTGTAATCAGTAGGAAAACTCTGGATGTAGACAGCTCAGTTAAACTGTAGGTTTCTCTAGGGTGTAGATCATATCTCAGATCACAGTCGTTTTTTTTTTAAATCCATCCCCTACATTCATAGTACAAGGCCAGATGGGCAGTAGAGTTTCAAGAAATACTTGCTAAACTGTGGATTAAAGTCGACTGGTGAAATGGAGCAATGAAGCTTGTAATTGCAAAATCGCAAATTTTGCCTGCCAAATAATTTAATGTTATTTTTGGTTCTGAATATGACTGTATCTGACACTTCTGTAATATATACATTTCAAGAGCATATATTAAATTATTCTGTGAAAACATAATTCAGAGGGAGTTGAAAAACCAACAGCTTCAGTTTCTTACCCCGGTGCTTTTAAGCCTTTAACCTCTCTCTTTCCCTCTCAGTGCTGAGGTTGGATTTCTAAAGTTGATGTGCTTTGAGCAAAACTCTCCAAATTCTGCCTCAGTTTCCTGATTTCTCTGGAAGGAAAATCATTTAAGTCTGTCCCTCCTCTTTACTGCCCATTGCTCCCACTCTCCTTTCCAGTAAAGCTGAGCTCCTTGGAGGGCTACTGAAAGAATGCTTTTCTTCCCTCCAGGCTCCTGCTGAAAAGCATAAACAAGTACATAAACACCGAAAAAGTCAACAGTGGTTATTAAATATAGACTCCAAAGTTTCAATGTTGCAGCTCCCCTGAATTTAGTTAAGAAAAGACCTGGTAAATAGAACCTCTGGACCAACATTTTTTTTCTTGGCTGCCCCTGGTTACCTTTTGGTTTCAAGCACTAGGCTGAGAGGATTGATTCATAGAAATCCAAGCAACTAAACTGACTAACTCTTGTAGAAGTTGCCAAGGCCCTAGTGCATTTTCTTATACTAACGTAAACCCAACTTAAAAATATATATACATCTTGGTGCTCTTTATTGCTTATCCTCCCATTTTAAAAAGTGGGAAGCTTGTCTTCCCTCCCAGCTCTGTCTTTCCCCTGTAAAGCACCACATTGAAGGAATGATAGAGATAGCACCTGGCACCTTTATTACATTCCGTTTATTGCACAATATTAGTGTTTCTCAAATATTATTTATGTTAAAGAGTATTATTTTCTAGACCAGTTTTTCCCAGTTATTTTCCATTTCTATAACTAATCTTGGATTTCATTTAAAGAGACGTGAGAAATTGGCATGAATTTAGTTAGTATTCTAAACATGTCAATGTAAGTGAGGTTCAGAGGACCAAAGCATTTATTATGCTTCTTGGGTGGGGAGTTGGTGCTAACGGATTTCAGGCGCTTACGGGAAGAAGGCTGCTTCAGGCATGCACACACAGGCCAGGCGCTGTGAGTCAGTAATGCCAAAATGCACTGCAAAGATTTGATAACATTTTCATTAAAAGCAACAGAAAGAAAGCATGAAAAATATGATATACGGAGTAAGCCCCTTTTTTTTTTCTTCTCTTCATAAAAGGCTACCAAAATTGGACTATGTTCATGGTGCAGACTCCAGTCAACTTGACATAAATTATGAGACAACATTAGTTAGGTTCATTTTAACTCTCATCTGAAAATATATTTCTCGTCCTTTATTTTGGCTTCTCTCTATCTCCCTTTTCTCTCTCTGTGAAGTACCATGTTTTCTATGGTTTCTTTGCAAAAACTGATTGGAACATTCTACTAGAAGAACATAAAGTGAGAGTTCACAATAATAAAATTTTAAAAAAATTAGTACTCAATTTGAGAGAGTTCAGGGATAATTTCTGAGGAAAGCAAAATCTTTGGAAATTAGGAGAAGAATTTTTGTTTGGCTTAATTAAGATGGATGTTAGTGGGAAGCAGCCACATAGCATAGTGGGAAGCAGCCGCATAGCACAGGGAGATCAGCTCGGTGCTTTGTGACCACCTGGAGGGGTGGGATAGGGAGGGTGGGAGGGAGGGAGACACAAGAGGGAAGAGATATGGGAACATATGTATATGTATAACTGATTCACTTTGTTATAAAGCAGAAACAAACACACCATTGTAAAGCAATTATACTCCAATAAAGATGTAAAAAAAAAAAAAGATAGATGTGTTTATGGTTCATTCACCATAAAAAAAGTGGTAAAAAAAGTGGTAAAATGAGTGACGTTAGTTCGTCTTCATTTGTTCCATGTGTGTGCACGCATGCGTTATGAGGCATTACTCTGCCCACCATCCTAAACTTTTTTTTTTTTTTTTTTTGCGGTATGCGGGCCTCTCACTGCTGTGGCCTCTCCCGCTGCGGAGCACAGGCTCCGGACGCGCAGGCCCAGCGGCCATGGCTCACGGGCCCAGCCGCTCCGCGGCATGCATCCTAAATCTTTAGCTCCCTTGGTCCTCCATAGTCTAAGGGCTACACCAGAGGAGTGTGCTCATTTAGATGTGTTTATCTAATTAGCAATAGGAACCTCCAGATAGATTTTTTTCAGTCCTTGAGTATTGAATATTACATTTGTTTGTCTGCTTTACTCAAAATGCATATAATATCTAGTAGCAACATATTGAGGTTTTTTCAAAGCTACAATTATATATCTCTAGTGAAGCAAGGATCAGAAGACCTTCTTCACACAAGTCTCAACAAACTGCTGCCCTTATACCAATTGCTCTCTTTCTTGCACTTGCAGAATCACAGCTGGGTCTCCTTATGAAAAGAGAGCACATAATAATTGCACTAAATATGCACTAAATTACTTTGCAAAATGATAGTGGCATCCATTATAAATCCTGTGTTTGAGGAGTTTAATCAGCTATTTAAATTTTCATCAGAATGCAAGTCAACATGCTAGTTCTTGGCCAAAGGCATTCTATTTACCACATAAATATTTTTTGATTAAGAAAAGCACAGGCCCCTACACTTTTCTACGGTTTCAGAGGCACATGAACATATCTCAGGAGCAATAAATAAAACCATGAAATTTTTAAAAATCAAACTTGAACTTTGATACGTTTTTTAGTTGGCAACTACATTTCCTATGAATAATACGCCACTTCATGTGATTTAATATTAATATTCCTCAGGAAATCAGGTTTAGGAGAGTGGAATTAGAGGACATAGAAAAATGCTAGTAATTGTATTTTAGAATAACAAAGCTAATAATGTGAAGCAACCTATTTACTGATTATATCACGAGGTTTTATCTTAGTTTCTTCTGTGTTAAATCTGTGTCCACGAGAGCACTTATAACAAAATGAAAAGGACTGGAGTATTGGAGGTTATAGTATTTTATTTTCTCATTTCTTTTCACATCTACCTGATCTGAGTTACATTCAGGGTATGGATCTGTATTGATTATCTTCAGAAAACAAAAGGTACATTTTCCATCTGCTGGGCTCCAGGGAAGGGATCAAGGGGAAGGTGACTTCTTGTCCCCATCACAGCAAGTGCTTCATTTATGGAGCCCTGGATATCACACAAGTGCTGGGAGGAGGAACGAGAGGCAGGGAGGGTGGGAGGGATAGAAAGGAACTGAAATCACCATGAACTTGGCTAGGATTGGCTGGTTCCTAGATAGCTGAGTAAAATTTTTTACACTTTTCCCTAAAATAGTTTATTATTCTGAGGTGAGAGGCAGAGATGGTGATTCTTTATAGAAAATATAATTGAGATTGCCCAGTGAAAACAGAGAAAAAGCACCATATTTGGATATTGTGGTTTTGCTCTTTGAATGGGAGTTTGTAATTAGGGGATGTTTAAATTCTCAGTTGTGATTACATTTCTAATATCTAGCAATTACTCTGACAGGTATAAAATGACAAGGCTAGAAAAGGCAGCAGAAAATCATCTAGGTGAATCTTTCCTTTTGTAAGAGATAGTTTAAACTGTAAATGTGCATCCTCATAAAAGTCATGTGATATTCTGTCTACTCTATTTTATTGTATCCACCAGAATTTAAGTCCAATGATGAAAGGGATTTTTCTATTTTGTCACCTTCCTTATTCCGATAACGTAAGATGGTGTCTGGAACATCATAGGCACACAATGTGTATTGAATGAGAGGGTGAATGAATGAATGAATATATGTGTGCTTAGGAGACTAATGGAATGAAATGAGGGCAAGTGACATTTTAAACCAGGAAGCAGCGTGCCTTTGCAGGGGCTTCCCCTGAGTACAGCAAAGCTGCTGAGTTCAATTAGTAGGGCCACTGTTGCTAAGTGAGAGATTTGAGTGAAGACGATAGTACTTATTCAGTTTATGTGCCGTTATGTGATACTCTCTCTTCTTTGAAGATGTCACTACCGAGAAGAATGCATATCTATATAATTGAAAGGAGTTTTAAAAAAGTATTGGCAGCCAGCATATATTTCCATTATTCCTGCGTAAAGTCTTGCCCTTGTTTTCTACATGAAAATCTTCACAGGGATTGGCTAGCAAACTGCCTTTAACACCGTGTCACTCAGAGTCTTGGCTCCAAAAGTTTGTAATGTTAGTCAACTCACCATTGCTGATCAGGGCATATGACCTCAGGCAAATAATTTTGTTTCACTGGGCCTCAAATTCTTCATCAAAGGAGGGCAAGTTAGGGTGTTCTGGGAGAGCCCCAAGGTTCCTTCCAGCATAATAGCCTATGAATTTACATTCTAAGTTCTACCTTGACTGCTTCTTGCAGCCTACATTATACAGCTATGTAACACTTCAGTGCATTTTACCAGTGTGTCTCCTGTTCCCCTTTGCCCTTAGTAACTTACCATTGTCACGCATCTGCCCCTTCCCAATTGGGGAAATGAGGTGAGTGGAGCTTCCATGTCCACAAGCGGTACTCTGGGCACACATACGTCAATCACTAAGGCCAACTGGTGAGACAACTTAATTATGGGGCTGGTGACTCTGTCTTTTCATTTAGTATCAATAGGACTCATGAGTAAGTCATGACAGTACTCAAGAATTTGCAAATAAGGTATCTCTAAGTTCATATCTCGAAGCTACATGGAACACAGAGTACTCCTTTTCCTGCTGTGTGTGTGTGTGTGTGTGTGCGTGTGTGCACGTGTGTGCTTGCTGAATGAATGTGAGCATATGAGGTACCACCAGCACAAAAGAAAAGAAGATATGGTCCTGAGATAGAAAACCATCAATTCTTTCAGACACTCTTACAAGCAAAATGAGAGCAAGGGTTTTCAGAACCACAATAGTACCAATTAGTTCACAAAGCATCTCACTAGTTGGATGGGAAAAGATTAACTTAGAAGTCTAGTCTGTTCTCTGGGGCAATGAAAAGTTTCGTCTATTCACAGTATCTTTAATCCTGCTATCCGCTTCTATATACTTCAGGATAATGGCTCTGCTACCAAAATCTTTCCTGATTTTGAGCCTCATTTCCTTTTTCTTCTTTCCATTCATTTCATCTTAATCATACACTTTTAAAGCCTCTTAAAATTTTCCCTTTTCAATGTGTTTAATCACTTTTTCTATGTGTTTGAAAGATGATTATAAAAATTCTTCTCATTTAAATAATTTTAAGTTAATCATACTGCACCCTTTCTCTCTCTTCATCTCTCTCTCTCATAAGACTGAGAACTGTGAGATTCTCTTGGCAATGACTTAAAGTTTATCTGATTAATCTGAACAGCTGTGTTTCTGATATTTGGAAGCTCACTGGAGCAATACCCAGTTTTCAAGGTAAATAAATTTACCCCTTTCCCTCAAAGTTGTTGAATATTGTGAATTTTCAAAGTCAATGTATTTGCCAACTCTCCCCGTCCTGTCTTATAAACTCACCATCATCTGCAGACTATTATCAATACCCAGTGTGCCAGCCTCCTGGGAAATAAAGGGCAAAGAGATTTAAAACATTGTCTCGGACTTCAGAGGAAAGAGAGTTCATAAATATATTTTAAAAACTATACACTGGTGGCATATTCTAAATGTTGAATAAATGAGGGAAATAATAATGACTACAGGAGTTCAGAAGTCAAGGCTAGGGCAGGTGGAAAGCTCCATAGGGAGGGAGGGCAATGGTCTTCTAGGCTTCAACCTCATAGCTTGAGACCCAGTTGTTGTGAAAGTGATCCATGTACCACCAGAGGATCCACAGATGAACTTCAGAAATGACAGGGGTCTTCTGAAATTGCATGGCAATTTTTGTTTCTATGTCCTTATTTCTTGGTGGGGAGTCAACTTCTCAGTGGGCTAAGGAAAACTTTTCTCCGGTGTATGGCTGAGGCTCCCAACTCCCAGTGTAGGATGACTCCTGCCCGAGGCCTTAGGCCATTCTGGTTCTTAGGGTATTTGCCTCCACTCTGGCCTCAGTACCCCACCTGTTACCTGAGTTCCTGTTTTGTGAATCTGGAAGTAAATTCTTATGCCTCAAGTCCCCAATAATAAAGCTTCCACTGGGCTTCTGTGGATGAGTCCCTCCCTACCTGCCACCCCATCCCTGCCCTAGACCTCCAGGAGAATGAATTTTCTGTTGTTAAACCACCTTCCCAGAGCTGGTTTTCCAATATCTGTTCCCAGATTTTCAAATGCTGGCTACTTGTCTTCCTGCTCTTTTGCTGTCGCCAAACACCCGGCTTGAATGGATGTCTTGAATTTCAGGTAAGGTCTAGAACCTTTGACTAGTCATATTTTGGTCCTATCTGTTCTTTCCCCTTGATTAACTCATCTCCAAATTTCATATCTTCCTTTGGACCCACGATCTCATGTTTTAAGTTACTAATGTCCTCAATCCCTGCCATTGTTGTCCAACCTTTCAGGACTCAGCACCTATCTAACCCTAGACAGGAATTATATGTAATCTTGAGGGTTTTTGTTTTGTTTTTGTTTTGTTTTGTTCAAGACTTGAACAAAGACTTGAAATTAATATAAGACCTAATGCAAATTGAGGTGGGTAATAGGGGGTTATTGAGAAATGGAAAACATACTAGTAAGAGGTAGGGGAAGTAATTTAAGGAAAATTAGAGAGATAATGATAATACTAGAGCAAGTTTAGGGAGGTCGAAGCAGTTATGTGAAATAATAAATGTCCTTTTTATATAGTGGTTTTGATTGGAATAAAGAGTTGATACTTTTGTTTATAATATCCTCTGAAATGAGCTTCTCGAATTTAAAAATTGGCAAAATCTTTTGGAGATCCTTAGCAATATTGTTTCCCCAGAGTCAATATTTAAAGCTTTTATTGAGTTTCTATTTGTAGGTGATTCAAAATTAAGTATAACTTTTATGCAAGTACAATTCTCGTAATGCTTAGCATATAATTGATTCTTGCACTGTTTTCACCATCATAATATTTTGGAAGTACCATATAGTGATTGAATGCCAAGATTCCAAACTAAATCTTGTTTCTTAAAATAATACACATTGCTAATAAGCTGTTATCATCATACCAGTAATTTTCTACAATGCCGTAAAGCATTATCACAAAGAACCCATTTTATTTGGCAGTTTTATATTTCTAAAGGTATTTTATTATTTAAAATATGAATATTGCAATTTTGAACTACTGTGCTATGTGATGTTCTCCTTTATAAAATAATTATTAACAGCCCAAGCCCTGACTTTTAAGTTAGGGTGGATATAGCTTGTAATTTTTAAAGCACTTTTATGACTAGAAGCCATTTTTCAGTGATAATTAAAATTATATTAAGTGACTCTTATAAAATGTAACACCATAAACTGTTATGGTGGTGCTAATCTGATAAATCTCAAAAGCAATGAATGTCATTAGCACTTCAAACACATGGAAAACAAACATAAAGGAAGATGCAGAAGCAAACATAATGGTAGTACTTAAAGTTTGAAATGATTAGCAGTAATGTTGATTTATAAGTTGAGTATTTTCTGAGATTCCTGCAAGGGGAGTAGAGCTTTCAAATTATGTTGCCTTTTCTTATTAGAAGAGGAAGAATACCAAAATCATTTCATTAAAATATTTGCCTTTGAAGAAAAATGAAGCTATGAACTGATAAACTGAGCATTTACCTGCAAATAGAGAAGGGAAGAAAAATTGTGAGGGAAACACAGTAGGTCTTCAATAAATGCATTTTTAAATTTTGTGAGCCTCCAACTCAGGCTTCAGACTTTCTCTAAGCTTCCCTAGGAATTCCATTACAGGTCCAGCTTGGATATTATACCCCAAGGAACCCATGAAGCGTGAGGGCAACACTGAAGTTCCCAATTCTCCTTTGAGGCCCCAATTCTCCTTTGAAGAGGAAGAATTAAGCCACCAAGGTTAGTGTAGCAGCATAGCTCAGAACCACATAAGGGTATACTAAAACAGTCCATTTCTCCCTAGGGTCAGTAACAGGGTCCAGCCTCAGAGGAGATCATATCTTTAACATGTTCATGTTCATCAGATTGTGTCTGAGAAAGCCTTGGATATGCAGGCTACAGGGCTTTCTACACAAAATAATAAATTTTCTTCTAAAATCAAAATGTGAGATCATTTTTATACACACACCCTCTCAAACATAACATTAAAAAGGAATCAGTCATAATTTTGAAGTCTACTTAAAGTTAGGGAAAGAGCAAATGCTTCCATCTGAGGAAAATACTGTTAAATTAAATTTTACCTTATTAATGTATAGCACCATATGTATAATACAAAAAAATACCATAACAGACTTTTGAGTTGAAATTTCTTAAGTTAGTCTGTCCCCGTACAAGTTTCTTTCTCTTGAAAATTGGGTTCAAAAAGTGCCTCCTCAAATGGAGAATTTCAGTTTTAGGAGATGTGGATGTTGAAGCAATTTTGTGGCAGAAAATTGGGTGAGACTTGGGAAAGAAAAGGAGCCCCAGGGCAGGTGCAGGGGAGAAATCATGAGGGGAGGATAGTTCTGTTGCTTCTCCTCAATATCACAGTATCGTGCCCCACGTTCTGAATAAGAAGAAAAAAATGATAACCCTTAGAAACGTACTAGAATTATCCACAGATTTATGAAAGATACATCATCATTCTGGGACAGTCTGCTTGAGTTGTCATTTAAAAAAAACAAAAACATAGACTGGGTGGCTTAAGCAACAGAACTTTATTTCTCACAGTTTTGGAGGCTGGGAAGTCCAAGATCAAGGTGCTGGTTTGATTCTGGTGAAGGCTTTCTTCCTGGCTTGTAGATGGCCATCTTCTTGCTGTGTCCTCACATGACAAGTGGAGAGAGATTGAGAGAGAAAGAATCTCAACTTGAGGGGACACAGTTCATTCGGTAGCGGACTGTAATTTTTCCTTTTTTTTCTTTTTTTCCTTTTTGTTCATATATTTATTTCTTGGTTAAAGCAGAAGTTAAAAACAGAGATTGATTAGTCCATCACTTGTGGAAGCACCTAACACCACACTCTAGGGAGGGAACTTTTTTCATCTCTCTATCATAGAGATGGATAAAACAATGGTAGTCAGCACTGCATGGTAGAGGGTTTCGCAGTGTTGCCTTAAGACAGATATAGGAAGATGAGGCAAATAGCCTTAAGCCTTCTCTGTTAGGTAGGAAGCAGGTAAAAAGTTTCAGAGGTTTCACAGAGTCAAGTCCATGTCTTCTGTTGTGTTCTAATTTATGCTGCGATTGGTTAGGTTCATGGGTGAAGCTAATCCTGAATAACTTTGTCTGTTGGTCTTTTGGCATGTTCCAGGGGAGGGGTTAGGCCTTGATAAGGTCTACTCTTCTGTAATACATTGAAAAACTTACAAGATTGCCCACAATTTTGTTGTTGCTGCTTTTTTCCCCTTCATCTCAATATGCCCAGTCTACAGATTCTTTTGGTTTTCTTGGATTTCTGGAAGCAGAACTCAACAATGTAGGTCATAAGAGCAGAAAGACGTTGAACTTTTTATGAGGGTCAAGGCTCCTCTTCAGTATACTTTATAAGCTGCCACAAAACAAAGACAATTATAAGTTTCTCAATAAAACAATGGGACAGAATATCCTGAAGTAACTCCAGCAAGGAAGGAAAAGAAAATGGAAATTAATTGTAGAGTGTTAGTTATTATTCATTGAATGATATACAGTGTGTTCTTGCTATTCTGTTTAATATACTATATTAATTTTGGTTAATGTAAAAATATTTATAGGGCTTTCACAGGTCCCCTCATGTCATCAATTCCCTAAACCCATTTCTACATAGTCTTAAATTCCTCAGTAGTAAATTTTTTCATGCAGAGTATTTCAAGAACACAGTGGGAGTTGGGGAAAGACTACTGTTTTATTCCTGGACTGTTGCTTTTAAAGTTAAAAGAGGTCCATACTCTGACTTCCTTTCCTGATAATGGGGAAATATTTGAAGTAATCTACCCAACCTCTTTCATATCATCCGCTCTTATTTCCAAGACGTGGATAGTCACATACGGATTTGGGGAAGAGGTTTCTTTGGATCACAGTGCTGACTGATTTTTCAGGAACATGGCCTTCAATCAGTTGAACTAATGCCCCATGCAACACCATCCACTTGAGTCAGCATAGATCAGATGATGATATTAAAAACTATGTTCTTCAGTATTACCTGATGTTTTCTTTTGGAGGAGTGACACTGTTCGTTGGGTCTGGTCTTTTCCACATAATACACTAAACAGTAGCGGTTTAGAAAAATAGAATACACACTCCATGCCATTTCATTATTCATAATTGTCAAGAACTATGTAGGAGGAGTAAATGGCTTTGTGCCTTCATGTTCTTTCTTAATTCCATCCACCAACCACTCTTACACCCATCCAGATGTGAGGAGGAGTTGCTAATTGAATGGGGAAGTTCTTAAACTTTTTTTTTTTTGTGTTACGCGGGCCTCTCACCATTGTGGCCTCTCCCGCTGCGGAGCACAGGCTCCGGACGTGCAGGCTCAGCGGCCATGGCTCATGGGCCCAGCCGCTCTGCGGCATGTGGGATCTTCCCGGACCGGGGCACGAACCCGTGTCCCCTGCATCGGCAGGCAGACTCCCAACCACTGCGCCACCAGGGAAGCCCCTGAATGGGTAAATTCTTAAACCTTAGCCCTGATGAGCAGGGGCAACATATATAAAAAGTTGATTAACTCAGCTTTATTTACCCTCGCCGAATTCAGCTTTGGATAGGAAATAATAAGCCCAGTTTTGCCTTGAGGTATAATCTGACCATTAACAATAATAAATAAGGAGCACTTCAACTCAGGTACCAGAGCAGCAACCAGCTACCATTCTTTCTGAGAATGTAAAGCAAAAAGCAGTGATCTTATTGGCATCGGCCCAACTTGGAAAGAGATGGTACTTTGATTTTCATTTTCTTTTATTTCTTTGCATTTAAATTCATGTGTTAGCCTAAAATTCTAAGTGTGACTATGAAGTAGAGCTCCTTGCCAACTCTTGCAGGAAATTTACCCCGAGCAAGAAATAAGCTTCTATGGTTTTTAACCACTAAAAGTTAGGATTTCTAGTTATCATGCTGTAATATACTTCTATCCTGACTAATACAGCCTTCTGTGCTGTATATATACCTCTCCTCGCTGTTCAGTTTTCCCTTCACACTGCCCCGTATGTCTCTTAGTTTTATCTTCAGTTATGGGATTAGTCATACTCTCAAAGTCTTTCCCTTTAACTATTAGCAGACGATTTGAGGACTGATTTCCAGTCATCTGGATTTCACTCAGGAATGAAGAGAGTTGTGTCTCTCAGCACTGTCCCAAGGTGACCTAGTTTAGTGCCTTTAGTTTTAACATAAAAGCCAGGTCTTGGTCTCTTTGTATTCAAGCTGAGAGAGCAGGAAGGCACTAGTAAGTGCTTCCTCAACCCTTTATTCTCAACACTGAATTCACATTAGACTTGCCTGGCAAGCTTAAAAAAAATAGCAATGCCCAGCCCTCACCCAAGACCAATTCATGGGGTAGAAGGGTGGGCAGGCATGGGAATTTAAAAAGCTGGTGCTTCTAAGAGCAGCTAGAGCTGAGAACCTTCTTTTAGGAAGAAAAGGAAGGCTTTTATTATCCTGTAAACTGTCAAGGAAAAACCCCTCTAGTTTTTCTATTCTGAGAAACACTGCCTAGACTTTATAATTAATAACATATATTGTGGTTTTCTGGCAGGTGAAAGTGACACATGCCATTTGAACATCACTTTTGTAATATTATTTATTATATTATTTACTTACTTGTTTTCTTGGTTAACATCTATTTCCCAGACCAGACTGTAAGTTCTGTGAAATCAAGGACTTCTCTATCCTATTTGCTTTGTAGAAAATACTGTCTTGTTTCTCCAGAGCTGGGAGCAGTGATCAGCACATAGGTGGTACTCAATAAATACCTGTTGAATAACTAAAGTATCACTGGAAACAAAAGTAAGAGGGAATAGCAATTGTGAGGAAAACTTTATCGAAATATGACCAAGGGTTATATAATAAAACAATACATAGTAAAACATAAATACTATAATAAAAAATGGTGGTCAAAAAACATGAACAGATAATTTACAGAAGAAATACAAAACTTACTTAACTATGAGAAGACAAAGTTTAATCTCACTGTAAGCAAACACATTCAAATTAACATATTAGTTTTATACAGTTTTTATGTATCAAATTGACAAAGATTACATGAAGGTAAATATTCAATGCTGAATAGGATGCAGTTTGATAAGGACCCTCACACCCCAAATTAGGACAGCCCTTTGGGAAAGCAGTTGGGAGCTATGTATAGAGAACCCTGAGGATGATAATTTCTGTTGACCAAGAAATCTCATTCATAGAATATATCCTGAGGAAATAAACAGCAATAATTTAGTCCAATATTTGTATACAAGAACATTTATCCTAGTGTTTTTCAAGTAGTAGATTGGAAACAGTCTGTTTCTTAAATAGAGGCATTTAACTATATCACAATATATCCTCATATGAAAGACGGTAATAAAACCATTTTTGAAAATATTAATGATAGGAGAAAAGGCTCCCATTATATTAAGGGAAATGGTTATGATAAAATGCCAGACATCTTGCTTTTAAATATGTAAATTTGTAAAGCATTGCTGGGTAGTTATTTTGATTTGTAATTATTTTTTATAGTTTGTTGCTTTGTATTTTCAAAACTGTGTATCTGATTATACCTTGTATAACCTGACATTAACAATAACAGTTTATGTAAAGTACGTTCTATATGTGAATTACTACTCTAAGCACTTTCCTTGTAAACCTATGAAGTAAGGATGATTATTTTCCCCATTTACAAGTGGGGACATGTAGGCAAGAAGTGATTAGGCAATTTGCCAAGGTCACCCAACTCATAAGCTTAAGAGCTCATACTCCTACACTGTTAGAAAAGTCAACATAGGAAATAGTTTTTGGTTCTGAGGAAGTATGTGTTAGATACCACACTGGACAGAACCCACCCAAAGTCTGGAAGAATTAGAGCTCTGTGGCAGTAGAGGGCTTTTAAGATCAAGTCTGATCTTCTGCTTTTTTGATGAATAAAAATTTACATTTGCTTTCTCTAAAAAGCATTTTATATATTATCCTGCTTCAAAAGAGAAGCCTGGAGAGGTGATGTGATCACAGTGACCCTGTCAGGGCAAGGAGACTCAATTCATTCCTTCTGACCACTTTCCCCTGCCACTGCTAACCACCGGCCATCAGCTTCCCTGACAACCTGTTATGGCTGATGCTGCTTCTTCTATCCCAGGGAAGACACCTTGGGAAATAGCCCATGCATTCTTCAGTGAAGCCTAAACCAAGAGCACTGGTGTGACTCCCTAACTCTGACTGCTCAGAACAAGAATACGGAAGAGCAACCTCAGTTCATGGAGTGTATGTTTCTGCTGGAGGTGAGAGATCTCCCCTTTGCTAGCATGCCCAGGGGAAGGCAGAGGACTCTGCTGTTATCTCTGTTATCTATCCACATTTCTTCTGTGAGGAGCATCAGAGAAAACTTTGGTAGAAGAGAAGGGGGCTGGGGAGAATTAAATCATACTTCTCAGGGGCAGGGGAATGGGCAGACTAAAGAGTTGCTCATCACTCTGTATCACTGCTCATACAGAGATTGTATGAAGTGTCATGTAGCATTTTTACATCTGGTCTTCCAGAGACTGTCGCTCAAGGATTTTGCCAAGCAGCAGGGTAGATGTCGAAATCCACCCTTAAACCATCACTTCAGTCCTGCCCTTTGTCCTAACTCTCAGTGAAAATAAATGACTGTATAAATCTAAACTTAAAATGTGATGGTGCTAAGATTTGCTGGCTTTAGGTATTTATGAAATTTCTATTTAGGCATCATTTTGTTCTTCCTTCCTTAAACAAAATTGTTTTTGATATTTTAATTTAAAAACATATCACAGGGGGCTTCCCTGGTGGCGCAGTGGTTGAGAGTCCGCCTGCCGATTCAGGGGACGCAGGTTTGTGCCCCGGTCCGGGAGGATCCCACATGCCGCGGAGCGGCTGCCCCCGTGAGCCATGGCCGCTGAGCCTGCGCGTCCGGAGCCTGTGCTCCGCAACGGGAGAGGCCACAACAGTGAGAGGCCCGCGTACCGCAAAATAATAATAATAATAATAATAATAATAATAATAATAATAATAAAAACATATCACAAGGAGCTTGTCCCACAGTGGTGGTGAGATTTTCTTCATAGTGGCTTCAGTTAATAAAGCATTTTAGGATAATGAAGGGTGAAAATCACAGTATAAATGTAAAAATTCTTATATTAATGAAGCATAACATATTATTGGACCCTTCATGGAATTTTCCATTACCAAATCAAGGCTCGCTATTCTGCACCTGAGCACTACAATCCCTAGAGTTCCATGGCATGTTGGCATGTGTTAATAATAAGAGAAATGTCCCATTTTGTTTTATAAAACCTATTTTTTTCTTTCTGATGGTCTTTTTTGTCTCACTAGCTTTTAGTATGGCCCCGGAGATTCATACTTTCAAATATAAATTCCCTTAAGACATATCTTTTTCAATTGTGTGGGTTGAAGCAAGGTAGGGGGTTGCTATTATCTGAGAAATAGATTAGTATGTCTTGCCAGAAAATCATCATTGGAAGATGTGTAATGAGATATTTCATGGGTTTATGATCCAAACCATGACATCTACAGCACAGACTTCATGCTATTTTGAGACTATATATATATACACACACATATACATGCATATACATATAGGCAATCCTTGTCTTTTCTGATCTCAGTCGTGGGCTGACATGTTGAGCAATATATATTGGAGACCCTGTTAGGAAAGGCGATAATTCCCTACTGCCTTCATTTATCCTTCTCTCAGAATTAATTTCTCCCTACTGTGTTCTCTCAGCAGACTTTGTGTGTGGCCCTCTGTCTTCTTTTTTTTGGTAATCGCCTACAACTTTCTCATTCATAAAATCATTTCCATACCTGACACATTGTTGGGGCTCAGTTGGATTTGCATTGATCAGATCAATCCATTAAAGCCAAGTTGTGATTTCAGTTTATTTTATGAATGAAAAGTAGTGATTTCGGCTTATTCTATGATTTTTATCAGTTCAGGGAAAATGTATTTGAATAAATTTTAAATATTAAATTCAGATTTACTATTAAGTGTAAATGTACCTATTAAAATTTTTAAAAGAATCTCAGAACACAAATATAAAAACTAAAGATTTAAGAAATAAAAGCAGTAAAAAAAAAAACCCACATTTTGGACAAAGAGCCATAAAGCAGGAGGTTATAGTAAAAAAAAGAAACCAGGAAAAACTGAAAACATTAAAACAAACAAACAAAAAAAAAAACCCAGACATACAGCCAAACCTCTCTCCTCCTGCACAATTCATTTCTTTTATAAAAAAATTTTTAAAAATAATTTCTGTTCGGCTCACAATTCAATTCTTAGATCAAACAAAATATCAACATAATTAAAGAAAATATCAAAACAAAACAATTGTAGAATTTCTAGGAAATAAAGATACTACATTATAAATCAAAAGCTCTAGGATATGGCTAAGAATGTACTCAGAGGAAAATACCAAGCATTAAACATTTAACTTATTAAACACAAAACAATAAAAATGAATCCCTTAAATGTCAAACTCAAAAAATTAGGAAAATAAAAATATACTCAAATAATACAGAGAAAAATAATTGTTAAAATAAAAATATAAATTAACAAATTAGAAAAAAAGGAAAGCAGTGGCATAGATAAATCAAAGAGCTGTCTTCATGAAAAAATCCTCTTGAAAAAGCTAAGCTCCTAGATACCTCAACAAAGGGAAAAAAAGGGAAAGCAAAGCATAAATAGCAATGAGAAAAAGCAATATTCTATTAATTGAGGGGAAATACATACTTCAAATGTTAAGAGATTTCTTTGCACCTTTCCATATTAATGAATTAGGGAAAAGTCCTGGATAAGGTAGGTGTTTTTTAAAAATATAAATGATCAAAATTGATCTGAAAAGAAAAGACAATTCAATGAGCAAGTAAGAATGAGATCAACTGGGAGATTTTTAAAAATCTATACCGATTCCTAGCTATCAACAAATAAACCAACAAAGCAAAGGAAATCAGTAAAAAATTCTTCAGATACAGAATGGCTCAGGAGGTCCTACATGACATGAGTCCTCCCATTTCCTGCTCCTCTTGCTGTAGCTGACACCTCTCCCACCACACTGGCTTCCTTGCTGCTGCTTTGTCTTTCTGAAACACTCTCACCCTGAAATATCTGTACAATTTATACAAAACAAAGATGTATTTCATATCATGGGATTAAAATGAATTATGTAATAAATAAATGATAATAGAATAATTATCCTTTTGGGAGGTCAGGTTATAATCCCTACCTCACTCCTTATACTAAATACATTTCATGTGGATAAAAACTTAAATGTAAAAATTTAAACCATGAAAGAAATAAAAGAAAACATAGGTGCAGAATTGATATTGTTTGTACATACTAGTATAGGCATACCAGTTGCATGGAATATATAGCATTATCTCTTACCTATCTATCATCCATCTATCTCTACCATTTTAGTGCATAAATCTAAACTCAAGTTGGGATAGTGCTAAATATTTTGAGGCTACTCTCCCACCTGTTTATGTTGTATATATTTGTATATAAGGAAGATCTTACTAAGCATGACACAAACCATCTCTATGGCAATATATATACATATATATATCTCACAACCAAACTAGAAAATAAACAACTTAAATAATCCACAAAGAAATAAACTACATTAACTACCCAGTAAATTTAGCAATAATTAAAATGCAAATTAAAATTTGATATTTATCACCTAAAATATTTTCAAGTATTAAAAATATTAATACTTAATGCTGGCAAATGTGAAGTGAAATATGTTCTCATTCATACTGGTGAAAGAGTCAATTGATACCATCTTTTTCTAGAGAAATTTGGCTATTATATATACCCTTTGACCCAGAAATTCCATTTCTAGAAAACTCATCTTACAGAAACACACAAGAAAGATCTAAATGCAAGAGTGTTCACTTGTGGGACTTCCCTTGTGGCGCAGTGGCTAAGAATCCACCTGCCAATGCAGGGGACACGGGTTTGAGCTCTGGTCTGGGAAGATCCCACATGCTGTGGAGCTACTGAGCCCACATTCCACAACTACTGAGCCAGTGAGCCACAACTAGCCCATGTGCCTGGAGCCCGTGCTCTGCAACAGGAGAAGCCACTGCAATGAGGAGCCCGTGCACCGCAACAAAGAGTAGCCTCCATTCGCCGCAACTAGAGAAAGCCCGGGTGCAGCAACGAAGATGCAGCACAGCCATAAATAAATAAATAAATACATTTAAAAATATATATATTAAAAAAAAAAGTGGGGCTTCCCTGGTGGTGGAGTGGTTGGGAGTCCGCCTGCCGATGCGGGGGACGTGGGTTCGTGCCCCGGTCCGGGAGGGTCCCACATGCCACGGAACGGCTGGGCCCGTGGGCCATGGCCGCTGGGCCTGCGCGTCCGGAGCCTGTTGCTCCGCGGCGGGAGAGGCCGCAGCGGTGAGAGGCCTGCGTGCCGCAAAGAAAAAAAAAAGTGTTCACTTGTAAGAAGGGGAAAAAAAAGGAAAACTTACATATCAGTCTGGTATTAAATAAATATTGATATTTTATAGTATTGTTATAAAATAGTAGGTGCTGTTTCATAAAATGAGATTTATCCACTTGTAATGACATGGGAAGGTTTACAAGATATGTTGTCAGGCCAAAAAGCACACAATATAGTACATAATATAGTGTGTACACAATATATTTGGTATGATTACATTTTTGTAAAAATATACATACATAGCTGTCTGTCTGAACACACAACACACACATTTTAGTATATGTGGAGTAAAAGAAATTAGGAAGCATGTTCATTACCTGTTAATAGTTATTAATTTTGAGGCTTGGGTATTTTCGATTTCTACCTCACATATTTCGTTAACGTTTGCATTTTTTAACAAGGAGAATGAATCTTCTTAAAGCACAAAACAGAGTTTTAAAAAGATTAAAAGGAAGCAGTAAGTGTAAAGACATTCCCGTAACATATTTTAGGTGTCATCTAACAGAGATCCAGGACTACAAGTCAGGCTAAAGAATGTATACAGTATCTCTAAACATAGTTTCTGGGAAATAAAAAATGATGGATTGTTTCTGGGTAATAGATAACAAAATGTGCAATGTGATCTCTCTTATATGAGTTCTGAAATATATTGCCTCAAAGGAGATGAACTCCAAGCAGTGTTTTACTTATTAACTTCTGTCAGTGGATATGCTAAAAAAAAAAAAAAGTGACTCTTTCTAATCTTTGTGATTTTCTTTATTTTATCTTTTGAAATATTTTATTTCTACTAATGTTTGAGAAATGTTCTCAAAGTAAATTGAGCCTGAGGAGTTAAAAAAAAAGGATTTAGTAATACGTCTTTTTGAAATGCTAATCCTTGGAACATTTTTAAAATTTCAGTCACAAAATTTCAGTCACATCAGTCTCCTGGTTACACTGAATAAATTGGAACATTTGCACTTAGCCAGTTAACTTTCTTGAGGAGGAAGTTTTAGCAAGGAGCTTTTTTCTTTAAGTATACCCAAGTGACTTTATGCATTCTAAAAGATCCTGCACTTCAACGTGATTAAAAGCAACATCGTAGGACTTCCCTGGTGGCGCAGTGGTTGAGAGTCCGCCTGCCGATACAGGGGACACGGGTTCGTGCCCTGGTCCGCGAAGATCCCACATGCCGCGGAGTGGCTGGGCCCGTGAGCCATGGCCGCTGAGCCTGCGCGTCCGGAGTCTGTGCTCCGCAGCGGGAGAGGCCACAACAGTGAGAGGCCCGCGTACCGCAAAAAAAAAAAAAAAAAAGCAACATCGTATACTAAAATCTTATTTCTGAAAATAACAGCATGCAATTACTGGAGAAAATACTAACTTTGAGACCAAGACAAGTCTGGACCATATGAAAAAAGTCAAATTGCAGAACTTCTCTGCTGCAAGCCTTTTTCTTCCAAAGAAAAGAATAACAGACTCTCTCCAGGAGTAGAGCTGGGAATACAATATATTTATTCAACATTCAACAAAGATTTTAGTACCCATCATGGGCTCAACATTATTCTAGATGCTAAAGATATAATAGTGAGCAAAACAGACAAAAATACCATCTTGGAGTTTACACTCTTGGAAATAAAACCACGCCAATACCAATTCCTAAAATCTAAATTAATTTTAGACAAGTGGGCAGGGGCTAAGTTTGTCCTGTTTTGCTTAGAAATATTCTCCTCTTAAAGGTACAGATTAATAAACCTGGAGTTGAATGATCTTTGAACAACTCTGAAATTAGTTTCTTAAATATTTTATAAATAAAACATTAATAATTTATGAACTTAAGTATAATATACAAGAAATGAATTTAATGACTAAAAGTAGACTCAATATGGGGTTAATTGATATTTTAGTTTTGAATATATTTGAAAATAATTATAAAATTCATACCTTTAAAATACCCTATATTATTAGAGTATTATACATATAATATTATATATATCTAATAAATATTAGAACTGCTACTCAAATTTTATTAAGGTACTGAGTTTTTAAATTGTTTAGAATTCGGAATTCAAAGGTGTTTTGAATAAAGGAATATTTATTTTCTAACATGTCCTTTTTGGTCAATATTCTTCAAATTACTTTATGTATATATAACTAAATTTCTCAGCTTTTATGTAGGCTTTTATGGTTAGGGTTTTGTTTTTTTTGTAATCAGATTAACACAAGTTAATAGAATACTAAACTAATAAAGAATAAAATCTATTCTGCTGAACTTTGGAACAAAACATTTTAATTGAGACATTTTCTTACCATTTATTTAACATCCTCAGTTGGCCTCAACTCTTTCTAAAATAGATTCATGTCTTTAAGACATTGAACAGTCTAGGTGTTTTCCTTTCTTTTCCTTTTTTTTTCCACCAGACGAATTGCTAATGATTATTTGTTGATGGTTGTCTGTAAGTTCAAAGTGCTTGACATATATAGACTGGGAAGCATTAAATATTTTAGCTGCACATTTAAGACTTCAAATCATAGTACATTTAAATCTGTTTATACTAAATGCATGCTGAATTTCCTAACGTGCACCAAGAGAAAAAGCTTGCCAAAAAATAATCTGCTTTTACAAAAATTGTTTAATCATTCACCTTCAACTATCTCTACAAAATTTGCCTTTCACTTTTGGAGAAAATGTTTATTTGCATGTCTAAAGATTGTTTTTTTCTTTGCTAGGTGAGGGTGCAATTCAAACCACCATTGCAGTCTGTGACTCTGTCAATTTTTTTTCTTTCCCTTCAGGATCTTTGTTCAAGATGAATCACACAGTTCTTATTGGCAACACCAATTTTGTTGATTTGTCCTAGTTGTTTTCCAGTGGTGTACTGGTTTGCTGCACTTTAAAAGGGGGCTGGGCTTATTTAGAGGATTTGTCTATCCTATGTCAAAAGAGCAGATAAATGAGCAGCATTAAACACTGCTTTGATGCCAGAATGGTTTCAAGTCAAGTATATCTTGTTTTATGATGTGATATATGTATATATAATCTGCATCGTCACCCATAAAGGGCAACAGAGCATAGAGGAGGTGTTTCAGGATCAAGCGGAGAGTAGAATGTGATTTTTTCACCCCCAAAGAATATGTGGAATAAGGTTTATCACTGCAGGTAAGTGAACTGTGTGAGAAATAGATGAGATAGATATTTCATGTATCTGACAAGCAGTTTGTCTGCAGATAGCCTAACAGAATTAAAATCGCCTGTAAGGCACATTCTATTGAATTATAAGTAATGTTTTTGAATATATACGTATGTATGTGTGTGTATATATATATGTATATATATATATATATATATATATATATAAAGGTACTGTAAGTATGCTGATTATTACCTGGTGATAAAAATCTACTTCTGCCATTAAATCACAAAACCTAACACTTTGATCTTGTTATGGACTGTATGTTTGTTCCCCCAAAATTCATATGTCAAAGCTCTAACCCCCAATGTAATGCTATTAGGAGGTGGGGCCCTTGGGAGGTAATTAGGTTTAGATGAGGCCACGAGGGTGGGGAGGCCTTATGATGTAATTAGTGCCCTTATAAGAAGAGACCCAGAGTGCACTCTCTCTCAACCTCTCTCCCTCCCTGTCCCTGTCCCTGTCTCTGTCTCTGTCCCTCTCCCTCTGTCTACAGCAAGAAGGCAGCAGTCTGCAAGAAGACAGTTTTTTTTTCCATCTGCTATTTTGGGCATGTAGATACAAGCTTACTGGAAACTACTTTGTTCAGTATCAAAATTACCTCTTGCATCACATACATATTTATTGATTATTACGATGCTATTGCTTTGGAACCTTTTCTTACTAATATGGCATAGAAATAGGATGTTTATGATAGCAAATGTGCTAACTAGTCACACTTAAAGAGTTTTTCGTGGAATTTTTTTTTTGTCCTTTAGGTAATTTTTCTGTGGTAGAAATTTTTCACTGGCTGTTAACTTATCACTATTAATACTTTTAAACAATTATTATGGCTTACATTGTGCAGAAAAATAATATTCTGCTCCAATATTATAGTGCAGTTTGAAAATCATTGTACTGTCTTTATTCAGTGTTTTCTTTCTTCAGTGTTTTAATAGATCATGGTCTTAAATTTTAATTGTGAGGCAGCATGATATGTTCTGAACAGCAGTAGACTCGAAGAGGTGGTCTCCAACCTTAGCACTACTACCACCTACTGTGTGACCTTAGATAAGACACTCTTCCTCTCTGGAACCCAGTTTCTGCATAAAGACTTGGACTCTCATCTCGAACACTTAGCTATATCAAAGTCTATGTGAGGTGTTTTGAGATTAATTTGTTTCTAATCGTACATAAAGTGCCAAATTTGCCAAGGATTGACATTTTATTTTAGGGTAGCTATCCCTAGAATAATATCATTCACAATAATTTTCATTCCTATATGCTAATTTTGAGTAGGAGGAAAAAAAGGATAGATGTGTAGCTTATGTGCCAGGAATAAACTTGGGAATATTTGTGAGAATTATCGTATTTGTGGATTCAGAAAAAGAGGTTGAGAACTTCAGGGCCTAATTCAGATGGTCACTAAGGCTCTCTACACCATAACATTCCATGATCCCATTATTCCACTAGAGATGTTCCACAGTCTTCACTCAGGAAACAAATGGATACAAATATTCTTGGGTTACTTTATCTACCACTGAGAGTTATCACTTTATTTCATTTTATTAATTCAAAAGCAATTTAAGTATTATATGTTTGGAATAATTTGTTCTATTTACAACAGCAATATCTCCACTTATTTGTAACCACAATTTTAAGCAAGCACAAATTCAAATCTCAAAATTAAATATATATATATTCTAAGTGTGAACAGTGATAAAAATTGCTGAAAAGAGTCACAGATACAAAGATAAAAAGGCAATAGGGAATGCAATGTAATAATTTATCAAACTGAAGAAAGGAACACTCTCACTGGATGTTAAATGTAATGACTTAAGTCTTAGCAAGGCTAAAGAAGACAGAGACAGAGAAAAATAGGGACAGCAGAAAAAGATGATACTGGAAGTACCTTTGGGGATTAAAAATGGTAGTGGGACAACTTGCTGACATGTGATCAGTGGTGAGAGTGTCCCCAGATAACAATGAGGAGAGACAGAGAAACACCCATTCAAACACTACAATATTCTGAGGACACTTAGTGTAAGGGCAAGTTAGGTTCTGCATAACTCAGTAACCCTCTAGGGATTCTTAGTGCCAATTTAAGACTAAAGCTCACCAATTAGAACAGCACAGCATTCTGGAATTATACAGTGTTGGGGAAAGCAATCTTTCATACTTCAAAGAGCAGAAAATAGCAATATATTGCTGTGTAGTTCAGTTTGTCAGTTGTTCATAAGTTTTTGATTCATCAAGAAAATTTAAAAATATTTTGAGAACCTTCTATTTTATAAAGCAGAGAGCTAAGTATATTTTTAAAAGCCTTTATTGATGAAAAGAACACTTTTTGTGGAGTCTGAAGATTCTGATATTGTGTCTTCCACTTACAAGATAAGTAACTTTGAAAGTCATTTAACTTCTTTGAGCTTTCATTTTTTTCCCTCTGTTCAGTGAAAATACTTGTTTTACAAACCTTGCAGAGTGAAGGAGGAGAGGCTTCAAATCTAATTGAATAATGCATGCTCTTTGAGTAACTGAAATGTATAAAGTATATTTGTAAGATTATGTTATTAAAAATGTTAAGGTTTGAAAGTATAGTTTAAAAGATGGGCAATCCTCCCTTTTTCCAAAGTTTCTCATGCCTGGTAAATAAAGCATGACTGCAGGATAAATCAGTTACTGTTGATTTCAGGGACCAGAATTCTTCAGAGGAAAAAGGAACCAAGTAAATAAACAACAGTGGGATGACTTTATCTACATATAGGGAATGGAATTTGACTTGTGTTGTGATTAGTTAAACTTGATGAAATTTCTGTTTTATACATATCACAAGGTAGCTTTGAAGTGAATGCAATTATTCAGCCTCCTAAAAGCATACAGAAGTCTAATTGATGCTGTGATATTAGCTTTAAGCACGATTTTAAGCACGATCAAATTTGCATTTAATGATAACTTAACACTGACACATACTTGTCAAAGATATGAAGGACTTAGCATTTTCATACATACAGTTTCTGTTTAACAGAAGCACTCCTAAGTGGGAGCCCAGGAGACCCTCAGCCAGGTTTGGCAACACTTGGCTCCGTAAGGTGGCTCTGTCAGTTTCAACACACTGTGATTCTATCTCCAGTAACATAAAAAGATAGCTATTGCACATCTTTACGTGTACCTTTTTTACCTAACCCAAAGGGTTGGAGTTTCGGTGAATTTCTTATCAGCTTTGTCAGTGCTAAGCCGTAGGCTGGGGTAAGGTAATAAATCTCTGAATAAATTGGTTATTGTAGATGAACAGCATGATACATGAGGAAATATTGACTATTCATGTTTTCTTGCAGAATGAGATTTGTATCAAAATAAAGAACTTCTACTCCAAAGTCATGTTCGTTTAAAAAATGAAAGGGTATTATGCTTTTGTGATTGGAGGCAGAATGGGGTGAATTTGGGTCACATCTTGCAGGCTTTCCAAACTAGAAAAATTTTGACTGAAGGGCAGACCAGAAGATTTGCAAATTCATTTGGAAAGGGATGGGGACAATGAAGAGTTATTTCTTTCCAGTTTTTCATTATAGAATTTGCTGCATAGCAAAAATAGGGAAAAGCGGGGTAGAAAACTTCTGTATTTGGATACTTTCCACTATAGTTTTAAAAATATATTCTTTGGTACTGAAAGACTGCTTTCACTGTTACTGACGGGAATGAAGGCTTTTTCGAAAGGTAGGACAGCAGGTGAATGGCATTCGGCCATGTGATTTCATGAATTTTGCTGCCGGCCTTGCTAGTTTGCAAGGTGGTGATGGAAATGGAGTAGAGCCTGTCTGCCTGCACGGGGAGCTCTTCCACCTACTTCACCGACAGCAGATTCATTTGAGTCAGTAAGTTCTAATTTGGGGAGGGATGTTTGGGCTCACAGTTCATTCATCGTTTCCTGTAAACTGCCTTAAGATCTGTTTCAGTGATTGGAGACTTTGATGGGAGCCCAGTGGATAGAACAGAAAAACAGGTAAAGGAGACTGTGCCTCTGGAGACACGTGGCTCAGACATGTGTTCCCAGATCTTGTCTCCATTTTAAAGACTCTATGTCTACTCTATATGATAGGCTTTTACTTGGTTTCTCGATTATGAAAACCTAGGGTAAAACCCTATGATTTCTCAGCTATAGTTGTCAAATTTTCCTACTTTGGTAAAACACTCCTGCTAGGTAGTGATAGCCTGGTCCAGAGTGTCAAGAGATAGTCACTCTGATTAGGTGATGTCAGCCGACTTTGAAGCCATTGGAATGCTCAGGAGACCAGCTTCTCAAGCTCTTTTAGGCTGGAAGGTGAGCTAATTTTCAAATAGTGGTGGGGACAGTAGTTATGGTTCAAAGGAATGAAGAAGGTGGAAAGGGGTGAGTTATGTGCTAGGGTAGCTGTAACAAGAAAGCATCATGGGGGTGGCATCTGCAAGCCCGTGTCCCTGGCTTTCAGATGGCGAAGTCCTCTGTAGAGTTAGAGTACAGTGGCTTGTCGTAGGGATATTTGGTGTTTCCTCGGGCCAGGATGGCTGTGGAGCTGAAGTGGAGCAGAGCCTGGGCCAGATATGGGGCTCATCCCTGAAAGGGGGCAAGGAAGGAGGTTGTGGGGAGAACCCGAGAAAGCCTCTGAGATAAGCACAATGGCAACTCAAACCCACATCCGGCTGGCTGGCCTTGTAGTCTTGTCTAGTGCCCAATGAGACAGGAATGAAGTGAGAACTTGGTGTTTCTGTCAACCAAAACACAAAAGCTCTACATTTTAAATTAGTCTCCTACGTGAAAGCTTTTGCATTTTTATTTGTCATGCTTTCTTCCATTTTTCCTCAGAAAATTTATTTAGAAAAGCTGAAACTCTGTTGTCAAAGTAGTCGCATGGAAGGAACATACTCCACACTTTTCAATCCAACAACATAGGAGAATGAAACTGAAAGAGGACCTGGGACAGAGCCCATGGTGGTCTAATACACCTAGAAGTTTCTTTGAAGTCCCACATCTTATTTTAAAATCCTTATAAAATTGGTATTGTTATATAAGGTAGCCATGCATGCTTATTTTAATATACAATAACGTGTCAAATTGCTTACTAGTTATAATCCCAGCATAGCACCACATACTTCTGGCTAAATAGGCTATAGTTCTAGAAGTATGGGGTAAAATTCCATCTCTCATCCTTGCTGGTCTTGTGACCTTAGTCAACTTAGTTACCGGCTCTGAATCCATGTCCTGAATAAAAAAGTCAGAGTAAGGACTTCTCTGAAGTTTGCTCTAAGTATTAAATGAGAAAATGTGTGTAGCACTTAGTAGGCCCTCGATACATGGCCCTAGTACAAGTAGTCATTCTAATGAGCTGTAGTACCGGGGAGGACTGGTTGCCTCTAGAACAGGATATCTTGGGAAGACAGAATGCAGGCTGATGCAGGGCTGGGAGGACATGGCAGCCAGTTCACTGTGGGGACACTTTAGTAACATGAGGTCCACAGAGGCTAACCCTAGGGGTCAAGATAATTTCTAACTTCTGCCTTTGCCCCTGAATGTTATTTTTCCCACTCTTCCTTCTTTCCTAGGGTGTCCTCAGATTTCCTTCTTTTAATGCCTATGGGAATGTTGAGATTCTCCTCTAATTGAAATTGAAATAGAAAATTTTAGCTTCTATTATTGTTCTTTGCATCTTCAGCATCACATCCAAAAAGAATTTTCAGAGCTTCATTTTCTTACTGCAACTAGCAGAAGCAGAGGGATTGATCTTATTACTTTGTACATACAGGTTGCTTCACGGAGGCAGGACTGTGAGCCCACACCTCCACACTCAGCCCCTGACCAGAGGGCCAGGAAGGGCTGGGGAAACCTTTATCGCTGACCCTTCACTAAGCTTCAGTGTGCAATTGCCTGGGTCACGTCACCAGATTCTGATCATTATCCCTTGAGGGAAGAGCAAAAAAAAACCACTAAGGCAACTTGTGAATGTAGATTGACGACAAGGCTGAGTTACTCTGGAAATAAGAGTCAGAATAAGTGGGAAATGGCTACGATGAGTGCAGAATTATTCAGCAAATACAAGAGTAGAAAAGCCGGAGGGCAACTCTTCTTTGAAGTGATGACAGGGTTTTAAAAACAAATAAAGCATCATATTTATCCGTATTTCCTCTATTTTCCTTTGCATTGTCACTTAGCAGAGAAGGGCCGAGGGGACTTGTGGGTACACTCACCACCTTAGTTTCTTTTATATTCTTCAAGATTTTTCACATCTTTTATACTGAAGAATAGGTATTCATTCAGAGTAACATAGTACTTGTTCCCAAAGCAAGCTGGATTGTAGATATCTAAATACGTTTTCTTGCCTTTGGCAGTGATTGAAGAGTTTGGTCAAGATCTGCCACATACGAATTTAATTTAATTTATTTATTTATGAAATGTTAGGTTGATTTATAAGAGCTGCTCTGGGCTTTTAACACAGTTTGTTTACAATAAGGGAGGAGTTACCTAACTCTGAACATACTGTACACGGCAATTAGAAGTTGCCATGGTAAGAGAAAACCACAGCCCGCCTGCCGCAGCAACACAAAACCAGCCAGAAATAGTAGGGGAAATGTACGGAAGAAGGTGGGGTTTGTTTTTATTATAAAAGAAAAAAAAATAACTCCTCAGGAATCTTAACAAAGGAAGGGAATATTTCACACTCAGAGAATAGACACCAGGTTACAAAATTACAAGTGTTTTGACTCCAGTCCTGTTCCCATTTCCTCCAAGAGCAGAGATGGGAAGGAGACAGCTGAAGCAAACAAGCAATTCTGTAAAACAAAGACTTAGAAACCCTACAAATATGATTAAAATCTAAACTTGTTTTCCTTTAAAAAACACTTTTTTTTAATCTATCAAAAGGCCTGCTTTAGTGACATGCTAGTCCCACCAGAAAATAACCCCAGTAACTTGCTCAAGTTGACCAGCCAACTCATATTTCCAAACCCCTGTGTGTTCATGTGTGTCTTTTAAACCAAAGCTCTGGGGCTCAGGTGACTGCTATTGCTAGCACGGGCTTCCATCTGTTAACTAACCATTGTCAGCCTCCCCAGAAGTGTGGGCAGGGCACAGAGAAGCCCTGAAGTGGTGGTGAGGGAATAACAGCCCCAAACAGCCAACTTTTCAAGCACTGGCTCTCCCACCCCCTCCCCACACTCAAAAGGAGATCCTTATTTCTAACCAGTCCTCTCATCTCAAATTTGACTCCCCAGTGACCAGAATGGTATTTTCTCCCTGAGGAAAAAACACACACTTATTTGCACACCCATATGTATAATTTTTTTGTTTTTACATTTAAATATAAAAATACTACTTTGTTTGTGTTATAAATGGGGGACCAAACAACAAGAACTTTCTCTTTTAAGGCAGAGCTATCCATCCATTTATGCTGAGCTTGTCAGGGCATTTAGGCCCAGGCAAGGGAAGCACCACACCAGGAGATCTAGGGTGTTTCCCTACCTAATTTCCCACCCTTCTACCCTAATTCTCACTTTTAATAGAAAGTCGGTTATAACCTTATAGGTAATGGAACTTCCCTCCAAGAAGGGAAATCCTAACCTAACCATGGAATTGAACCCCCTAACCCCAACTCAGGCACCACTCACCCCTCCCTTCACAAAAACTATGCTCTCTGTCTGGATAGCGATGCCTATTGGACAAACATACCTGATTAAATGGAAGCAGTGGTTATGTTTCCCCACCTCCCACCCCATTTAGATTAGTCTTTAGGAACATTCATTCAGGAGAAGTGGGACCTGAAAGATATCACCTGTTTTCGTTGGCTAAGGCTGCCATAACAAAATACCATAGACTGGGTGACTTGAACGAAGATTTATTTTCCCACTGTTTTGGATACTGCAAATCTGAGATCACTGTGCTAGTATGGTTGGGTTCTGGTGAAAGCTCTCTTCCTGGCTTTCAAATGGCCTCCTTCTCACTGTGTCCTCACATAGAGAGAGAGAGAGACAGAGAGACACAGACAGAGTTTGTATCTATTAACCCAATACTCCTAATTAGTCTCTCCTCCCTTCCCTCTCCCCTTGGTAACCACAAGTTTGTATTCTATATCTCTGAGTCTGTTTTTATTTTACGTATACATTCATTTGCATTAGTTTTTAGATTGTACATATAAGTGATATCATACAGAATTTGTCTTTCTCTGATTTATTTCACTAAGCACAATATTTTCTAGGTCCATCCATGTTGCCGCAAATGGCTGTGCTGCTATGAACGTTGGGATGCATGTATCTTTTCAAATTCGTGTTTTCGTTTTTTCTAGATATATACCCAGGAGTGGAATTGCCAGATCATGCGGTAGTTCTATTTTTAGTTTTTTGAAGAACTTCCATACCATTTTCCATAGTGGCTGCACCAATTTACATTCCCACCAACAGTGTACAAGGGTTCCCTTTTCTCTACAGCCTTGCCAACATATGTAGACTTTTTAATTATGACCATTATGACAGATGTGAGGTAATATCTCATTGTTGATTCGATTTGCATTTCTCTAATAGTTAGTGATGTTGAACATCTTTTCATGTGCCTGGTAGCCATCTGTATGTCTTTGGAAAAATGTCTATTCAGGTCTTCTGCCCATTTTTTGATTGTTTTTTTCAGTATGGACTTGTACAAGCTGTTTACATACTTTGGATGTTAACCCCTGGTCAATCATATTATTTGCAAATATTTTCTCCCAAACCATAGGTTGTCTTTTCATCTTGTTGATGTTTTCCTTTGCTGTGCAAAAGGTTTTAAGTTTAATTAGGTCCCATTTGTTTATTTTTGCTTTTATTTCTTTTGCCTTAAGAGACAGATCAAAAAAAATATATTGCTACAATTTGTATCAAAGAATGTTGTGCCTATGTTCTTTTCTAGGAGTTTTATGGTTTCAGGTCTTAATACATTTAGATCTTTAATCCATTTGATAAACAAAACAGCTTTATTGAAACATAATTCACATATCATAAAGCTCACCCTTTTAAGTCATACAATTCAGTGTTTTTTTCAGTATATTCACAAAATTGTGCCTCAATCACCACTATCTAATCCTAGAACATTTACATCACCCCCAAAAGAAACCCGGTACCCATTAGCAGTCATTCCCCATCCTCCTTCCCCCAGTCCCTGGCAACCACTAATTCACTTTCAGTCTCTATGGATCTGGACATTTCATACAAAGGGTCAATACATATGTGACCTTTTGTGACTGGCTTCTTTCACTTAGCATAGCGTTTTCATGGTTCATCTGTGCTGTAGTATGTATCAGAAGTTCATTCCTTTCTATGTCTGAATAATATTCGAATGTGTAGCTCTACCACATTTCTTTATCCATTCATCAGTTGATGAACATTTGGATTGTTTCTGCCTTTTGGCTATTATGAATAAGACTGCTATGAACACTTCTGTACAAGATTTTGTGTGAAGACGTTTTTAATTCTCTTGTGATATATATTTGGGAGTAAAATGTTTGTGTCATATGGTATCTCTGGATTTAATCTTTGAGGAATTCTCAAACTGTTTCCTAAAGCAGCTGCATGATTTTACATTTACAACAGTAATATATGAAGGCTCCAGTTTTTCCACAACCTGAGCAACTTTTTGATTTTAGCCATCATGGTAGGTGTGAAGTGGTATCTCATTGTGGTTTTGGTTTACATTTCCCAAATGACTAATGTTTAGCATCTTTTCATGCTTATTGGCTATTTGTATATTTTCCTTGGACAAATGTCTCTTCAAATCATTTGCCCATTTTTAATTGGGTTATTTGTCATTTTGTTGTTGTGTTGTAAGGGTTTTTTTAATGTCTTGGATATAAGTCCCTTATCAAATATATGGCTTACACATGTTTTCTCCCATTCTCTGAGTGGTCTTTTCATTTTCTCAATGGTGTCTTTTTTTTTTTTTTTTGTCCTTCCAGTTTTATTGCAATATAATCAACAGATAGCTCTGGATAAGTCTCAGCATGATGAGTTGACTTATATACCTCATGAACTGATGACCACAATAAGTTTAGTGAAACTCCATCATCTCATATAGATGCAAAATTAAAGAAATAGAAAAAAAGACTTTTTCCTTGTGATGAGAACCCTTAGGATTTACTCTCTTAACAGCTGTCATATAGAACATACAGCCGTGTTCATTCTATATATCATGTTGTACATGACATCCCTAGTGCTTACTTATCTTATAACTGGGAGTTTGTCCCTTTTGACCACCTTCATCCAGTTCCCTCTCCCTTTACACCCTACCTCACAAATCCAGTCTCTTTTTCTGTGAGTTTGTTTCTGAAGTATAATTGACCTACAACACTCCGTTAGTTCCTGGTACACAGCACAGTGATTTTTTTATATACGTTTCAAATAAATCACCACTCCTCCACATCTTTTCATAGATAGTTCATTTCTTTTTTGTGCTAAAGAGGGTACCATGTTTAATTTTCTGGATTCCTACCCTTGACTTCAAGTGTCTCTGTGCCTAGATATAGCCCCAAGTGTTCTCACCATCTCTGCTGCTGAGATCTTTTTCTTTCTTTTAAACATCTTTATTGGAGTATAATTGCTTTACAATGGTGTATTAGTTTCTGCTGTATAACAAAGTGAATCAGCTATACATATACATATATCCCCGTATCTCCTCCCTCTTGCGTCTCCCTCCCACCCCTCTAGGTGGACACAAAGCACCGAGCTGATCTCCCTGTGCTATGCGGCTGCTTCCCACTAGCTATCTATTTTACATTTGGTAATGTATATATGTCCATGCCACTCTCTCACTTTGTCCCAGCTTCCTCTTCCCCCAACCCCGTGTCATCAAGTCCATTCTCTACGTCTGCGTCTTTATTGAGATCTTGATCCTCAGAACTTGAGTTCTGTCAGCCCTCCTTTTACTCATTCATCTCTCATTTTTTAAATTAATTTTTATTGGAGACTAGTTGCTTTACAATGTTGTATTAGTTTCTGCTGTACAGCAAAGTGAATCAGCTATACGTATACATATATCTACTCTTTTTTAGATTTCCTTCCCATTTAGGTCACCACAGATCATTGAGTTCTCATTAGTTATGTTCTCATTAGTTATCTATTAGTTATCTAACCTCTCGTTAGTTATCTATTAGTTATCTAACCTCGAAGTAGGTTCTCCTTAGTTATCTATTTTATACGTAGTAGTGTATATATGTCAATCCCAGTCTCCCAGTTCATCCCATCCCTCCCTTACCCCCTTGGTAACCATAAGTTTGTTCTCTACATCTGTGACTCTATTTCTGCTTTGCCAATAAGTTCATCTGTACCATTTTCATCTCTCATCTTAGATCCATGTTTCTTCCTGCTGCATAACTTGGTATCTCATTGACAGCTGTCCTTGTGTAAGTCCCTGGCTTCTGCTAAACCCACAAGTTTGCTTGGCCTTCCCTTGTGTGAAGTCTTATCCTTGCCAGGGCCCTGGTATGGCAGTTGACAGGCAGGGAACAGCAGTAATGCTATAGGAATGTTTATGCATTTGCTCTTGGCAAAACTCAAGCCTTTTCTAAGCAGCAAACTGGAATCTTGGTCCTGGAGAGAGAAATCTACAATGGCCATGTGACTCCAATAAAAAATTCACACACAGACACATAGACACATCCCCAAAACACTAATATAATAGTTAAGTCAAGATGAGTTATTAAAATATTTCTTCTTATTTTCATTTCAAAATGGGATTAATATTAGAAAGTTTTGAAACTTATCAACACTGCTGTTCTTTTTTTTTTTTTTGCGGTACACGGGCCTCTCACTGTTGTGACCTCTCCCGTTGCGGAGCACAGGCTCCGGACGCGCAGGCTCAGCGGCCATGGCTCACGGGCCCAGCCGCTCCCAACACTGCTGTTCTTTATAAAGCAAATGATTCGCATGCAAAATGTGCTACTTCCCTTCTCCCTCTCCCCATCCCATCCTGGAAGTTAAATAAGTAGAAAATCCAAACACAGTGAAGAAGAATGTTGGTAGCTTCATGGGTGCTTGTATTGTAGCAAGTTAGGGATATTTCCGAGGGCCAAGGCTTGACTCAATATCACTAATATGATCCAGGACTATTTGGTTCAGTTCTTTTATTACCATCTGTAACAGCATTTTTTTTCTCACAGAGAAATAAAATCGTATGATGCAGAAAGAACTCCGTTAAAAGCTTTGGAACATTAACCTTTCTTGGTTTCTCTGTACTGATATAAATGACATAATTGCATATTGTGTTTGAATCCACGTGGGAAGTCTGAAGCGATGTTGTGAGAATTCATCTGCAGGTTGTTCAAACTCTATGAGAATATGAAAAAGGCACTATATTGGGAAAATTCTGCAACAATAACTGAATGCATTGTTGTTTTACTCTAACAGATGCAAATACGATGGAGGGGGAGCTGGTTTTCTCAAGCCAGCCTTGAGAAAACACAGTGATGGGTCAGGCAGATGAAATGGCTGTAACCATTGGTATCTAAAGCATCCTCTATGCACACTCTTTGATGAGAGTGGAGACAATGCCAGGATTTTATGAAGGTATGTCATAATTACATTCAACTATACTCACAATGACCAGTTCTTGACACATATCAGAACAATTTTGTAGTTGTCTCTTTTCCAATGGACTCGTTTCTCTTTAAGTGTATGGCCAAATTCATTGTTAAAAAACTACAGATGATTTAATTTAACATGAAATGAATAAAAAATGGATGTACTCCCACCTTGATTGCTGTCAGCATTTTAAGAGTGGAAGAAGTATCTTTTTATGCCTAGGATTGAACAAGATCTGAGGGACAAAAGGCTTAGAATGCAGGGCTGAGGAAGCATCGTGCTGTCTGTCCCCAGGGGGAAAAGAAATCTGTCCTCATTTTGAAATAGCTTTTGACTATGGCTCAGAAACACTCAATGGGCAGCTTTAGAAATTGTAGTACCTTCTTCGACAGAGAGAAAAAGCATTGTATGTCTGTGTACTCTTAAGAGAGATAGAGAAGGTTAAGAAGTAAATGCAGAAATTATTATGTAATTGTAACAAGTTCCCACACTATGAAGTATTCTTGTTCCTTAAATTAGGAAACACTATTCATTCTTCTGTAAATGTAACTAAATTTTTCTGGAAAACTTCAGATTTCAATTATTTTGTTTTATATTCAGATCATGTGTTCCAATTCTACATTAAGGGATATATAGATGTATATAAATTAGTCAACATGTTAAATATACAAGAGGACTTTCATCACAGTCTTAAAATTTTTTTCTTCAGTATTCTTCAGTCTTTAAAAAGATCTCTGTCCAAAATGGTAGTTTTCATTTTGCAGTAGAAGTGAGCTGGGGGCACACATCTCCTGTTTTCTATCAATTACATCTTTCTTTCCCACACTTGAAGGTCTAATCTTAGATTTCCCTCACCTTTCTATTGCAGGCAATAGAAAGTGTCAAACTTAAAATCAGTTTTGAACTTGAAGAGTTTACATAGGGTCAATGGAGTTGAAAGTTAGGATTCTTTTCTGTGTAAAGGGTATGTCAACCAGGAAAAAATAAAAAATCAACAATTGTTTTTTGTGTTCCGTGTGAAGCAGTATAAGAAAACTGACATATAAACAAGACGTTTCAACAATATGCTGAGATAAAGCCCTGAACATTAGTTTACTTTCAAAACGTTGAGAGGTGTCCTTCTGGAATAAAACCACATTTATAGAAAATAGGGGAACACTATTTTGAAGATCGACTGATAGTACTGATGTGAAACCAAGCATATTATCAAAGTATACACTCAGCCAGGGGAAGGCCTCCTATCTACCTAATACATTTCATTTTAAAAATGGTGTTTGTTTGTTATTAAAGCCATTCCCAGGGAGTAGAGTGAAAAGAGTCTGAACTTTAGAAGTAACCAGAACTGTGCTCAGCAGTCACGACTAGACTGAGGATCTGAAGACCCCTCAGCGCCAGTCTCCATACCTTCCTTGAAGGATTGTTTTAGGAAGATTTAGTGAGATAAATACGCAAAACACCTAGTGGACTGTCTCCATGTAATTTATTCAACAAAAATCTTTTCCTTTCTCAATCCTAAAAGGAGTATAAGGACCAAGAAAAAAGTAACACTATAATTTTGCAATCAGATTTTATAGGAGAAAGTTGAATATGGATCACCTGCCAGAGCCTTAAACAGTGACAAATGAGTAATCTTGGGAAAGAGGAGAAATAATTAGAATATAAAGGATGTTCCAGTAATTTTGTCTCAGCGACAGCAAAGGGGCCAATGTACTGCTGGTGTATGCACTAAAAGCCGTAGCCCTTCTAAGCACAATCAGATGGAATTGCTATCTTCTGGAATTGTCCAATCACTAGCAGAACAGAGGCTTACTTATAAAGCTTAGCCATCTGCAGTGATCATTCCTTGTATCTAATTATCAAATGCCATCTCTGAAAAAAAAAGCAGTTGTAAAGTTTGTAAGTTTGGGGAAATAATTTTGTAATATTTTAACTAGTAATTGTGCATGGACACAAAAATATGTGATATATACTATATAATGTGGTGCTTTACATGTTAGAAAGTACAAAATCTTTGTAATTAAATCAGTTACATTTTGCATAATACTTGTGGGATAATAAGACTTCATCAGTAAATGTTAACTTGATTACCTGTACAGAGACTCTCTTTCCAAAGAAGGCCACATTCACTGGTTCTAGGTAGGCATGAATTTTGGGGAGACACTATTCAACTCAGTATATCTCAGTTCTATGATTTTCTCTAGAAATGTTTATTAGTTGGGTCCATATATTGAGTGAGTTTTAATCAGGGCAATACTTATAAAAAAATTATTATGGTACCACTTCCTGTACACATTAACTTTATCCAAGAATTATTAAATTAGTTCTTTTAGTGATTTTTGCTAAATGAACAAAATTTGTCTCTTTTCATAGAATTATTTGTCTTCAAGTTAGATTGTGAGTTTTGCATGTTTCCAATGACTTGGAATGAAAGATCAAAGCAAAGAACTATATATTTTTTGCAGCTCAGCTTTTAATTTCAGAAATGTTTCATCATCTGGATAATGGTCAAACTCTGGAGGGCTGGGTACTACTCCCATTCTACCAGTGACTATAATGTGATCCTGGGTCTGTCAAGAAACTATCACTTTTTAAAAATTTCAGCACCTCATAGATTTCAAAATAAATTCCTGCTCCAGAGTTTACAGATGAGAAAACAGAAGCATACAGGAATTAACTGGATTACCAAAGACATTATAATTAAATAGAGGTTCAGTTGGTGGAACTTGTAGTGCAGTGTTGTTTTTGCTATGCATACAATTGTTCTAAAGCTTTTGCTCCTTATTTATAAAGTGAGGAGAATATAACCCATGACTCTCTTTAGTGGTTGTTATAAGTATAGAATGGGGAGAAATAAATAAAAGAAATTTGCAAATCCTAGCTTCGCCTCTCTTTTGGCTTAGACCATTTTCAATAATTCTGGCTACTGACATTTGGATCTTGATTTCTAAGTCCCTTATTATAGTGAAATAAATAAAGTGAAGTGCATATAAACATGAAACCTATGTCTTACTTTAAAATTAGTAAATATTGGAAAATATTATAGAAATTACTACATTTCTTGTGTTTTATCCCCCCAAATAGCAATTTCTAATGATCAGATATCTTCAGAGATGTTTCCCTATCACGACTTTGTTTCTTCTATTTTCCTAATTATATATGTATCTAGTATTGTAGAAATAACTCTAAAGTTAGCAATTTGTCAGCCTAGAAGAGCAAACAAAATATCAGGGACAGTGTGTTTGAGCACATTTCCAGTTTGTAAACAAGTCTTGGTTGGATAGCTCTGTGAAGTGGAAATGTGGTCAACAGAACCTTAGTCCCTACAGTCCACAGAGAAGGCTAAATCTGCTTCTGATTCTTACATGATCAACTGCATAAAATATTGATGCAGCTAAGTGACGCATTGCTGTTCGTCTCTTTGTACTCACATTTCACATGTGTTTACAAAGGGACACTGATCTGGAAGCAGATCGAAACAGTTACATATTAAAAGTTGGTGGGGACAAGAGATTGCAAAATAAAAGTTTATTTTCCAAGTCTCACACTTTCCCTTTGTGTACAGAGCCTGGACCTACATTTTGATCCTAGCCTACTGACTGGTCATTTTCTTTTCATTTTAAGCTTAATTTACAGAATTAAAAACCATAACTGAATTCTGTTACCTCTGCTGCGTGCTCTCCAACAGTGCACGTCCAAACAAGCCCATGGCAGCCCTAATCCAGCAGCCCGTGTGATCCTTTGGTCCGAAGGTATGTGAAAGGTAGGAGGTCAGCAGTATCCATATCCTTAATGAATGTCAGCCCTTGAAGCTGGGCTCACCTGCAATAAGAGATTCAAAACTGCTAATTAGCATCACTACATTAGAGGAGGAAAAACCTATTGGCATCCTGGTCAGTCCCTCTATAACAGCTTTCTACAGCATGGATAACGTCTACAGGCAGGGTCCATTAAGGAAACAGTCTTAATTCTGTATCTGACAACTGCTTTTATGATATACTGAATCAATCAGAATGTTTCAGTGCTGAATGAAAATTAAATATAGAGCCCTATTCAACCTTCTGAACCAGTTTACAAAGTTTGCTTGAATCCTATGACATATTCAGGTGAACTCTATCCTATCATTGGAACAACCCATGAACACAATGTTCTTGGAGGGTGCTGGACAGCTATACAGTCAGAAAGTTAGTATAATAGTTGGCAGGTATAGATTCTCATATAGAAGGAACAACTAGGAAGGTATTATGTATTATTCTTACGGACGAATGGTTATTACCAGAAGTGTTTTTATCTTTAGTTCTCACTTATTGCAAGAATTATGCTCTTGGCAAAGGATATCCTTTGGTTTCTGTTGAGAACACCCTTAAGGGATCAGATCAAGTTCTGGGAGTTTCCTTGGACTCTAACAGAAGAGCCCTCTGCTTCCTTTTAAGCTGGCTTCCCCTCTGAGAGGCCACTGCTTCTGATTTCTGGCTCCAGACAAATCGTTTTCTCAGGGGGTTTCTGAGGGAGCAAATCTGCTCAACCCAAGTTGCTCCATATTCTCCTGCCCTCCATATTCCCAGCCTAAACTGTTGGGCTTTATCCCTCACAGTTAATAACAACATCTGAAACCCTCAGGATAAGAGACAAAGAGCTGGGGCACATACTGCTTTATTCCGCCTGCCTCCTTTCATGTGCCAGCAAGAACAATAAACTACAAAGTTTTGAATCCCATTTTTGCCTTCACTAGCTGTGTGTCCATAAGCGAGTTACATACCTCTCTGTTTTAGTTTTATCATCCTTAAAATAGTAATTATATATTTGAGAAGACTATTCAAAGAGTCATATGTGATATTTTATATGAAAGTGTTCTAAAATAGAGTAGGACTTATATAAATAACAGTTTTCTTCCCCGAAACCTTGCATTAAGCTTCCAAGAAAGAGTAGAGACTAAGGGTAGGTGGAGAATGGTCCTGAGGATTTGTGTTTGGCAGTTCCTTCATGATCTGGCAAGTTAGATCCTGTGCTTTGAGGAAACATGTCCCTGGGTGCCTTATCTCATCCAGAGTGGACCCCCCTCTCTACTTGTCTATACACCTAAAGATCTTCATTGCCTTTGCATGGTTTCTTCCCTCCTTTGTGCAGGTGGGATGGGGAGTCTAATAAAAAATATTTTCTAGTACAATGCCTCTCTAAAAGATGCCACTTATGTGCAATACGCTCCTACTTTTATATCAGTGCTTTCTACAAAGGGAGGAGCAGGAATATCATGGTCTTGCTAATAGGAGTTACCATGTGTCTTTAGAAATATCTTACAAAGTATTGGACTTCCCTGGTGGCACAGTGGTTAAGAATCCTCCTGCCAATGCAGGGCACACGTGTTCGAGCCCTGGTCCGGGAAGATACCAAATGTCGCAGAGCAACTAATCCCATGCACCACAACTACTAAGCTGGCACTCTAGAGCCCACGAGCCGCAATTACTGAAGCCCGCGCGCCTAGAGCTCCTCAACAAGAGAAGCCATCACAGTGAGAAGCCCGCGCGACGCAACAAAGAGTAGCCCCCGCTCGCCGCAACTACAGAAAGCCCGCGCAAAGCAACGAAGACCCAACGGAGCCAAAAATAAATAAATAAATTTATTTTTAAAAAAAGAAATATCTTACAAAGTATATTGCCTACATTTTTCCTCGTTGTTTTTTTCCCCTAAAACACAATAGGCATTTAACAAATACTTGCTAAAAAACAAATAAATTAGCTAGGGGTTGAAGAAGGACTTGGACATTTAGAGATTGGTGAGGGAAAGGGGCAATAGTAGTGAGGAGGCGGCACCGAGACAGTACGAGGTAACTTCAAGAATCTAAAACTTATATTAGTATGAAGGATGAGGGAGAATCTTTGAAATGCTCACGCATTTGTAAGTCATTCAAGTAGAATACTTGAGAAGTACTATGGTTTGGGTATTATTTCAGGAGTCCAGGCAAAAGTGAAATGACTGAGTGAGCTTTGACGCTGAGAAAATTGGAATTCATTAAATGTGGAAGATGCTAAATGAAAACAAGTTTACACATGAAAAAGTGAACTGATTTTTTTTTTTTTTTTTTTTGCAGTACGCGGGCCTCTCACCGTTGTGGCCTCTCCCATTGCGGAGCACAGGCTCTGGACGCGCTAGCCCAGCGGCCATGGCTCACGGGCCCAGCCGCTCCGCGGCATGTGGGATCTTCCCGGATCTTCCCGGACCGGGGCACAAACCCGTGTCCCCTGTATCGGCAGGTGGACTCTCAACCACTGCGCCACCAGGGAAGCCCTGAACTGATTTTATAAAAGCAAATGATTCGCTCATTTCAGGTGACTTGGAGGTCTCATGGACTTGTTGAGTCTGGATACGGTCTTATCCAGTATAAAGAGGATCAGTCTTATGTCCTAGGTGCCCAGTGAGATGGAGAAAGTGCACTGGAGGAGGTACTTAGATCTTTCTGCCACCCCTTCCTCCCTGAGGGATGGAGGGACATCTCCTCTAGGAAAACTAGCAGGCAAAAGCCTCGAGGGTTCTGAGGTCCAGCAATCATGACCTTCTCTGACCCACACTTTCACAGGCAGAAGTAAAAACAGGGTCCAAGAACAAGCCCACCCCACACATAATAGAAGCCAGCACCACCGTATGCCTTGAGGACCATTAGGCTTAACCCCAACTTGCCTTTTCTCCCTATTTATAGTAGTCCTTACAAGAAGCCTGGGGTCTTCCAGGTCATGCTGTATCACTTCTCATCTCCAGATTGCTATGTACATCTCCAAATCCAAAACCTTTCCACTGTTCCCCTTGGAACTTTTAGTGTGGACACCAGGTATCCAGTCCTGGAACTGTCCTTAACCCACAATGGGACTGTGAGTAAGTTTGTTTGTTTAGATTTCATCATCTGTAAAATGATGTTGTTGGACTAGATTGGTGGTTCTTAGCCTGGGGTTGAGGGACTCATCAGCCCACAATGAGCTTCAGGTGCTACATGCATCTCCTATTGTTGTGTGCAAAATTTTCAGGCTGTGTGCACATGTGTATGTGTTTTTTTTTCCCCTCATAGAAAGATTTGTGACCCTGAAATGGAGTAGAAGTCCTTGAAGTTACTTATAGTCCTAACTTCATATGATTCTAAGTTTTGAAAGTGGATGGTAGGATACAGGCTGACGTTGCTCTGCACGGCTAGAATGCAGTCTCAGTTCTGCCACAACCTGAGTAAGTCACTCCTCTTTTCTCACTTTGGTTTATATCGCTTGTAAAATGAAGGCATTGGCCTAGGTTATCCAAAATATTATTTTCCAATTGAAGGAATACAGGTAATTCAAACAAACCAGACCAACAGTAAGAAACAAAACCTGGAAGTGAGTAAGCCTGGGAATTCACACTGGTCCCTGCTGGGTCCTTAGGAGTCAGAATCCCAGACATGCTAATGTTCTAAGAGCACTCTGAGAGGGAAGATGGAGAGGTGGTTCCTGCATACGATTCTAGATGAGGGACTCAGTGACCTTCTCAAAGATGGGAGGTCAGGTCTTAAGGATGACTGGGAATGGAGAAGAAAAAGATTCACCGCCTCCTCCAAAAAGACTTGGGATCTGACTCCTCATAAATCCTGAAATAAATTATGGAAAAGATCTCACAGTGTTGGAGAATTGTTTTTGAAGGTTTAAATGAGTGTCTATAGACTAAAGCTCCCTTGTTAGTCTGCTTTTCTCATTAGGGTCCAGATAACATTTTATTTAGAAAATGGATTTGTCAACAACGTGCATAATTTTGATTTGTTCCACTTTCCTCCCAGCTCTCTCCTCCTGCACCTCACGCTCTTGCTAGCGCCTGTTATTTCTCTCTTTATAAGTGTGTCCTTTGCTCTGGAAAAGAAATTCATGACTAGGTTGGAAAAGAAGTTTATGACTAGGTTCTAAGAACACACACATAGCACTTCGAGGAAGTTGTCTGAACCCTCTCCTTCCCCAGATACAATGTGATCTTGGGGACAACAGGGTGGAAAGTGGAAGACCGAGCCAGTAATCCCTTCATTCTTTCATTCAGCACCTACTACATGCCAAACCCTATGCTGATCACAAAGTCAAATGAGACACACTCTCAGAGTCACACCAAAACAAAGCTGGATGCCTTCACCCAGGGATTTGCACTGGAATCTACTGTGTCCAGTGTTTTGCTCCTCCCTCCCTGGAAGTGGGGAGGCCAGTTGTATGACGACAAGGAGAGTGTCTTTGGCCAGTAGACAAGTTGTCTTCATTACTCCTGTGGGGGAATGGGATTGAATGGGGTATTTTTCTGGGCCTGGCCCAAACTTGGCTGTGCCTGGAGGGCCCATTAGGCTGCAGGTCACAGCAGCTGGATCCCAGGCGCCCAGAGCCGGTCACGCGTCTGGGCTGCCCGCTCCACGAGGTACAATGGAGTCATTGACTATTTATTTACTCCGTACAATAAGGCCGCTGTTGACTTAATTACGGGAGCCTCCCTGCCACCCCAAGGATCTTTAAATGACTAACGGACTCTACACTGCCACTAACTCATCTCTCCTTAACCTCTTTAAGACCCGAGTCTCCCCTACCTGGTCCGGCGCAATAGGCACGTAGGGAGCTTGAGAGCCAGGAGTTGGTGACCCAGAGAGTAGACTGGTGCTTTTGCTTGAGAGCCGGGGAGGGTTTGTCAGGACTGAGTTTCTGCGAGTTTCAGGGCTGGGCTGAGTCAGGCGCTAGCCCCAGGGAGTGGAGGGCGGCAATACTGCGTCAGGCGCGGAGGAGGGCTTAACTCTACCAGGCCTGCAGGGAAGAAGCAACAAAAGGACAAACGCTTGTCTCCAGCCCAGACGACCAGTCCCTGGGGACGCAGAGTCTCTCTACTTCCCCGGCCTTGGGAATTAGAAACTACAGTGTCCCCAGGGATGAGGGCAGCTCGAGGACTCAGGAGAGCCACGGGATCTCACCTGGCCCCTTCCTTACGCAGCCCGGTTGAAATTTGTTCCCCGGCCGAGCGCGCCCGGCCTGTTCCCGCTCAGCCTCACTTAAACCTCCCAGCGAATCGCTGCTCGCCAACTTCCTCTGGGGGCAACTTGTAAAGTCTCTGCTCTAGATAATAGTATAGGGCCGAGGATAAAATAGCAACGGTATTGAATAGATGTTGACGTTTCCGACCCAGAGGAGCGGAGATCGGGGATTGTTTGCAGAAACTAATCGTTTCTACTGAGAAGCACGGGGAGCCGGGTGTGCTCGCCGCCGGCGGCCCCTCCCTGGAAGCCGGGTTGCGGGAAGACTAGGGGACTTAGGCGCCCTTCCCCAACTCGGGCCTATTTAAGAAGTCTTCTAGACTATAGAATCTAGAGAATTTCGACCGGCGGCCGCCAGGCCTGGAATGCTCCCCAGTCTTCTTTCTCCAACCTTTGAGTCTGCGACCAACCGGTTCGGTGCCCACCAGATCTCAAACCCAACTCCTTTCTGCAATTCATTTGGGAGGTCAGGGACCTGGGAGGAAAGGAGGCGTCGGCCATTAAGGCGCCAGACCGGCACAGAGACTGTCCGCCGACCCTCCCGCCCCCAGCTCCCTACACTCGGGAGTGTCCCTTTCTGTTTTTAGAAACGAAGGCAGGGAGAGAGGGGCGCCGTGACTCCAGACGTCTCAGGGGGTACAGGCAGCAAGTGGGAAGCGCATTGGTAGGGTGCACTTGAGGTAGAGGTGGGGGTGAGGCGCAGGTCAAGTTCTTTCCCGTGGACTTCAAAGGGAAATGGCAGTAGTTGGACTAAGAGGGCCACTTTGAAGACTACCAGCTGCTCCTCAAATCCTGGCAGCTGAGAAGTTTCGTTGCCATGGTTTCGGAGAGGCATGAAAACCACCACCCAGAACCAAACGCGCTCGGGCTACTTATACGTGTTGCCAACCACCCAGAGCCAGGCAAATTCCTTGGCGATTTGCATCACTCCCTAACCAAGCATCACATTCCCAGTCGCCCCATCTCAGAGTTAGCAGGGCTGTACTCTGGGGACGAAGTCCACGCCGGGGAGTTCATAACGTGCACGTCTGTGTGGGCGCCCAGAATTTTCGCACTTTCGCTCCTGCGGTCCAGGGGCGAGCGCTGCGCCCTGGTGGCCGCGGCGGCCCAGAGCACGCCGGGGCCGCGGGGAAAAGAGCGCGGCGCCTTTAAAGCAAGAGGCGAGGAACCCCCGCCAGGAGGCGTGTCTGTCTCCGCCGCCGCCGCAGCCGCCGCCGCCGCCGCCGCCGCCGCTGCCGCTGCCGCCGCCGCTGCCGCCGCCGCCGCTCCACGGTCTCCGTCTCAGCTGCCGCCGTCACTTGCGCTCGGCTCCCGCGGCTGCGCTGCTCCGTCCGGGAGCCGGGGACTTCCAGCTCGACCTCCTCCGGCTGCTCCTCCCCGAGGACCACCCCTCCCCCTCTCCGTCCACCTCACCCCCTGCGAAAGGTAAGGGCTTCCCTCGGGTGGGCTCCGCTCCGGGCTGCCTCCTGAGGTGTCTGTTCCCACGAGGACAGGAGGGACCCGGCGTGGGCGAGGGGCATTTTCCGCCTGGAGAGGAAGAAGGCGAGCAGCGGCGCGGCGGAGCCGGTGCGCTCGGGGCACCCGCTGGACCGAGTCACTGCGAGCGGCTTTGTCCCGCTCGCTTAAGCCAATTCACCTGCAGGCGCTCGCGTTCTCCCTATAAAATAATAAGTGGACGGGTCAGGAAGTGGCCTCAGCTACTGGGACTCACGCGAGGCTAAGAGAGACAGATGGCAAGAAGCTGTGTGTCTGCCTGCGGGTCTGACAAACTCCCCAGCCTTCCTTCCATCTTCCCATTCTTCCATTAACCATGCTCCCTAGTTCCGTGCTGAGGAAGTACAGACATTCATTTTGTCCGGTGCCAGTGTTGAGAGCGTCTGAAAAAACTCGGAGGGCGTCCCATTAGGGCGAGGAGAAAAGTATCAGCAGGGTGGATCACAAACGTCAAGAACTTTTAATGACTCTCACCCTCCGATATTTTTACCTTCAAGGAGTTCTTTACTAAACAAGGGGACTTAGCTGAGCCTTTCCAATTTAGGGACTAAGGGATGTTAGACAACTTACTACTACTGCTATCCTTTTGGTAACGCACAGATTACCTTCTATCATTTCTTCATCTTCATGCTGTAAGTATTATGTCATCAGAAGTTACCTTATGGATTAATGATTATTTTAATTTCACGAGATGATTGATTCATTTGGATCTTAGTTTGTAGTTTAGTTACTGGAAGATAGGCACTGATATTTCAATCTTGATTTGTCTAAGTTCATTACCTTGTAACTTTTTATAGAAACCATTCCTGTACTCACCAAGGCAGCTTCCAATGGCCCTAGGAACTTACTAATTAAACAAACAAAACGAAACACACTGAATAAAGTGTTAGAGAAATAAGTGATGCTAGAAGTCTTACCTGCTTGTTTTCTTCTATTCAAACCCGTTTAAGACTGCACAGCTCTGAAATTAAAAAAATAAAAATAAAAAAAGATTCCAGGTCATGTAATCTATGCTAATTCAGTTTCTTAATTAAGATACACTTCTTTTCGCATCTAAAAATTAAAACTGTAAATGTCATTAATCATCAATGCAGCAGAATGTTGGTGGAACAGCTGAAATGTGTTCAGAATCACAAGGGATTGCATAGCATAGCATTCATAGTTAGGAAGGGTGAAGTGCAAACATGCAACAGTGTGGTTTTAACTGATATGAGCTCTGACATTATTCTCTGGCACCTCTAATGCCATGGATGAACAGGCTGTTTATTTTAGCTTAGCTGCAATACAACAGGCCACATGTGTGGAAGAATAGGTCAGGTGTTAACTATAAGATGAGGTTTCTCAAATGTCACACAACAGCAGGACTTCAGTGACACGTCAAGTGGAATTCTTAAAAAGAATTCCATGTGAAAAACTTAAATATAGATATAACATGGAAGAACCTTTGAAATTCAAGTTGTCCTGGGATATGTATTTGCTGTTTCTTGCAAAAGGTTTAGGCATTGTCTATTGAAACATTGTGCTGTAAGGATTATTACACATTTGTATATGCCCCAGCAGGTGGCAGCTAACTAGAATAAGATTCATTTTCACTGGGAGGATAGAAAACTAAAATTGCTTCTCAAGTAATGGTGCCCAAGAATAAGAGGTCATTAGTGTCAGTAAATATAAAAATAGAGTGCAAGATGAAGCTAATGGCTTTTTGTTGTTGTTGTTGGAACACGCTCTGCATGAACATGAAATGCATTTTGTTCTTTGCTAATTTATCATAGGCTTGATATCTCTTCATGTCAGCCTTCTATGTGTTTTTTTTTCTGAGGCTTACTTATAGACACAGCTCCTGTGTGTGCATGCATGTGTGTGCATTTGCAGTTTGTCATCTCTGCTTTGACCTTGGAACCTACAGAGCTTTGGCTTCTAGAAATAAAGGTTGCCATATGGTTAAAATGAGAAAAAAAGCAAATGAAACCAGGGAATAAGGTGTGTAAATCTCATTATTGCTAAATATATACGATTGTCTGACATCAAACAGTGGGTTGGTTTGTTTGTTTTTTCCTTTGAGAAAGGAGCAAATGACAAATTTAAAAATGAGTTATATCTGGTCAGTGAATACTATGTAATGACTCTATCGATCCTTCATATTGCCCCAGAACGATGATGTATGGTATCAGTATTGTGGAGAAACTTGTAATAACTTCACAATTGCCTTACTGTAAGGCATCTTCTATACCACCAAATCATTTTGTTGTAGTATTGGGGAGGTAATTTTAGGGGTTTTGTTGTTGTTTTTGCCCTGGGAGTGAGTGAAGTTTAATGAGAAAGAATGAAAATTAATCTGATAACCCTTGTAACAGATGGAAATCTGGAGGTGGAGAATTCTAAAGCAATAACTAATTGTACATTTTAGAAATGTCTTTAGCCACTGAACATTGACAACATTATTCAGTATTCTGAATTTTGGTGGTCTTTCAGGCAATTTTCTGTACTGAGAAACAAGAAGTTTAGTGCTCATAAGGGAACTCACAGTTAATGTAAATGGCTTTTGTAGTAGTATGCTCTGGAAAGGGATGGCTATTAGCACATCATGGGTATGCTAAGCAATCCCAGTTAAGTCACACTGAAATATATACACAACACAGTTGACAAAATAGTCCTTCTGACAATGTGAACAATGCAATAATTCAAAATCCCAGAGTCTGTACGGCAGAAATATGCACACTGTCACTTCAAATGGCACATTACCCATTCAATGTACTACTTTCAAGGTACTGCTCCAGAATAAATTGATGTCTGGAGCGCTGTCCGCGGTACTGAAGAAAGGTCGTCTCCTGTCTTGCAGAAGTTCAATTGGACAGGTGGAGTTGCTGTCTGTGGTGTTGAAGCCTTTCGGATTAGCTGATGGATGTAAATGAGCCTAATTTAGCATATGTGCAAAATTGGTTCTTTGGGGACCAATTAATAGTAAGAAAAATTTGTGATAGACTTTTTACTGCTTAATTTACTGTGTAAGAACTTCATGAAATTAGAAGCTTGATCTTTCACTTTTCAACTAGACACCCAATAAATAATCCCACAAAAACTAAATAATTTAGAATGCTAGTTTTAAGTAGAAAAGCTACAACTGTAACGTCAGATGCCATTATGTTAACAGAATACATGAACAAGGAGTTATGTATGGTACATCTTGTTTCCTGAAGTTCAATTAAATGACAACCAGACTTCAAAACTGCAGTATTTTGATTAGTCACAACAGAGCATGCTATTTTCAGGTAGTAGATATCAATTATATTGACGGATGAAAACATAAGAATATTTATTGTTGCCCTGGCAGTCATTATTATCTCTGCAATGATCAAAAAGAAAAGGAACAAATAGAATGGAATAAATGAGACAGCAAATACAAGACAGGACATGTTGGGCTGTACATGTTTTACAAGAGGTATTTTAAACATGGACTGAAGGAGTCGCTAGATACCCTTGGTTTTAGCACAAGGTGTTCCTTTTAAAGTGCTCAAATAGTCAAATTATTTGATTGAATTGCCTGCTACATTGCAGAACTAGTCATTCATGATACTTATTTTTGACACTGCAGTTATGCCTCCATCTTAAAAAAAAAATCAATGCCCACTTAATGCCTTTGCAAAATGTAGGTTTATTTTCAAATCAGCATTTTACAATAGCTTAAGAAAAATAGATTTAAAAAATTTTGCTATCTGGAAGAAATAGTACTCATATCGCTCCTTACTTAAAATTTAGATATTCTTTAAATATGATATGATCTTATAATTTTTTCATAAGGGTTAACCTATGCTCTGTTAGTTGGTTATGAAAAAGATTAATTTTAAGATACAGGTCCAGCAATTTGCGTTTTGTGCTTCCTGATCACTTAAAAATATTAATATATAGTAATATATTTATCACTATCCATCTTTGTTTCACTTACTAATGTAAAATATTAGGATTGGATATTTTAATCTATATGCATGGAGGACAGCATATTACCTGTTTCAATAATAAAATATATTTTTATGTTAAAAGAAAATATATTTCTGTACTTTTTTTCTTGAATAAATTGCTACTTGTGAAAGCCAAGACAGTCACTGTCTGGGGACTCTGAATATTCTGATCAGAACACTAGAAAATAATAAGGTATTTTTAGACAAAACTGTGCCACTCAGTGTTGCTCAAGCTATGATTCCATATTTTAGCTCTTCAAGAAACAGATATTCAGAAAACCAAGTGAGAAGAAATTTGGACATAAATTATTGAAGCCTTTGCTGCACCCATTCAAATATCATTGTCTTTTAATATATGCACAATTACTTTAGATAAGGTAAAAATGGGTGGGAAATATGATTCCCTCCTTTTAGTTCAACATTTTCCCCCCTAAAAGGCCACTTGCAGAAATCTGTTTTTATTGCTGGGTAGTAATCAAGGAATGTCCCACTTAAGTTTTTAGAGACTATCTTCACCTCTCCAATTGTACTTTAATCTATATTAATTCCTGGACAGAATTTTAAAAGTATAAAAAGACCCTCTTTCAGCCTGAAAACAGTTTACATTTGCAGTAAATTCCTCCGTGTTAGACCACTTCCTTTTTTTACAACTCCTAGGCAAAGTGACTTTGTCTTAGCTTGTCATTTATTAAAATTCATCAGTTGATGTAGGAAGTCCGCTTGCATACATCCGTCACTACCTTAGTAAAGACTCTTACTGGAAATAAATGCACTTTTTTTCCACGCAGATAAATCAGACTTCTTCCTTGCAGCTCAAGGTGGGCGACCAGATCGGTTGCATAATAGATGTTGGGAAGCTCGCTGGCAGGAAGCCTTAAGAGGCAAGCAGCTATCTCAATTTTTCTCACTTAATCTTGGCTTCACGTCAGAAGCTGTGCAGCAGTGCAGTAGAATAGGGCCTGGCAAAACCTTTGCGAGCAAAGCGCCTTTTGTGCTGGGACTGTGGCTCGCTACCGACGCCTCGGCGGTTTCCAAGGCTGGGCTTCCTATTGATTTTCCTCCTCCTTTGCTTTCCCAGGCTCGCGCGGCCGGACATTGTGGGTGTGCGTGCTGGATTTCTCCCGGATGCTTCCCGACTAACATGGATGTCCCACCATCCCTTGCAGTGGAAGGTTGCTCCTTGGCGCAGTGAGTGAAGAACATGCAGTGATTGCTAATGGGTTTGGGAAGCGGAGACTCCTTTCTCTGTCTGTGACCATGCCGTGATCGTGTCTGCGGCCACCACTCGACGCATCCTCATTCCTACCCGAACCGGGAGCCTAACGCTAGATCGGGGAAGTGGGTGCCGCGCGTGTGGACACAGAAACACCATGAAGATTATTTCCCCGATTCTAAGTAATCCAGTCTTCAGGCGCACCATTAAACTCCTGCTGTGCTTACTGTGGATTGGATATTCTCAAGGAACCACGCATGTATTAAGATTTGGTAAGATTCCCCATCCCTCTCCACCGCCTGGTATCTGGCTCAGAGGCAGCCGGATGTAAACAGGCGTGTTCGCTCCTCTAGGCGGGTGGGTTCCGTGCATTTCGACCCCAGGGTTTGAAAAGACCCACTGTGCTTTTCATTTCTTTTCTCCCCACCCCACCCCTTTACTGAAAAAAAAAAAAATTAGCCGCGGGAGGATGAAGTGAGTGTCAGTGTGTGGTAGTGGTGGCTGCGTTGCGTCCCCATGGTAGCCAGTCTCAGAGACGGTAATGACGCTGGGGGTACGGCCACCGCCTCTGCTCCCTCCTGTCTCCCCGGGAGCCTCCCGGCTTGGCCCGCTGCTCCTTCCCCAAGAACGTGCGCGCTGGGACTACACGCCTCTCAGATGGCCCGGCCAATGAGTTAATATCTGGTAACTCTTTGGCAAGTTGGCGTCTGTCCGCTTCCGCCTGGGACCTGGGCAGGTCCGCAAGTGAAAGGCGCTAACCGTTTTGATTTGTCATCAGAGAGCCTTTTCGGTTCATTCTACCGGTTTTTCCATCCCTGGTGCCTTTATGGGTACGCGGAGCTTTTAAAGATATTGTTGTAAGGCTGAAGGCTCTACTTAACAAGGGGAGGCTGCTGTTTGAGAGAAATAGCATCGTGAGGGAGAGTTTTTGTTTGTTTTAAACTTGTGAGTCCTCCTCTCACAGGTTTCTCACTGAGCGTCCTGGACTAATAATACATGATGGCCAGTGGTGACTGGGGCGGAGGGAGTCTGTGTATGGGAGTCTAAGTCTGCATCTTTATTTCAGTTGTAGCATGATTAAAAAAAGCCGAGGTGGCCGTTCTATATGAGGGGAACCCATTGCTTTCCTAAGGAATCAGGTTTCCTTGGGGCTCGAAGGAATCTAAACATGAGACTCAGGTGGAAACGCTGGTCAGAAGATTTGCTTGGAGGAAATGAAGCGTGGGCAACGCTCAGCCGCTTTCGATGGCCAATGGAGTTTCAGTAGAACTAGTCAGGGAAAGTTCCCTTAAGTAGATAAGAGCCAGAGAGGAGAAAGCCAGCAGGGTAAACGCTCCCACTGTGGGTGCCTCCTTTGACAGTTCGAGTGGATTTAGACCAAAGAGTGCAGGAAACCGTATAATCCTGAGTATATGTCTTTGAGATAAAAGCAGATACATTAAGTCACTCAGTCAAATTTAAATCGAAGAGTGATTGCCTGTACTTCCTATTATGTCAGCAACATCTTCTCTCTTGCCTTTTTCCAATATGCTTTTTCTATAATGATAAAATTCATCATCTATCTCAGGCTTTGTGGAACCAGGGTAGGAATTCTTTCACATACTGAAAAAGGGAACCCTACCTTCCCTCCCCCACCAACACATAGACACACCTGGAGTCCAGAAGACTGGTAATGACAAGAAAAGACAATGAGTTATAACTGGATTCCTGCTGTAGTAGTTTTCCTGCTTTTTTCATGCCTTTAGATGGTACTTAAGCACGTTGCTCTTAGCAACAAGCGTCCACAGGAATGCTTGTTTCTTTGGATGAGATTAAACAGGTCCCTGTATTGCTGGAAATGTGTGTGTGTGTTCAGCTGTTCTGCTTCAAGCATGGTAAGTGCTCCAGTTTGGTAGTTTTGCCCAATATTTTGAGTAGTACAACCTACTTATTTGGAATACTGAGGTGTCTTCTGAAGTGTGTTTGTGAATGAGTGTGTCTTAATGCGTTTGAGGACTGGGTGGGGAAAAAAAAGAAGTCTGGGAGCCGGAAGACTGCCACCAGTACTCTAAAGATTTAATTATTGCTGCTCTGGTCTTGCAGCATAATATGTGCTGAATCATTAGATTGTTACATTCGCTGATCATTTCATATCTTCATATTAAAAATCTTGGCGACTGTAGCAGTGTGTAGCAGCTTTCCAAAAGAGCTGACACACACACAAGAATAAATTTTCCTAGACCAGTGCTTACTAAGAATGTCTTTAAGAAATGGGGGAGTAGGCAGACACCTTCCCACCTGTGCCTTGCTACCTTAAACCAACAGCCCAGTTTCTAGATAACTTGTTATTTTCTCCATTAACTTCGAACATATTCCACGTGGAGATCCATTTTCTCTGATTTCTGACCTGAGCTGTGGTGAAGGACTGTATACATGATAATCTTTGGAACATTTACCTGTTGGGGATGTTTTGATGCAATGGCAGGAGTTTTATTTTCTTCTGGGAAAAACATGTTTTGAGTGGGGTGGAGATTGGTTGCGCCCATATGAGCCACTCTTGAGAAAGGTTATTTTCAACTTCAGCTGAAAAGGCGAACCAGAGTCTCATCCCAGGCCCAGTGCCTTGGACGGGAAGGGGTTGGAATCGCTGGTGAAGCAGCTGCCCCTGGGGTGCGGGTGAGACCCGCCGCCTCTACTAAGGAGGTGGCATCCAGTCCCTTCCCCACCGACCCCGGTGTGGCTGGCCTGTGCCAGCCGCCGGGCGCCTCTGCGGCGGCGCTATGGCAACCGCGGGGCCCCGCGCGGCGGCCGCCCCATCCCCGAGCCCTCTTCCCGTAGGTGGTGGCAAACCACCTTTACGGGCTCTCTGCTGGCCTTCCCCCTGCTCCCGCTAGTGCTGTGGCTTGAGCCTGCGTCCTCCTACCAACGAGTGTGGATCGGGGAGCAGCCTAGGGTGCTGACACTTGCCGAGTCCCTCGCCACCCCCGCCCATCTTCCGAGTGCTCAATCTCTCTGTCTCTCTCTCTCTCTCTCTCTCTCTCTCTGTCTCTCTCTCTCTCTCTCTCTCTCTCTGTCTCTCTCACACACACACACACACACACACACGCACACACGCGCGCGCGCGCAGACAAATGCACTCTAGCGAAGCAAGTCTAACACTTTGGCACAATGACTCCTCTCTGGTCCCCAGGAAAACTTCCTGCAGTCGCTTCCGCGAGCGCCTGTGTCCTGGCGCCCCCTCCCATCCTGCCTGGCCTCGGGGCTGCCCACTAGGGCCTGCAACTCCGAAGCCGCTTTGTAAACACCTTCTAGAGAAAGTCCCCCGAGCGCCGACCCCAGGGAGCTTTCCCGAAGCTTCCAGGCAGCCTGGGGAGATGGGGGAGCGACCTGAGGGTCAGCCAAGGGTCAGCTCCTCGCCCGCAGGCGGGCGGCGCCGCGCCGTGGGTGGGTCGTGTCAGTTTCCCCGCCTTTGATCTTGGCTTGGCCCAGATTGGCTTCTCCAGGGCGACCACCCAGCGGGCGCGTTGTCGGGGGACACGGTGGATCTTGGACACTTAGAGGGTCAGTTTCCCCGCTGCAGGTCAGGTCAGAAGTCCTGGGGTCGTGGTTTTCAGGCACGGAGCCTGCGACGCCCCCCGCGGGGCTTCTCGGGTGCGCTCCAGCCCGGCAGCCCGCGGCGCCGAGCAATGTAAATGAGGCACCTTTGTTTCCCCGCAGCTGCGGCCCGGCCCTGCTAGCGGCTGGACGGGCGAAGGCGCAAGCCCCAATTCCAAGGTCTCCCAGCACCACAGTGGCTCCGAGGTACTTGAACGTTTCTTTTGTTACTTTAGCCACCCTTCTCTTCTCGCTCGACCTCTGCTCCTGGGAAAGCGTGGGAAGGGGTAGAAGCCAGCTCCGGGCGGGGCTCCACGCGGGGCTAGCAGTCCGTCTCGGAGTTTGGGGGTTGGGCGGCTTTGGCATCTTCTTTAAGGAATCGCTTCCCAAGCCACCACTTGTTTACGATCTTCGAGATCGGGTTTTCCAAATTCCTTATCTGAAATGGCAGTTAGAATGCCAAGAGCGAAGACAGGAACCCAAACTTTCTCCCAAACTCGTGGGCAGCTTCTCCAAGACAGTCCTTTCAGAGGAGCTGAGATTGTGGTAGGCCACTCATTCCCTTCAGATGTTTCGACCTAGCTTTTCTCTTCGGCGTTACAGTAGGACGCCTTTTTTAAAAGGCTTCCCAGGCGAGGTCTACCCCCAGACGCGCTCGGACCTCCTTGGCACTGTGCGCTGGCTCCATGACACAGCGCTTAGCCACCTCCCTGCGCACATGCCAAAGGTGAAGGCCACCAGCTCAGGGCCAGCCCAGATTATAAAACCCACAGAGTGAGAGGGAATGGAAAGTGTTCCTATGGAAATCCCCCTATTTGTTGGCTATCCCATGTGCTCCCAGATAGAATCATTAGTAGCAGATGTGCTACAATATCGAGGAGTGTGAATGAATTGGCTGGGCTTAGAAGCTGCCACTCTCTACAAGATCTTTGGAAGAGATTTTTCTTCTTTAGGTGAGGTGGGCGGGAGGGGGGGAGCGGCTTTACAGCTGGAAGCTGGAAAAGTGGCTCTTGGGAGGTGGGGATGGGGGAGTAATAGAGGCTACTGTCTGAAACAGATAAAGCCCGAACACCTGCTCAGCTGAGCTCTGGAAAGCAGGGGAGGGAAATCTTTCCAAGAATCATCAAAACAACGGCCACGCTGAAAAAAAAAAAAAAAAGAAAAGAAAAGGAAAAAAAGAAAAAGAATCTGATCTGTTTTTTTCACGTAAGTTCTCACTTATTCTTAAAGCTTCAAAGAATAACTCTGATGTGATCCATCAACGGAGGCACACTCGTTTCAGAAAATGACTTAAAAATGATCTTTTTGTCCTCTAGAAATAGCACCTCTTCTCCACCAAGACACATGGGACTCAACATGTTTTCTGGCTGTGTGAGGTTGTCTTTAAGAAGTGAACAAGGGTTTATATGTCAGTAGACATTTCTTCAGATAGACACCTTTTGCTTTTTAGCTTAATTCAAGTGATCACTGCAGTGTGTTCAGTTCTGAATTCTCAAATGACACTGTTTCAACATTTACTCAGCACAGGAAAGTTAATGTGAATTGCTCCCACACAAAGGAGGAACATAACATAAACCAAACACAGGATGTATCATTGGTTATCAGAGCCTTTTCAAGTCTATTGACCATTAAATAAAGGGTTGCCTATGATAATGATGACATAATCTTTGATTTTCTTTTAATTATCAAAATTTCTGATAAATGTCTTGCTCTTTTGTGGTAGAAATTCAAGTGAGAGGGATTTATTTTCTCTTTCTGTTCTTAGGATTTTACTGTGTTATTGTAGCTCCAATTCCATTGATTCCCTGGAAATTGTTGATGTCCACTTTTACACATCAGAGTAGAAAGTAGTTGTCTGTCTTTCAACTGTAATAGCCTTAAGGCTTTAATCTACTGCATCCATAATACCTGGGGTTTGCAGGAGATCTGAAGTTTTCCTCCGTAGGATGGTCTAAAGTATTGAAATGGAATTGTTGATTGTTTTGCATTTGGGTGGTGAAGCTTTGTCTTCTGTGGACTTTCAATTTGTAATCCAGTTATCAAGGTACTAGAAGTGCTTAAAATGAATCTTAAACCCTAAATCTTAGCATGAAAGGTAAGGTCAGAATCCCCTGAAAGAGAAGGAAGTAGGTGCACATCATCATTATTGATTGGTCTAGATTAAACACTGAAGAGGGAGATTTCAATCTGATAACGTCATAGGGCTTCCTGTTTTTCTTTGCTGCTTCTGCTGACAATTTTGTAAGATAATTAAATTGCCTGATTGAAGTCACGGTGGTCATGCGGCGATAAAGACCATTTGGATTTAATGGAATTTAAAACAACAGAGCACTGAACACAACTCTTACCGATCAAGAATTTTAATGGCCCATTCCCTGTGCTGACTAAATAGAATGCCCTTAACAAGTTTAATCGAAAGGGCAAGGCAGATTAGCACTATATAGTCTTTATGGTTGAAGATTGGGGAATTAAAATTATCGCTTTAAAAGACTCATTAATGCATTATCAATGTAGGTTAAATAAACTTTCTTTAGACCTTCACCATATACTGTGAACTTAGGTTGAGGACCAAGTTTAAATAAGGAAATATTTTTAAGAGCTCACTTCATAAATGGAATTATATACCTTTCTTATTTCAAAAACAAAAGACGTGTAAAATTCTTTGAGAGGATCCAGGGTATTGAGGGTAAGTGTTGATGACAAATCCTTTCTTTTCAGTAACTGAAAAGAACAAATTTGACTTTTCTTTAAAAGTTTTGTTTTTGGCAATTTTTTCTTATAAGCAATGCTTATCTGTACTAGAGAAACCTCAAAAATAATTTCAAAAAATGTGCGTCTACAGTTTCAGTAGAGTCATAGGTATCTGACTTAGGATCTATGCTGTCTTTTTAATCCCGCCCTTGTTTTTCCTTAATGAAACTTATCCATTCAGGTTACCATACTTCAGTGCATTCAGGTTCCTTCTGCCCCTGGAAAAAGGGCAATTCTTTGCTTCACATTGAGAACACAGTTAATGTTCTCATTTTCACATGGTGAAAGCCAAGCTTCAGTCTCTTATGGGATTGTTCCTTCCAACTGCTTCTTGCCTTGTGAAATTGTCCTCTCAAAGTTGTCTGTTCCTTTGATTATTCTAAAAAAACACCCAAACCCAAGTTTTTATATAAAAAATCTCTCCAATTTTGATTGTACATAATTTAAAAATTGTTTAAAAAAATTCCAAGTTGACCAAACCGAAAGCACTCAGCTGGTTAGGAGGGAGCCTCAGAGTCACCAGTTTTCACCCTCCTGCCCACCCCACGTCCCCACTCCTCATTGATCCCTGAACAAGTAGGCTTATTTGTCTCTTGCCTCACACCATTAGGGCCAAACGTTTTATACTGTTATGTTTTCAAAGTGACAATTAGCTTATCAGATAAAACTAATATGGTAAAACTGAATGGGAGGTTAGAGAAGACCCTTAAGATCTTTCTGCAAAATTTTTTATTTTCCATTTTATTTTTATATTTGGGCTTTGAAGCTCTTCTTCATTTACCACAGCATTCAAATATAGCATTTTCCTATCGATTGACTTGAATCCTTCGTTTCCTTAATTAAAAACTAAGCATTCTTTTAATAGAGACAGGTCACTGGACAGCAGAGCTATGTGTAAAGATCTGAAAGGGTCTGGGGACGTTGTGGCTTTCAGATGTTTTTCCCACGGATACATGTAATTCTATCAGTCTTTCTTTTTGGTTTAGCATTTGCCCTCTTCCGGGGCCTTGTTTTAAGACAAGTATATTCTGAAAGGGAGAGCACATAGTCCCTAGACTGTAAAGTTAGGATAAGTTTATTAGATCAGTCGATTCTGTCTGTGATAGAGATGCTCAGATATAAAAGAGAATTCCAGGTACTGAGGGAGTGCTGAGTGATTAGCACTGATGTGAAGGGGAGGCTGAAAAAAGAGGGAAGCCAAATGCTGTTTGATACAGTCTTTTCTAGCTTTACTGCCAGACATTTCAATGCGTTGTAAATTGATCTTTTTGCTTGTATTAGTCCAAGTCTTTGAGCATATGTGATGATTTGAAATCAGATGTCAATGATATTCTTACATTGACATATCTCCTCCCAATCAAAAGGATCTTTAAATACTTTTCACACCCTTTTAAATCAACAAGATACTTTTCCATCATTGAAGGAAAGCAAGTGTTTGAAAGGTGTTGCCTCTAATTCCCACTTCTATCTCCAGCTCTGCCTCACTCTGAGTCCTTGACCTATCACATTGGGAATATTGCTCAGCTAAAATGATCAAATAAGCAACGCAAATATCAAAGAAGTGTTCTGCTTCAGTATCATCATAGGCATTTAGTTTATTTTATGTTGTCTTTTTAATCCTGCTCATCTTTCTACCAACGAAAGCCTCCATATTGTGTTGTTTATTATACCTTTTAGTGCATTCACGCCCCTCCTTGCCCAGAAGAAATGAAATGAAAACTCTTTCAAGATGAAGGAAAACTATCGAATCATGTAATATGTGAGCCAAAGGGACCTTTAGAGATCAAGTCTAGTATCCTAGGTTTAGATATGAGTTGCCAAGAGCAGTTAAATCTCTTTTTCTGGTCACAGCTAGTTAGTGTCAGATTTTAGACCAAAACATGAATATCCTGACTGCTGGTTGAGTGATGTTTTTCAGTGAATTATGCTATTTTTCCAGGGTAGCCTCTGATTCTCTGTGCTTTGCATCAATTTTAGGAAGAGTCAGTGGTTCTGGTAGCTTCCCCTAGACATTTGCCTCCTTTGTTTCTTCCACCTTTTCTTTCATAGAACATTATTCCATAGGTTATCCCTTTTCTTTGTCGCCTTTGTCTGTAGCCCCTACCATCCCCCTCTCCCATGCCTGCCAGAGTATTCTTCTCCCTGTGTCCAGAATTTTGACCACATCCATTTATTCAGCAAATAGTAATTGAATACATATTGTGTGCCAGGCAAATACAGTTCTAAGACCCAGATTCTGACCTCAAGGAGTTTGTAATCCAATTAAAGAGAAAAGACATATTAAAGTACAAATTGAGTAGTGCAGAAAATATATACAATGTTGTTTAAAGGAGATTATTGTGGGTTTGCATTTTTATAGGTGAGATTAGACTCCGGCTAGGACCTGTAAAAAAGAAAAAAAATGTGTGATAGGGAAGAAGACGGAAATATATCATTGGCAGAAGACTCAGAACAAGAAAAGGAATTTAGGCAGAAGTTAAGAAGGTGAGCTTTGGGATAGGGAATGGACCGGCCCTATCAGAGGATAGTTAAGGCCTTGCTTTTTCAGAGCTTTAATATTTAGGTTATAGGGTTTCCTCTCCTGTTTGTCACCCCCTAGAAAGCAACTGAAAGTGAAAGGATGGGCTTGACTTGGGCTGCAGCAAGCAGTCAAGTGGTTTCTCAGTCTGCTGCTTACATTTGATAGTGAATAAGTGGATCAAGTCTTTTCTCTGTGTTATTGAAATGGAAGCAAAGGACCCACCCTTGTCCTTGATCATTGAAACCTTTAAAAAGTTCTTGGTCTGGAATCACGGATACTTCTTTTTTTCAGATTTTTAAAAACACTTTTTTTTTTAGAGAAGTTTTAGATTCACAGCAAAATTTGAGCAGAAGGTATAGAGACTTCCCATATACCCCTTCACCTAAACAGACAGCAGCCTCCCTGACTATCAAGTGGTATATTTGTTACAATTGGTAAACCTACATTGACACATCAGTATCACTCAAAGTCCATAGTTTACACTGGGATCCACTCTGGGTGTGCATTCCGTGGGTTCTGCTAGTAGATGATGGCATGTATCTACCATATGGAGTATCATACGGAGTTACACTGTCCTAAAAATCCTGTGTGCTCTACCTCCCCCTCCTTACCTCCCTGCCCCCCACCCCCACCCCCCGCCACCCCACAACCACAGATCCGTCCACTCTCTCCACAGTTTTGCCTTTTCCAGAATGTTATATACGTGGAATCATACAGTGTATAGACTTTATAAGTCGGCTTCTTTAGCTTAGTAATAGGTATTTAAGGTTTCTCTGTGTTCCTCCATGACTTCATGGTTCATTTCTTTTTACCAGTAAGTAATATGGAATCACGATACTTCTTAAGTGAAATTCTTAAGTGAAATAAAGGAATATCTTTTTAACACATGGCCAGATCAAATGATTAAGCAAGGAAAAGTTTTCAGTTTATCTAAAGGAGAATGCATTGGAAGACTATTTAAAAGTACCCTTAGCTTCCTTGAGGGATATAGTATATTGCCTGTAAGGCATTCTCAATTTTTGTCTAATTCCAAGAGAGTTCCATTACCTGAAACTATATATATATATATATATATACACACACACACACACATATATGTATGTATATATATATAATAATTGTATCATTTTATATAATATATAATAAAATTATTTCAAATCAGAATTTAAAATTAAATTAAAATTAAAAACAATTTTAGTAGAATGAATTCATTGTAGTGATATTTTCTAATTCTGTATGCACTCAGGACCCCAGATCTGTATAAGCTAGGAATTTTACTCTTGACTTTGTCATCTAGTGGCTGTAAATTAGGAAAAATAATTAAATCTCATTAGGTCTTGATGTCTATTTCTGTATAATGGGCATTACTTGTTATCTAACTTCCAAGGATAATGTTGGAATTAATAGGAAAATGCATAGAACTCTGGGCTTATTGGTAGAAAAGGACTTTGGGGATTGAAGGTGTAGTTGTTCATTTACTGTGTATGTGTAGAGCAAGGTCAAATTTGTTATCACTTGTGTATATTTCATTCAGCTTCTTAAAATGTGCATAAACATTTTCAATAGTCTTTTCTAAACTGTTCTTGAATAGACTTCCTTGGATTGCACCTGAAGCGATTATGAACATGTTGAAAAGGATTATTGACTAATAGAACAAACTTTCTTCTGAGTTGGTAGTTTGACAGAAGAGCAAGTCCATAGTTTCCTTCTCTGTATATCAGGAATTTAATTGGCATTATCAAATATCCACAATATAAGTAAGAAACATATCACAACTAAAAGCCAAAATAATAAGCAAAGAAATCATGCTAAGTCTGGTGGTTTAAGATTTTTCACTTTTTCACAACGGCATAGTCTTTCTAATTTATGTTTAAAAACATTTTCTGAAAAGCTGTGCCTGGTTTTATATATACTTCATTCTTCATCCATCTGCCTGTTATGAACTTTTAGCTATTATTCAAGTTTTGTAGGTACACAAGTGACTGTATTGATTCGGGAAAGTTTCACAAACACTCAGATTTACTACAGTTGTTTGGGATAGAAAAGGGGGACTTTTCTCTGGTGATGTTGGCATCTTCATCAAGGAGCTGTCCTAGGCAGTCTTTCCGGGACTTACTCTTTAAGTCTCGACAGACTCTGGTGTCACCCATACAGCACTCACCTCAACATTCTTGCTTAAGGCCCTTCTGAATTACTTTTGGCTCTTTTTTTATAAGCTCAAACCCAGTGTTGGGGGAAGCAGCATAGAGGTGAGTAGAGAGAGATGAGGAACCCGCTCAACTCCACACCAGTGGTGCCACATTAGAGCATCCAGGAGACCATTTGAAAAGTGTATTCAACTTATAATACATTTTTATATTTGGAAAAATTTTAAAAAGTTTTGAAAACTTCGGATATGAAGTTTATTAGGAAAATTTCCTGGATGTTGAGGATAATAAGGTTTGGAGCACTGATTTCTAACTTTCAGGGGTTGGATGAAGGAGAGGCAGTCTCAAATTTTTATGATAATCCAAAGGATGAATGGCCTAAATGCAGATTGAAAAATACTCCCCTGTCTTAAGTCTGGTTTGGGGTTTCTGGAAGCAGTTCTGCATCATAGCAGAACTGATGTTGGAGTATGTGAAGTTGCAGTTGAGATCCTGCTTCCAGTGGGTGAAGGACAGGGCAGTATTCCATTCTGTCATCTTTCCCTGAGGATTCTGGGTTGATCCCTCAAGAAGCCTTCCTGGGGATTGGGGGTGATGTTTTAATGACTCATCGTCAGCTTGTTCTCTAAGATGCATTTCTCTTCCTTTTACTGTTCCATACATCAACTATCCTTTTAAAAATCTAGATTGTTTTGTCTCCTCCAAAACGTCTGTTTTAGATAGGGATTCTGTAGAATAAATTCAAGCAAGTTTGATCAGATCAATGGTTCCCAAACCTTGTTTCACATCAGAATGGAAAGAGCTTTAAATAATTTAAATTCCTGATTCCCAAACCCGGAGATTCTGTGGTTTAAAATGTTCCATTTTTCACAACTGCATAGTTCCACAACTGCATAGTTGTAGTGCCTTCACTTTTTTAGAAAACTCTTAAGAAATGCACTTAAAAGAAACAAAACAAAACTCCCAGGCAGGTTGAAAATCAATCACTGAGCTAGTTAATCCTAAGGAGTTTTTGACCTTAAAATTATAATTCCTCTGGGCGGGTGCCTCAGCTTTCTGGACTGACAATTGATAATCATGACTAGCCTGTGTAAAGCAATGAGTAAATTTTGTAGATAAGGGTTGTGGCTTGGATATTTTATCATCCGTCTCAGAACACACCCAGTGTTGGGCCCTCAGCGTACCACTGATGGGCTGACTGATCCTTTACAACCTAAGCATGTAGAATATTTACACTCATATAACCAACCCCACCGCCCAAGGGAATCTTAAGCAGGTGTTGTTTTACAAATAATGTTGAAGATGATGAATAGTTGTGGGACCTTTCCTTCTCAACCTCCTACTAGAGTCGCCCCTAACAGATCATCTTAAAATGTTGTTTTCCCAAAATCTATCCAAAAAAAAAAAAAAAAAAAAAATCCAGCAGACATCTGCTCTAGTTAAGAAGACCCCAACTCAGTTGCCATGAATACATGTAAATGGCCCAGAATCTGGGCTGAAAATAGAGTCCAGCCTAGGTGTTCATTAGAAACCCCTTGGACTAAACCGTGTCCACCCCTCCCCCAGCCCACTGCTGTGAATATACTATCTGAGTCATTGTTAGGTCATGGTGACAAGAGTTGAAATCTGGACACTACTTTTGCAATGAAACCAGAATGCTCGTATATTTGTTTCAGGTGGACATTGTCAATAATTATATATGCTGCTTTAGTACTAAAACTGATAATATCTTTATCTGTCCAAATTATTGGTAACTAAGAGTTTCCCATATTTATTGCCAATTAGGTAAAATACCAGTTAATTAAGTATATTCCTATAATTTAACTTGCCATCTGGGAGACTTTATACAAAATTATGTATAGGAGACACCTTATTGATGGTACCATTAACAGTAGCACACTTATAGACTGGTTAGAGATTCTGAAGTATTGAAATCATCATAATTACATGCTAATGATAATTTTAAGATAAATATTGAAGAAGCTCATTGAGTTAACTTTACTATTCCTCAGAATTTTTCTTATTGGGACTCAACTATGTTTACTAATATGTGTTTAAATATTGTTAGTTATTTTAATTAAAATAGTTCAAAGGGGATTTAATGATTGACAGCATGGAAATATGTACTTTCAAAAAATTGTATCTGGTGGTGTGCAGTTCTCTGGAAGACATACTATGAAAAATCCTTTTTTTTTTTTTGAAAAATCCTTTTTTATGGCATGAATTTCACAGTAAGGTTTTTTTTTTAATTGTTATCTGAATTTTTTTTATTTAAGTATAATTGATTTACAATGTGTTAGTTTCAGGTATACAGCAAAGTGATTCAGTTATACATTTGTATATGTATCTATTCTTTTTCAGATTATTTTCTATTATAGGTTATTATAAGGTATTGAATATTGTTCCCTGTGCTATACAGTAGGTCCTTGTTGTTTATCTATTTTATATATATTAGTGTGTATTTGTTAAACCTGAACTTCCAATTTATTCCTCCCCTGATTCCTCTTGGGCAACCATAAGTTTGTTTCCTATGTCTGTGTCTATTTCTGTTTTGTAAGTAAATATCATATGCTATTACTTACGTGTGGAATCTAAAAAAATGATATAAATGAAATTATTTACAAAACAGAGATAGACTCATAGTAGGTTTTATTCCTGTATATTCATCCAGTTATAAGTTAGAATTATTATGCCTTTAACCTTCCCATTTGTTTAGGATAAATTTATATATATGCGTTGGATATGAAAAAATGTACACAGTAGATAATATTATTAATACATTTACATTTATTCAAGGATACTCATTTATTGGCTTTAGGTTGGAGTCTCTGACTTTACTAAACTTGACAGCCACAAGGCAGTGGTAATGGAAGTGAATTGCTCAAAGTTCTTTGAATTTTATACATCTTTTATTGCCTAGCAGGTGGCCAGACTACTTCAGCAACTTTTAATATAAACAAGGATAGACTCTTAGCTAAGATTTCAAAGTAGCATATTTTCTAAGTGAACTGTGGAGAGAATTTTAATGTTCAAATTTCTTTATTTTTCTCCTGTACTGCGTATGTTATAAGGGAACTAAATGAATATAAAAAGATCACTATGTATTAATAAGCAAAAGCCGTATTTAGTATAAGTAATCTCTCTCCCTCTCTCTTTTGTTGCTATTTTTCGAGAAAGGGAGATAAAACTAAATTTGTTTACCAGAAAATAAAGTAATGCTTTATATTGTGGTTGTAGGGAGGATGCCAAAAGCCTCCTATCAACTCTTTCAATTTTGCTTCCATTTTTGATTTAAATTTCCAGTTAATTCAACAAATATTTATTCAGCATTGGTATCTGATCCAGTTCTTTGATTATTGACGTAATACAATAATTGTAAAGCAAGACATAACTAAAATTTCAGTAAATATGAAAATTTCCCCAAAATATGGTTATTATAAAATACATTATATAGAGGTTCCTAATGATTCTGTTTTTTTTTCTGATAGACAGTAAGATGTATATTTTTCAGTTCCATACTGTAGGCTCTTGTTTCAGTATTTTATTTCAATACCTTGATAGAATTGAAGAATCCACCATATTGAAATTCACTTTTAGTTTGATATAACTTATCAAAATGTATATATACTTGGAGATGATTTTTCTCTAATATCTAGAGTTTGTGCTTTAATATATACCCTCTAATATGTTGCTTCTTTGTAATATATACCTTAGTATTTAAGTCTGTTTGTACAAGCAACCAATAATCCAGTGTGTTATTTGTTTATTCATTTAACAAATGTTTAACTGCTTACCTTATGCCAGGCACTGTATTGGGCTCTAGGACACTAAGAAGTTGAAAGTAAAAAGAACTGGTCTCTGTATCAAGGATCTCATAATCTACAGGTATAGGTAACCACGTAAAAGAAAATTGCAAAACAGTGTGACAAGTGCACACAGTAGTAACATGTAAATAATTATTCTAACATGAAGAGAGGCATCTAGCCGAATCTGCATGGACAGATTTCTAAAGCCTGCTGTTTGCATCTTTCTCTGAGACTTGTGATCTACTGAGGCCTTTACTCAGACATTCCATTCTTTTTTTTTTTTTTGCGGTACGCTGGCCTCTCACTGCTGTGGCCTCTCTCGTTGCGGAGCACAGGCTCCGGATGCCTGTGGCTCAGCAGCCATGGCTCAGCGGCCATGGCTCACAGGCCCAGCCGCTCTGCGGCATGTAGGATCTTCCCGAACCGGGGCACGAACCCGTGTCCCCTGCATTGGCAGGCGGACTCTCAACCACTGCGCCACCAGGGAAGCCCCCATTCTTGATATTAGATTAGATATTAGAATGGCTGTGCTGTTTGTGTTCCTTCTCTCCACTGCTCTAACTCCAGAAGTCTTCAGCTGGACTGGGCCTGTTGTCTCAAATCATAGTGATGCCATTAATATATTTCACATATACACACACATATATTTATATACAGATATTCATGAACACGTGCACACACGTGTGTGTACATAAATGTGTGTGTAAGTGTATATATATATATATATAGAGAGAGAGAGAGAGAGAGAGAGAGAGGGAACTAGTCTATATTATTTTAAGTATTTAAGTACTGTGTTAGTTAGGATGTAGATTCAGTAACATATCATAAAAACATCACCCCACCTTCCAGGAAAACAAAACAAAACAAGATAGATGTGTACTTCTCTCTCACATACAAGTCAGGGATGGTGTGGTGGGTCTGTAGCCTTCTGGGGTCCATGCCACTTCCAGCTCTCTCTTCTGGTGTCTATATCTGGCATCTGGTGTGGACTTTCTCATGGTCTAAAGTGGAGCTCTAGGGATCCCACGCACCTTCCCAACAGCAGGATGGACACCTCCTGGATATTGCACACACCGTTTTACCTCATATCCTATTGACAGGAACTTAGGCACATGGCTACACCTGGGCAAACAGGAGGCTGGGAATTGAAGCCCTATTACAGGAAATGTGCCCAGTTGAAAATCTCAGGGTCTATTTCTGTAGAAGACATAGAGAATGAAGATTGAAGGACCACTGGTAGTCTCTGCCACAGGCATCCAATTAAACATTTTAGAAAGGAGCTCAGCTCTTTAGAGTTTTTAACTTTGTGTGTGTGTGTGTGTGTGTGTGTGTGTGTGTGTGGTTATGAAGTAATGCATTGTAATACTGTTACATTTGGGAAAATATGGAAAAGTGTAAAAGTGAAAATAAAACCTCTTATAATTGTGCCATTCAACTAAAACCACTATTATCATTTTGTTTGTATTTGCTAGCCTTTTAAAATTAAAACAAAACAAAATATTTTGATTGATTATAAAAGTAATATTGTAGAGACTTCCCTAGTGGCACAGTGGTTAAGAATCTGCCTGACAGTTCAGGGAACACGGGTTTGATCCCTGGTCCGGGAAGATCCCACATGCCGCGGCGCAACGAAGCCAGTGCGCCACAACTACTGAGCCTGTGGTCTAGAGCCCGCGAGCCACAGCTACTGAAGCCCACATACCTAGAGCCTGTGCTTGGCAACAAGAGAAGCCACTGCAATGAGAAGCCCGCGCACCGCAACAAAGAGTTGCCCCCACTCGACGCAACTAGAGAAAGCCAGCGTGCTGCAATGAAGACCAAACGCAGCCAAAAATAAATAAATAAAATTTTAAAAAAGTAATATAGTTATTGTAGAAAATGGAAAATATATAAAAAATTATTTAAAAATCACCCATTATTTCACCATAAATGTCATTTTGAGATTTATCCTTGACTCTTACTATACATGTTTTGTTAATTTATTTTCACTTAACACTTTATTGTGAACATTTTTCTGTTTTGAAGTATTTTTGTGTAACTTTTTTTAAGTGTCTCTTTCCACTGTACAGCTGTTTGTTATTTATTAACCAGTTCTTCTATTATAAGGTCATGAGCTTGGCTTTTGGATTCACACATATCTGAATTTGAACCTGACTCTGCTGCTTTTGAGCTATATGATTGCAACATGCTGCTGAATCTTCCTAAGTTTTAGTTTCCTTACTTATAAAATGGAAATGATAATATTATTCACCTTATAAAGTTATTCTTGGGATTAAGAGATAACACATATAGTGCTTAGTGAAGGGCCTGGTGTATAAGAACCTAAATGTTAATATAATCAATCAATTGGTCAATCATTTAATTAGTTTTGCAACACAAAGTATTGATTTCTGTAATTGGTTCAGGCTCATTTAGATCAGATACATCTACATATTATGTTATTCTCAGAAGGATGATTGGACACCCCCCCGCATCCCAGAAGTCCTATGTGTTTTTTTTCAGGCCAGTGGGGGTGCCCTTCAGGAACATGAGGGGCCGGACGATTAACCAGGACCCAATAGGCCTTTAGGCAGTGACAAATAGTGGGGTATTTCTCTACAATGGCAGGCCTGACCCCCCTGCCTACTTCTGAAGATGAGGATGGTTCTTCAGCGCTGGTGATGAGGTTGGGCAGGGGAGGAACTGCTGCAGTTTCACAGCAGTCCTCTCTTTGCTTCCTGATTTGCTAAGCAAGTTCCAGGTGTTTTACTTGCTAATCACATTGTCATCCCTGATGCTTAATTATTTTCTGTAGGGAAATAGAGGTGTTTGGGGCTTCCAGGAAATTAAATTGAACTTCAAAGCCACTTCCACATAACATTTTGAAATGGGTAATTCCTCAGGGTTTGTTGCTAGGTTTACCCAATTTTTTCTTTAAAGGGCATACTTTTCAATAGTAGATTTATTTTTTTCTATGTATTTAAGATCATATTTTTAAAAACTGGATATGTTAAGGCTTCATAAGTTCCTAGTAAAATGGTATAAATACGTGTGGCTAGAGCCTTTGAGATAGACTAATGCTGTAATCTACAGAGTGAGAAATTGGAGGTGATTCTCCTGGGATCTATATTTGAGAGGAGCGTACATCACTGGAAGGAGATCCCTATTGGCCTGCTCAGAGAGAAGGAAGTGGGTTCAATGTTAGTACAGCAAAAATCTGAGAATAACTTCTGTGTACGAAGGTAAATTTCCACGTGGCTGGTGGGCACTCTCCTCCATCCTCTAATAGAGCCTATGTAACCTCAGCATAAATGTTTGCTGTCCCATTTTAAGAAGACAGAGATTCTAGAGGTTCGAAGTCTTGCCTCTCTGTGCCTTCCTAAGTATTCCTTCTCTAGTAACCCTGATGTGCTCTTTTTAATCTTTTAGGTTGCCCTTACATTCAGTATTTTCTGATCCGCCAGCACACAGATATAGCCACAGTGGAATCTTAAATCTTGATCACTCTACCTCCCCCTAAAAGGATGGAGGTGCAGAATTCTCATTTGAAAATAGCCACGCATCAGCCTTTGAGAGTTTACAAGTTACGAGCACCACAGTACATTGCTAATAACCTACTATTGCCAGGAGCCCAATTCCAGACTGAGCTGGAAAAAACATGGACAACGTGGTCAGAAAGATCAGGATTCCAGGGCCAATTCCACACCTTACAAAGCTGTGCGACCTGAGGCAAATGACTCAACCTTTGAGCCTCATTTTTCTTATTTAAAAAATAAGGATAATAACACCTCACTTCTATGGTTGTTGTGGGGCTTAAATGAAAGTCCTTGCATTTAGGGAACATCCAGAAACGTCCCTTCCCTTTCTGTCATCCTGATAATCTGAGTGTGGACGAACTGTTGAACAATAGGTTAGCTGTCTATCCTACAAGAGCCTGCCTGTCAAACGCAGAATCCTCTGTGTTTATTGACTGCTAGCTTCGGCTTCTGTGCAGCTGAGAAACAAATTCAGCCCTAGGCTTTTATCCACAGATCTGAGAGGAGGAAGGCAGGCGCCTGTAATTACAGCAGCAGTGATGGGTTGCATTTGAATTGCATAGTGTGTTAAGGCTTTTCTCAGCTGCTTGGCTTGGGTATTGCTATAGTGATTCTGGGAGTAACAGACAGTATTTTAGCAAGTATTTGTCTTTCTATTATCCATCCTAACATCATCCTAGAATCTCCACAGACACGCAAGAGTCCCTTTGTTGCTCTCTGGCAGCAGATAAAAGAGCCTATTTTTATGAAGTGGTCTATGCAGAGTTTAACAACCCTTTTATGGACTGGTACCAGACTACATATGGAGGGGTGGGGTGAAGATAGTTTTTCCACTAAAGTTTGTAAAATTTTGTATTCAAGTTTCCATGAAGCAAAATACTACCCTACAAAAAAGTCTGAGACTAAGCGTTGCAAATGCTTGTCTCTTGTGCTTCACTTCTCTTGTTGTTTCATTTCACACTGGTTGGCCAAAAAGGCAGCTGTCCATGTGGTCTTTCCTAGGCAGCATGATGGGTGGTTGAGGCTTTCTGTGAGGGTGCTGGTTGGGCAGGTGAGGGAAGGTTGGAGAGGAGATGCCTTTGTTCCCTCTGCTAATCTCCTCTCATCAATCACTGTTTGTTCCTCTTTTCTTAAATTATTATAATGGAAATGCCAATGTCCTCAACATCAATTGAATGAGAAATAGCTACTCTAAACAGCATCTGCAAAATGACAGCTATGAGATCTAGCAGAGACGAGCCCCCAAACCCAGGTTATCATCCATTTCCTCTCATTTATTTGAGAGCTCCAGTAGCAGGGTCACCCTGACATGCCAAGGGGATTTCAAATCTTTACTGGAAAGTCTCGAACGCGCTATTTTTAATGTGGTCATGTCTACATGATTTCCCTAGCCTTTAAGAGCAGAGATGAGTCTCAGTTAGCTGCACCCAAGATAGGAAAGAAGGAAGCCTCTCATACAACTTACACTGTTTTCCCTCTTACTTACATTTCTCTGACTCATTCCTTCCCTGTGGACAGCTCCAATGCCTTGTCTTTTTTCGTCTTCCTCAGCCTAGGCAGCAAGCTGGTTTTACTCGCTTCTTTTACTTGGTTCTGTCATATGATCTGTTCTTCACAGGGGTGTAGGATCTTTTCCCATCACCCTCCCACCTTTGCAGGACCCACATCCATTTCCTTTTACTCATAATCGTCCTATTGTCAGTGTATCTCTTTCACTCTTTATGTAACTAGTGGCTTTGTTAAATTACCAAAATCTCATACGGGCCTGTGCAATGGGGCTGGGTGGTGGTGGAGGTATTTGGGCTCACTGGTAACATTGAAGGATGGCTGAGGTCCTGAGATAACTAGAGATTGTACAGCTACAATGACCACATTTTAGAAACTTTAAATCAACACACAGGTATGATAAGTACAGGTGGACTTATAGGGACAGTGGGATAGTGTGGTTGAAACTGGGACTGTCTTATTGCATGTTGCACAAGTATACTTGTTTAATGGTTTGCATTTTGTATGCATTTGCATACACAATATTTATTTAATTCCTATAATAAGCCTAAAAAGTAGGTGTTCTTAATCTCCTTTCACAGATGAGGAAACAGGCTGAGAAAAGTTAAATAACTTTTCCCAAATGTTCCAGATATTGAGGAGTTTGAAGCTGGGTTAGACTCTGATAGTAAGTCTTCTGATCCTTTCATTTCAATAAATTTTGGTAGAATTTAGTTGAATTTTGCTGCTCTGTGATTGGGATGTGGGATTCTCCAAGCCCACTGTTGAACCTAGAACAGGCATTGCATGCCATAACAAGAATATTTTCCTCAGCATGAAGAACCATTGCTCTTCTGAAATAACCCTCAAGCAGCCTTTCCCAATTCTGGTTTACTTCTTACAGAGAGAAAATGCATAGAAGAACATGAGTTATTCTAATTTCTAGAGTGTGGCCCAATGTTAAGATGATAATAATAATGGTGAAATTAATAATGATGATGGTTACTCTTTATTGAATATCTGCTGCAGGCCAGTTACAATGCAGGTATTTTTCATATATTATCTCATTCAATCCTCACTGCAAGTCCATCACCCCCATTTTAGAGACAAGAAAACTGAGGTTCCAAGAAGATAAGTGAGTTATCTGGGACATTACACCTAGTGTCAGAGTGAGAATTTAAATGCAGGTCTCTCTGGCTCCAGAGCCTATGCTCTCTAACCTGCCGTATGCATTTATGCTGGCTTCTGGAATAAGCTCAAGAAAGAATATAAATGCCTACATTATATTTATCTATCTATTCATATCTATTAACTCATAAACATGCTAAACTAAATCATGTGAAATTGTTAATATTTGGCCATTTTTGGACCAACAAAAATGATAATTTCATATGGTTTAATGCAGTGTTTCTGAAAATGTGGTCTCTGGACCACCGGCAGCATTACCACCTGGGAACTTATTAGAAATGCAAATTCTCAGATCCCACCCCAGATCTATTGCATCAGAAACTGAGGATAAGGCTTAGCAGCCTGTGGTTTAACAAGACCTCCAGGTGGTTTTCAAATTTACCCAGGCAAATTTGAAAACCACTGGTTAATCTAATATATTTATTGAGCGGTTACTTTGTGTCACGTGCTGTATTTTAGCCACTGGGTTTACAGCATGAACAGAAATGGACATTGTTCCTGCCCTTAAAGAGTTTATACCTTACTGGAAAAGACAGTTTTCACAAATATTGAGTTATTCTTTTTAGTGATATTTATATTTTTATTAGATTTTCTAAATCTCTGCCAAAAGACAGGAGTCTTCAGAGGCAAAATTAAAATGGAAAAAGGGTTGTCTTCCCATCACAGGGGTGGGTAAGACCAAGCGAAACAAACAGATCCAGGGACGAGTGTGTGGGAATGGGGCGGGGGGGCAGTGCTCAGTGCTCAGTGCAATCGAATCCAGACAGCTTGGGCCCCTTCTCTGCCCCTCCCCTCACCCTGCCTCTAGGGGTGGCTCTCTTGCATTTTGAGACCTTACTGGGGGTGGGAGGAGTGCAAAAGTCCACTTTTCAGCATGAGACAACTAGGAATGTTCCAGGTAGGACTTGGTCAGCCTTCAGCCAGCTGGTTCATCCAGCTACTGATCTGCTGCTACCTCTTGCTCTGAGGAGTGTCATTCTGTGGGCAGATGGCAAGGTGTGCTTTATTCCAGAACTTTGTCTTTTCATGTGAGCTGTGCAGCATGACATAAAGGATGGCACTGCCCTTAGCAGCCTAGAGGTTGGTCTATGTAATAGTCACCTAGAGGGAAGAGGAGGAGGCAGGGTCAGTGGGTATGAAGAGCAGTGACTGGGACCTTCCCATTGTCTGGGGCGGGGGGTGGAGGTGGGGGTGGTGGGGCGGATCCTTAATCTGTGTTCATTAACTCTTTGTCCTCTCAAAGGGAGACATTCCCAATAGTCTTCCATTTACCAAAGCATGAGTCCTGAGAGTTTAAAGAGCATTACCTTGCTGAGTACTATTTGAAGTTATTATCATCCTGGGTTCATTTTCTTAATTCTTTACTAGCCAAATTTTAATAAATAGCACTTAAGTACAAGTAATGCAGCTTGAATAAATCCCTGCTCTTTTTGAAAGCATCCTTAGGCCATTTGTGCCACCAGGTTCCCAAAGAAAAGGGAGTAAATATTAGCTGAATGTTCTTTAAAAACAACAACAACAGAATTTTAAAGCAATTTCAAATAAATGAGCATTGACTCTCACTTGGATTCCCTTCATTCCATTGGTAATAACTTAGAAAATAAATTGATAGAAAATTTAATGATGGGATTAGAACCTGAAGGTATGCAGGGAGAGGAAGGATGCTTTGTGACAATTTATGTTTTAAGTACCAATGGCACTTTTTATGACATTAAAAAAGTTGCTCCTATTATAATACTTAATTTGAATTAAATTCCCAAATGTAATTCCAGCCTTGTTATAGAAGAAATAATTCACATACACAAATAACAGCAGTTGTGTACTTAGAAAGGCAGGCTGAATACAAATCCTGCATTAGGAATGGCAGTCCCATCTCTGAGAATATCAGAAGAGTGCTCAGATAATCAGCACAGGTTCTTACCCAATTGATTAAATTATATTTTCTCTGCTTTTACTGGGGAGAGGTGTGGATTCTAAAGATTATGAAATCAATGCAAGCTGCTCTTGAATTGTATTATTTGCTTGAATTCAGGATCCAGATTCTTCTTATCACCTGAAAGACAAATCATATTTTTCTCCTGGAGGCTGTCAGAAATTCCCAGAGTATGTTCAAGTATTACATGAATAATTCATTTTACTCACTACACATTACAGCACTTAACAAGGGCTGTGGCCAGAATCCCCTCCTCAGGGAAGCTAATTTGGAGCATCATTATGGCTCTGATTTCTCAATGTTTAACACTTTTATGACCTACCTGATGAAGTCTTCCTGTCTTTTTCAGTCGTTTTAGAGAAACAATTCAAGTTTAAAATTTCATCGAGTACATTCTTGGAAGGAAATAATCCCAGCCTTTCATATTTACTCCACCCCTACTCCTGAGTAAAAAGACAAAAAAAAAAAAAAAAAAGACGCTTTTGAATATAAACTCAATATAGTGCTCACAAATATTTCTTTACAATTAAAAATCAAATGACATGATTTAAATGTCATGTGTGTATTCCTCCCTGAATTTTTCAACATTAGAACATGACCAGGAAAACCAATTGTGTGAATATATGTGGACACCTCTTAGAACTCAGTATAGAGTCTTCTTTATATTTTCCTTGAATTTTTTTCTTACGGCTCTTATGGGAATACGTATGAACTTCCATGTTGCCATAAAACCTCAGTGCTGTCTTGGTTTTAATTTATTACCACATGGGATGTGTCCTACCAGAGAGCAGATGGGCTTATGTACTATTACACATGCTAAATATAAAAAGTCTGAAGGCAGTGCTGACTACCCAGTTGACTCTACAGATGAATGTCAGTCTTCATGCCTTACTCTCTTTCTCTCAGTCCACAACCCCACAAGACAAACCCTTGGCCAAATTGAACACTTAGATACTTCAGGTGGGAACTAGGGAAATCCTCAATGACTCTATATGAAACACAGCTGAGTATCTTTTCCAGACTGATTTAGTTTTGAATATCTAGAGGAAATCCCATTTTACTCACATGGGTTGGCTAGATAAGCTTGTTCTTAGGTATACTTTAAAAAGCTCTATGGGGTGTCCCTAAAAAAGAAGAAAAAATGAACTTCTTCGTTTTTAAGGGCACTTGGCCAATATGCATATGAAAAGATGTTCAAGTTTACTAGCAGTCAGGGAAAGGCAAATTGAAAATAAGCAATATATCACTTCACACTCATCAGCCTGGCAGAAAAAGAATAGAGCTTTTGCATGTATTGCTGGCTAGGATGTGGGGGAAAGGGTACTTTCATACATTGCTGGTGGAAATGTGAAGCATTACAGCCTTTTTGGAAAGCAGTCTGGCAGTATATTAAAGTTAAATATGTACACACAAGCAATATACTCGTAAGAACCTATCCCACATAAATAAATGCATTAGGTATAAAGACATAAATAAGTGGTTCTTTATTTCAGTGTTGTTTGTTGTGGCAAAAAAAGGAAATACAGTAAATTTCTATTAAGAGAATCATTGAGATCGGTTCAAGATGGTGGAATAGAAGGACCTGTGCTCACTCCCTCTTGTGAGAGCACTGGAATCACAACCAACTGCTGAACAGTCATCGACAGGAAGACACTGGAACTCACCAAAAAAGATACCCCACATCCAAAGACAAAGGAGAAGACACAATGAGACAGTAGGAGGGGGTGCAATCACAATAAAATCAAATTCCATAACTGCTGGGTGAATGACTCACAAACTGGAGAACACTTATACCACAGAAGTCCACTCACTGGAGAGAAGGCTCTGAGCCCCACGTCAGGCTTCCCAACCTGGGGGTCCGGCAATAGGAGGAAGAATTCCCAGAGAATCAGACTTTGAAGGCTAGCGGGATTTGATTGCAGGACTTTGAAAGGCCTGGAGGAAACAGAGACTCTACTCTTGGAGGGCACACACAAAGTAGTGTGTGCATCAGGACCCAGGGGGAAGGAGCAGTGACCCCATAGGAGAATGAACCAGACTTTCCTGCTAGTGTTGGGTGGGTCTCCTGCAAAGGTGGTTGGGGGGGTGTCTGTGGCTCACTGCAGGTACAAGGACACTGGCAGCAGAGGTTCTGGGAAGTGTTACTTGGCGTGAGCCCTCCCGGAATCCACCATTAGCCCACCAAATTGCTGGGTAGCCTCCAGTGCTGGGTCACCTCAGGCCAAACAACCAATGGGGGGGAACTCAGCCCCACCTATCAGCAGATGGATTAAAGTTTTACTGAGCTCTGCCCTTACCCACCACCAGTCCCTCCCGTCAAGAAGCTCTACAAGCCTCTTAGTCTCATCCACCAGAAGGCAGACAACAAGAGTGAGAATAAGTGCTACAATCCTGCAGCCTGTGCAACGAAAACCACATTCACAAAAAGATAGACAAAATGAAAAGGCAGAGGACTATGTACCAGATGAAGGAATTAGATAAAACCCCAGAAAAACAACTAAATGAAGTGGAGATAGGCAACCTTCCAGAAAAAGAATTCAGAATAATGATAATGAAGATGATCCAGGACCTCAGAAGAAGAATGGAGGCAAAGATCAAGAAGATGCAAGAAATGTTTAACAAAGACCTGGAAGAATTAAAGAACAAACACCTAGAAGAATTAAGGAACAAGCAAACGGAGATGAACAATACAATAACTGAAATGAAAAATACACTAGAAGGAATCAATAGCAGAATAACTGAGGGAGAAGAAAGGATAAATGACCTGGAAGACAGAATGGTGGAATTCATTGCCATGGAACAGAATAAAGAAAAAAGAATGAAAATAAATGAAGACAGCCTAAGAGACCTCTGGAACAACATTGAGCACACCAACATTCACATTATAGGGGCCCCAGAAGGAGAAGACAGTGAGAAAGGACCTGAGAAAATATTTGAAGAGATGATAGTTGAAAACGTCCCTAACATGGGAAAGGAAATAGCCACCCAAGTCCAGGAAGCACAGAGAGTCCCAGGCAGGATAAAACCAAGGAGAAACATGCCAAGACAAATAGTAATCAAACTGACAAAAATTAAAGACAAAGAAAAATTATTAAAAGCAACAAGGGAAAAATGACAACATACAAGGGAACTCCCATAAGGTTAACAGCTGATTTCTCAGTAGAAACTCTACAAGCCAGAAGGGAGTGGCACGATATATTTAAAGTGATGAAAGGGAAGAAGCTACAACCAAGATTACTCTACGTGGCAAGGATCTCATTCAGATTCGAAGGAAAAATCAAAAGCTTTACAGACAAGCAAAAGCTAAGAGAATTCACCACCAAATCAGCTCTACAGCAAATGCTAAAGGAACTTCTCTAGGTGGGAAACACAAGAGAAGAAAAGGACCTACAAAAACAAACCCAAAACAATTAAGAAAATGGTAATAGGAACATACATATCGATAATTACCTTAAATGTGAATGGATTAAATGCTCCAACCAAAAGACACAGCCTTGCTGAATGGATACAAAAACAAGACCTATATATATGCTGTCTATAAGACACCCACTTCAGACCTAGGGACACATTCAGACTGAAAGTGAGGGGATGGAAAAAGAGATTCCATGCAAATGGAAATCACAAGAAAGCTGGATAGCAAAACTCATATCAGATAAAGTAGACTTTAAAATAAAGAATGTTACAAGAAACAAGGAAGGACACTACATAATGATCAAGGGATCAATCCAAGAAGAAGATATAACAATTATAAATATATATGCACCCAACATAGGAACACCTCAATATATAAGGCAAATGCTAACAGCTATAAAAGAGAAAATCGACAGTAACACAATAATAGTGGGGGACTTTAGCACCTCACTTACACCAGTGGACAGATCATCCAGGCAGAAAATTAATAATGAAACACAAGCTTCAAATGACACAACGGACCAGATAGATTTAATTGATATTTATAAGACATTCCATCCAAAAACAGCAGATTACACTTTCTTCTCAAGTGCACGTGAAACATTCTCCAGGATGGATCACATCTTGGGTCACAAATTAAGACTCGGTAAATTTAAGAAAATTGAAATCATATCGAGCGTCTTTTCCAGCCACAACACTATGAGATTAGAAATAAATTACAGGGAAAAAAATGTAAAAAACACAAACACATGGAGGCTAAACAATACACTACTAAATAACCAAGAGATCACTGAAGAAATCAAAGAGGAAATCAACAAATACCTAGAGACAAATGACAATGAAAACACGATGATCCAAAACCTTTGGGATGCAGCAAAAGCAGTTCTAAGAGGGAAATTTATAGCAATACAATCCTACCTCAAGAAACAATCTAACCTTACACTTAAAGGAACTAGAGACAGAAGAATAAACAAAACCCAAAGTTAATAGAAGGAAAGAAATCATAAAGATCAGAGGAGAAATAAATGAAATAGAGACAAAGAAAACTTTTTTTGAGAAGATAAACAAAATTGATAAACCTTTAGCCAAACTCCTCAGGAAAAAAAGAGAGGACTCAAATCAATAAAATTAGAAATGAAAAAGGAGAAGTAACAATGGACACTGCAGAAATACAAAGCATCATAAGAGACAAGCAACTCTATGCCAATAAAATGGACAACATGGAAGAAATGGACAAATTCTTGGAAAAGTACAACCTTCCAAGATTGAACCAGGGAGAATTAAAAAATATAAACAGACCAATCGCAGGTAATGAATTTGAAACTAATGAAAAATCTTCCAACAAACAAAAGTCCAGGATCAGTTGGCTTCACAGGTGAATTCTATAAAATATTTAGAGAAGAGTTAATGCCTATCTTTCTCAAACTCTTCCAAAAAATTGCAGAGGGAGGAACACTCCCAAACTCATTCTATGAGGCCACCGTCACCCTGATACCAAAACCAGACAAAGATATCACAAACAAAGAAAATTACAGACCAATATCACTGATGAACATAGACGCAATAATCCTCAACAAAATACTAGCAAACAGAATCCAGCAACACATTAAAAAGATCATACACCATTGATCAAGTGGGATTTATCCCAGGGATGCAAGGATTTTTCAATATACACAAATCAATCAATGTGATACACCATATTAACAAATAAAAGAAAAAAAAAAACATGATCATCTCAATAGATGCAGAAAAAGCTTTTGACAAAATTCAACACCCATTTATGATAAAAACTCTCCAAAAAATGGGTATAGAGGGAACCTACCTCAATATAATAAAGGCCATATATGACAGACCCACAGCAAACATCATTCTCAATGGTGAAAAACTGAAAGCATTTTCTCTAAGATCAGGAACAAGAAAAGGATGTCCACTCTCGCCACTATTATTCAACATAGTTTTGCAAGTCCTAACCACAGCAATCACAGAAGAGAAAGAAATAAAAGGAATACAGATTGGCAAAGAAGAAGTAAAATTGTCACTGTTTGCAGATGACATGATACTATACATTGAGAATCCTAAAGATGCCACCAGAAAACTACTAGAGCTAATTAATTAATTTGGTAAAGCTGCAGGATACAAAATTAATGCACAGAAATCTCTTGCATTCCTATACACTAATAGCGAAAGATCAGAAAGAGAAATTAAGGAAACAATACCATTCACCATTGCAACAAAAAGAATAAAATACCTAGGAATAAACCTACCTAAGGAGGTAAAAGACCTATACTCAGAAAACTCTAAGACACTGATGAAAGAAATCAAAGATGACACAAACAGATGGAGAGATATACCATGTTCTTGGACTGGAAGAATCAATATTGTGAAAATGACTGTATTACCCAAAGCAATCTACAGATTCAATGCAATCCCAGTCAAATTACCAGTGGCATTTTTTTTACAGAACTAGAGCAAAAAATCTTAACATTTGTATGGAGACACAAAAGATCCCAAATAGCCAAAGCAATCTTGAGGGAAAAAAATGGAGCTGGAGGAATCAGACTCTCTGACTTCAGACTATACTACAAAGCTACAGTAATCAAGACAATATGGTACTGGCACAAAAAGAGAAATACAGATCAATGGAACAGGATAGAAAGACCAGAGGTAAACCCATGCTCCTGTGGTCAACTACTGTATGACAAAGGAGGCAAGGATATACAATGGAGAAAAGACAGTCTCTTCAGTAAGTGGTGCTGGGGATACTGGACAGCTACAGGTAAAAGATGAAATCAGAATAGTGCCTAACAACATAGACAAAAATAAACTCAAAATGGATTAGAGACCTAAATGCAAGGCTAGACAGTATAAAACTCTTAGAGGAAAACATAGGCAGAACACTCTTTGACATAAATCACAGCAAGATCTTTTTTGACCCACCTCCTAGAGTAATGGATATAAAAACAAAAATAAACAAATGGGACCTAATGAAACTTAAAAAGATTTTGCACCACAAAGGAAACTATAAACAAGAGAAAAAGACAACCCTCAGAATGGGAGAAAATATTTGCCAATGAATCAACAGACAAAGGATTAACCTCCAAAATATATAAACAGCTTATGCAGCTCAATATCAAAAACACAAGCAACCCAATCCAAAAATGGGCAGAAGACCTAAATAGACAGTTTCTCCAAAGAAGACATGCAGATGGCTAAGAGGCACGTGAAAAGATGCTCAACATCACTAATTATTCGAGGAATGCAAATCAAAACTACAATGAGGTATCACCTCACACCAGTTAGAATGGGCATCGTCCCAAGATCTACAAACAACAAATGCTGGAGAGGGTTTGGAGAAAAGGGAACCCTCTTGCACTCTTGGTGGGAATGTAAATAGATACAGCCACTATGGAGAACAGTATGGAGGTTCCTTAAAAAACTAAAAATAGAACTACCATATGACCCAACAATCCCACTACTGGGCATATATCCCGAGAAAATCATAATTCAAAAAGATACATGCACCCTAATGTTCATTGAAGAACTATTTACAATAGCCAGGTCATGGAAGCAACCTAAATGCCCATCAACAGTCGAATGGATAAAGAAGATGTGGTACATATATGCAATGGAATATTACTCAGTCATAGAATGGAACAAAATTGGGTCATTTGTAGAGATATGGATGGACCTAGAGACTGTCATACAGTGTGAAGTAAGTTAGAAAGAGAAAAACAAATATCGTATATTAACACATATATGTGGAATCTAGAAAAATTGTACAGATGAACTGTATGGACACAAAGTGGGGAAAGCCGGGTGGGAGTGGTGATGGTGGGATGAATTGGGAGATTGGGGTTGACATATATACACTAATGTGTATAAAATAGATAACTAGTAAGAAACTGCTGTATAAAAAAATAAATAAAATTCAAGAAAAAAGAGAATCATTGAATAAATTATATATTCATGCCATGTAACATTTTATCTATACTAAGAAGAATAAATTGGGACTATACCAGATGACTTAGAGGGTTTTCCAAAGATATTGTTGAATGAGAAAACAATAAGTATAATATATATACATAATATTTTTCTCCTTTTTTTGTAAAACTGACAAAAATCCATGTGTAAATATATGTGCACATGTTATATCTGTGTGTGTTCTGAATGAGTCTATGTGTGTATGTGTGCCCATGCATTTTTAGGTATAGCTCTGTATGAAATTATATGAAGGCAGAGAAGGACTATTGATTTGTTAACACAGATGCCTGGAGGAGAAAAAGCATGGATATACGTGGGAAATGTGGATGTGAATGGGAAGACCAAAGGGAGGAATCAGACAGAAAAGGAAAAGGGGGGAAAAAGGAGGAAGCAACGTGAGCATAGTTATGTATCTATGTAAAGTTATGTGTCATTACATATGTAGTGAAAAAATAAAAATGGAGAAATGAAAATATTTCCAGTTACCACCTAGCATGGAAGTATCTCATTATTTTAACAACTTCCATATTCAAACTGAGGCATATGGACAGAATGTCAGCCCTGGCCAGGTGCCTACCTCTTGACTCTGCTTCCTCTTGTTCATTGAGCTTTTGTTGAAATTCCTGCATATTCAGGAAGACCTAGATGACACGCAACCTTCACTCTTATTGCTTTACCTTTCTGAAATCCCATTGCCCTCCTAAATATCTCTATTTTGGAAGTTACACATTTGTCTGCCTTTTTTATAGTTATTTTGTACATGAACACATATAATTATGTTTGATTTTCTAAATAACTAGAAAACCTGCTTGAAAGTAGAGACCATAAGCTTTTCATCTCTGATTCCATACCCTGGTGCTCTTATCCTAGTAGTCAGCCTGACAATATTTGCTGAGTGAATAACTTTGAACCAGCACTACTCAATTTTTTTTCTTTTCCTGGAAAAAAATGTAAATACCTAAGCTTTCTAGTACTTTTGCACATTGATTGCAAATAAATGACCAAGTTTGTGTTATGGTAGTATTTTCTATCCGTGAATTCTGTGAGGAAATACAAATTTGAAATGTTTTGTGAAATTAAGTGATTCAGTTAAGTGAATTGATCGGTCTGTTAGTGGGTTGTCTTTAGTCTGTCAGTCAGTCAGTTTGTCTATCATTCATTTATTCATTCATTCAGTGAATGCCAACAGTTCGTAACTAAAAGATATTGGTGGTCTTTAAATTGTTGTAAAATTTCTGGGGTAATCTAATGGGTCACAGAGGCAAAATATAGTATTTTTTACCCTTAGGGTTATCTACTTAGGAAGTGGTTTTAGAGACATCTTTTGTTCAATACATCCTGCTACGATCTGTTTTTTCTTTAATTAGCTCATTAGGAATTAATACTTCTGTTGGAAGTAATAGTCTGCATTTTATCATCCATAAACAAAAATGTCAGTGATTTTCTTTCATGTGAACCCAACCAACACACAGTGATAATTTCTGAACATGAATCACTGATGTTGGAAAAAAAACAAAAACGAGGGTTCTCTTGAGCCTGATGATTACCTTGTTGTTAACTCTGTTGGCTAGTTATGCCCTGAGAATTCTTTAGTACAGCTTTCACTTGTTAGCATGCAGCGTTTTAATGTTTCCCTCCATTTTGAAGTGAGGAAAGTGCATTTCACTGATGGTAGCTATTTTTACAGCATTAAATGAGAAGAGCAAAACTGAGAATGCCTTTTGTCAGTCAGTTGTCAACACAAAAGCAAAAGCTTAAAGCTTGGGTCACTACAAAAAATTAACATTTGGAAAATAATTTTTTAAATCTTGGTAGGATGAGAGTATCACTTTTTACTATTTCTTGATTTTTAAAAGCCTATAGTGGCTTTGATAAAATACAAGAAAGGAAATTGAAAGAGCTTCTTGTAGTTACATAAGGAAATTGTTAACATGATCAGGCAATTTGAAAACTTCCACTTTTATACAGAACGAAGCAGGAATGAAAATCCATGTGTTAGTTTTTTTACGAAAAGCAAATATAATGAGAATCCATAAAACCATAGAGTTTAAAAGCAGAGTGTAATGTAGAAACCATTACATCCAATACCCTCATTTCCTCCCATAAGGCATGTGAGTGTTAGTCACCGACCAGTGTTAGTCTGCATTGGACTATGTCTCCCAGCTCTTCCACTGCAACACAAAATCATTCTCTCAAATTTACTTTATGATTCTTCTTTCTCCTCTCAAATTCTTAGGTTTCTTATTAGAGTTTGCTACATTGAAATTCTAAAATAAAGCCTTATGAAAAATCAGATGACTTATTTACCAAAAATTAAACATATATATATTTGCACCTCACCCCATGTCTAAAATACTAATTTTGTGTGTGCATTGTCATTTCACTGTAAGTTCTCTTGGGAACAGTAAAAGTCTTGGTGATCTTGTTGTCCCCAACAGCATCGAGTGGGAGTGACACGTGTGAACAGGATCAGATCTTTTTTAGTCAAAATGCTTTAAAAATAGTTATTTGCCTGTTATTTCTAATACAAGAACCACAAGAACCTTGCTTTTGTAAGTGGCATGTTAAGAAGACAGCAGTACTGCAGATGAAAGAGAGAATTCACATAGGACCAGGAAAAATTATACCCTTGTCACTCCAAAATATTTCAATAATACTTAACTAAAGAGAGACGTAGTGCCCACCCTAACTATGTATGTGCCGTCCTTCTTTCCTTGTATTTTGAGCAGGGCAGTTCATAGCTGCGAGTCAGAATGGTGGCATAAGGACCTTAGAGCTCTGATAATAGACCAAGAATTACCTTGGCAGAGAAATGAAGAGCATTTACTACTGAGAGTCTAAAAAGAAAGTGCTAAGTAGATAATTAACATCTTTCCTCTCAGTGGCAACCTGGAAAAATTCTTGGACAGGAGCCATAAAAAGGTCTCAGGTCTATAAGAAGGGAGAAAAAGAGAACAGACTTCCTCAAGGAAAGGAGGGTTTTATCTTATGTGTGTATACTTGGAGTGTTTGTGTATGTGTGGAGGAGAGTGTTTGACCTAAACAAACTTAAGTTGTGTTATTATTTACCAGAGTAGAAGTTGTCTGTAACATCAGTTTGGCCATTTGAAAAATGAGAATATATGTCATTGCTTTGTTACTGGGCCTGCCATGGATACATTATAACTATTGATTGAATATTCTTTGTAAAGAGGAGAAATTTCCAACACTCAATTAGGTTAAGGAGCATAAGGTTTCCTGCACATGACAGCACTGCCTGTTTAGTGTATCCCATGCACACTGTCTTCAGACGTGGACAATTGGTACTAGGAGTCCTGTAAACGTGCCATGTTCATATTCCCAACAAAACATAATTCCTTATTAAAAAGCAGGATCTCCAGGGACTTCCATGGTGGCACAGTGGTTAAGAATCCGCCTGCCAATGCAGGGGACATGGGTTTAATCCCTGGTCCGGGAAGATCCCACATGCCGCGGAGCAACTAAGCCCGTGTACCACAACTACTGAAGCCCACGTGCCTAGAGCCCGTGCTCCGAAACAAGAGAAGCCACTGCAGTGAGAAGCCCGGACGCCGTGACGAATAGTGGCCCCTGCTGGCCGAAACTAGAGAAAGGCTGTGCTCAGCAGCGAAGACCCGATGCAGCCAAAAATAAATAAATTAATTAATTAATAAAAAAAGCAGGATCTTCATTCTCTTCTGCTTTCCACATACAGGAAGCTAACAATCCATTGTGAGCAATTGCTAAAGAAATTAAAACTCTTCTGCACAATTAAGACTCTTGTGTCTATGTAATTTTTGTTTTTCTCGTTAGATCTTGTCTTGCTTCTCTCCAAACGCCCCATGCTCTCATATTTCTCCCCACTTCCTCAAAGCCTCTGGGGCTTCCTACCCGTGATTGAATCAGGCCTATCTTCCAACATTTTATTATATTTTAGATTTTTCTCTTCTGCTTCCCCTAAGAAGAGTTGCTTCATGAAGCATTCATTCAGCTAATATTTACCAGGATCCTGCTGTATTCCTGGCTCTGTCCTAGGTGCTTACTTGAAAAATAAGTTCCTCATTCTCATGGAGTTTATATTCTAGTGTCCTAATCTCTTGGATCTTTCTTTAATTATTCTGGTAAACTAATTTGTACTGTGGTATCAGTTTCAAACATTGGACTAAATGATATTTCCTACCCAGATAACACTCAAGAACAATCCACTCTGTAAACATTCATTCAACACCTAATATGGTGTAGGAATACAAAGATGAAAAATGTTCGGTTCCATATTCTGGTCTTCTAGGAGAGGAGATTGATACCTATGTATTGAGGGTGACATTTAAAAATAATTGTGCACTTTTGCCTTTTTGGGAACAAATTCATCCTGGTCTATCAAAACATCCATCTGCTTGGGGTGATAAGAAGGGGCGATGATTAGAATTTGTTAAGAAAAACTATGAAAATATTCAGTTTCTGTCACTCAGGAGTAGCATTAAAGAGTGCAATAATAATTATACAAACTGGGCTATTTTCTTGAGAAGAGATCTAAATATGTTTTTCTTCCCATTTGGCAAATCAACAAAAGGAGGGTAGAACTTTCTCCACTATTAAGTCTTTATAGAGCCAGAGAAGAAGAATATGTGAAACAGAGAAAAAAAAGGACACCCCCTTTCCAGCCTCTGCGATTTTAAGGAGGTGGAAAAGGAGGAGAGAGAAACCTGGACGGCACAATGAGCCAGAGATTGAGGTTTGAGGCACAGACACTGAGTTGAGAGCTGAGGGTCTTTCCTGGCAGGACAAGGTGACCTGAGAGAGGCTGTGGAGGGCTTTGGGGCTGGCGGAATCCCGAGTGACCTTTTCTGTAAATTGGAGACAATAATAACTACTCTGGGGGCTGTTGTATGGGTCACATGAAAAAAGTATGTGAGGTGTCCAGTAATGTACCTGGCATCTAGAAAATACTTGGGAAGTACACATTGCTTCCATTTCTTTCCTGTTTGCCTCCTGGCAAGATTGAATAATCAATCTAACTTCTCGAGGTTTGAAAAGACTAGAAGAATACAGACTGTCCTGGCTTGCTGTTTTTCTAGCCGGTGACCCTGAGCAATTTGCTTACCCTCTTTAGCTTCCAGTTCCTCATCTATAAAATGAGGATAATCTTAGCAACTACTTTGTAGGACGGTTATGTGGATTAAAAGAGACAACGTATAAAATGGGCTTAGCCCAGTGACTTGCATGTGGTAAGGGTGTAATAAATGTTTATTATGCCTGTATAATAATCTCTATAAATAGAGATTTATACTTTTGTTTCTTCTATGTTTCTAAAACTTAGCTTCAATTTTTTCTTCATCAAAAGTTACCTGTCTCAGGTACTTTTTTTTTTCCTTCTTGTTTTAACTGTTTTCTGTGTGCTGAAGAACAAGGTATACAGCTTTCTATTTAGAATTCCACAACAGAGCAGGTGGTCCACGGGGATAAGAACTTTTTCACTCAGAATCTAGAAGTGAGCGGTGTGATTAAAAGAGAAAGCTCTACATTCATTTATCCTCTGTTGCCTATGTTTGCAGTCACCTAATTAATGTCACCAGTTGCCTATGCAAATTACTCCCAGGAGTAGTTTAAGGAACACTGTGAGTCTTGCAGGCCAGGAATAGATCTTAAAATAGTGACTAGAGATTAGAAGTCCCTCTTTACTATGTTAGAAGAAACAGTGCGTGACCAGTCACAGCAACACGGTGGCCCTACATTTTACTGTGGCCCACTGATCCAGGGGTATATATGTGCTTTATAGATCACCCTTCACTATGGAATAACAGTTGGCTGTGGGGTTTTTTAGACAACGGCAAGCAAACAGTACAAAGTGGGGCTTCCATGCTTGCTCCTTATTCCTGTGGGTGAGATGGCCCACTGGCTGCAGAATTCTAGAGGCTTCAGCAAAAGCTCCCACTAGAGGTCAGGAAGAGAGGATGCAACGGAATACATGTCCTGGGATCATTTGTGAGGGAATGCCTATAATCAAGCCTAAGGGGAGACATGGCCCTGGTCTCCTCCCTAGAAATGGATTCTCAGAAAAGTTTTCTTCTTCTCAGGCAAACTCAGAATACTAGAATATCAGAGCTTGAAGAGATTTTGAATATCAGCGGACATCGAGTTCAAACTTTAAAGTACCTTGTAGGTGGCTGATTCTGTGAACAGAAGAGCTAACATGTAGACTTCTTTTTTTCACTAATTTGATTTTTTTTTTTTTATGAGAAGAGACAAGAAAAAGCTGAGTCATTTATATATTTTTCTTAGAAGTTTGCGAATCTTGGGTAACATTTTATAGCTCTATTGAATTTAACCTAATGGTTTGAACATCACCTTCTGGATGTGGAGATTTAAAATGTATTCTTTTCCTACCACTTTTTGGAATGAGATAAATAAAGCCTTTCATAGGTGAAGGGGGATTTTCCTAACCTCTCTGTGATTATCTAATATATCACATACTTGATCCCTTGTGGAGGGCTGCCCTTTTTTCTTGAGGGTCTGTCAGACATGTCAGTGAAGGCACCATGGCAAATGGGGTACTTCTTTCCCCAGCTGGTCACCATGATCACTGAAGGGAAAACAAAAACCACAGGACAGAGACAACATCTTGCTTATTTCTATGCAACTACACTGTGAGGACCCTGCGTACTTTAGCTCTATTTTAGCTTCTGAGGAGAAATCTGAGGAGAAAAGAAAATTCTGTTCATAGAGATTTAGGTTGTTCAAACTGAGCTTGCGTTTTCAAATAAAAAAAATAGATGATGTAGTCCCAGCTCTCAGAGTTAAAATTGTTTCTTCTTTTTTATCAGTGCCATTTTTTTTAAACTTTTTTTGCTGTATAACAGTTTCTAGATCAGATTGTTGAGTGCTTTCATCCAGAACCATGAAAGTACTTTTCTGTTCTTTTTCTCTTTGAATATACTGTGACTCAGCAACGGCAATGCTGTCTTGTGCTTACGTCCCCAGTAGCTGTTGTGAGCCATGGGGCCACTCATCTTTGTCTGACGCTGGCCCTTCCTGCTGTTCAGAGCAGGGATCATTTTCTTCAGGACTCAGTCTCCACCTATCCTGTTTGAACTGTGCCAAGAATTAGACAATTTCCAATTAACTACACTATGAAGACACACAAGTGATTTTTATTTATTTTTTGCAACAGAAGAGGGTTTAAAACCGATATCTTAAAGCAGGATATAGTTATGGCCTGGCCACCCTTACCCCAACTAAGCCACTCTTCTAGTTTTTTCCTTGTGTTCTGGAAACCATTTCTCTCCCACTGTGCTGGGACACCTCTAGGCCTCTCTTTTTACCTTCTCCTTTTTCCACTGCCTCTATACCAATGGCTCAAACAATTTCCTTTACATGCATGATTTCTAAATCTGTCTCTACTCCTGTCCTCTCTTCATGGCATCAAAATTTCCTCTGGCACATCGAGTCGTGTGCCCAAACAGCATTCATTTTCTTTTCCCCAGAATCCATGTCCTTTATTAATGCCACTGACATTCGTCAGTTACTCGGACTCAGAATATTGGATTTGTCTTTGATTTTTTCCTATCCCTACTCTCAAGGCTAAACATTTTCCAAGCCTTGAAGTCTCTTTATTCTCAGTGCCTCCTGGATCTGGTTTATTATTACATCCATAGTTAGATACTCATCATTTTTGTTCACATGGACGATTAGAGTGGGCTCCCAGTTTGTCTCTTGCTATTCTTATTTTATTTCATATAGAAATATTAAAATGTGCACTTGATTTTTTTAAAAATTAGGATCTATTGTTTATCCTTTTCAAAATTCAACTTAAGGGTCTCTATAAGTGTGATCTTGCCTAGTTCATTTCAAATAAGATTTGTTAATAGATTCTACCCAGAATTCTTCAGGAGTAAAACTTTTGAACAAGTTGATGTATTTATATAATACTTAAACATTTATATGGCTATATTTTGCTAATTATGTATTAGTTTTTATGAGATAAACAAATTTTTTCAAGCTGTGTTTTTGAAGGCTCTTGTATGTTATATTCCTACAGTATGTTTTTTGAGTATCTTAGAATATTCTACAAAACAGAAAGCTTGACTGAAATGATGATGGCTTTTCTTCCTGTACTGAACTCTTAATGACATTGGTACTTTTTTTTTTTTTCCAGCTGCAAGGCTATGTACAGAGACGTTTAGCATTTGCCTTGTGAGAAAAATGTTCTGTGGCAAAGATTGAATAGAGGGGCGGTGTGGTGAATAATTAGGTTTCTTCCATATTTAGATCCTATGATTTATGTTACCCTTGCTTTTACTGGAGCAAGATTTTTATGTGGGAGCAAGTATTAGTCTGGATAGAGAATATGTAATTTGGGGAATTGGTATCTTCTGCAAATTTTCAGAATCTTCTTGGTTCATCATGTATAATCTTTTCCTAGAACTAAGTAACCCAATTTAAGATCTTGTAGTTTTTCTTGTTCTTTAATAATTAGGGGCTTTTGGGGGGAGGGTAAAAATCAATAATAATTTAAAGTAAAACAGTTAGTCCCAGATGATTAAAAATTATATTGTAAATTTCTTCTAAATTAAGATTAGAAATGGACTATCTTATAGTTTTAAAGTAGAGATTTTTCATATAGTTTATAATTGTGTAATATAGTGCATGTAATTATATAAATACTTCCAGATTTAACTACCTATATGGACATATATATTGTATTTTGTAAACAAAATGAAAAAAAAAAACAAAACTCAGTGTCCTTATTGTAGCCAATAGTTAGCAAAGAAATCCCCTAAATTTACCAAGGACTGAAGGAGAGGCATACAACTACTGTCACGTGATGCTATCAATAGTAAGGACTCAACAGACCACATTACTGGCTCATTTCCATTCTCAGAAAAATCTTCAGTTTGATTCCATTCCCACATGAGGAAAGGCATTAGCAAAAATGTCCATTTGCCTTCCTTCATGAGTCCTATTTACTTAGTGGAAATCTTAGCAAATATGTCCTTTTTCCTTTTATTGATAATGGTCTAGCTACATAATAGAAGCGTTATGTGGTGAGCATCTAATGTACTTCATAACTGCCAAAAACAGTGCCAATTAGAACAAAAAGGACTGTTCCATTTATTTCAAAGCCCCCTTTTATATGCCTTGTTGCTATACAGTAAATATTGTGATTAAAAATTTCCTGCTCCATTTCTCTGTTATTTCTGTTAGTATGCCTTTAGGAAATTGTAATTTAATAGGACATTTCTTAGGAATGAGAGAGTGCTATAAATAAATGGGTACATGTTCTTAACGTATGAGAGAATAGGGAAAGCACAGGACAGTGATTTCTTTACAGTACATACAGTATAACACTAATCATTTTCCCAAAGTGGCCATACTGTCCATCTTGCCATCTGAGTAGCTTTGGCCAACTAATATAATCTCTCTGAGCCTCAAATTCTTACCTGTAAAATAGGGAGACTTTATTTATTTGTTTATTCTACTCACTACAGTATATGAATACTGTAGTGAGTAGAATAAACAATAGAAGTAAAGAAGCTAGCAAGATGTCTGAAACTTCCCCCTTTGTCTCCTTTCCAGCTCACCTCCACACTCCATCCTTCTTCCCTAAATAACTTATGTTTTCATTGTGAGAGACAAAAACATACTGAAAAGGAAATACAATACAAAGCAGTGGGTAGAGAACATACAATGTAGTGCGGAAAAAGCTCGTCATGAAACCCCATAAACTCTAGTAGTTCTTTCTGATTTTGCCACAAACAGCTGTAAGACCTTGGTTTGATCACTAAGTCTTTCCATGTCTCCATTTATGCATCAGATGAAGGTCTACCTGGGTATTCTTTGATTAAGTGCCAAATTTGTTATAGAGGCAGTAAGATTTATTGTAATTCTAATAAAGTTAGTGGTCCTCGTGGATTGAAGTAAGTGATTAGGAAGGTGTCATGGAAGAAGGGGGATGTGAAGTGAGCTTTAGAGGTTGATTACAGTTTGGTTGTTTCAAGGGAAGGCACTCATTTGTTGTTGTTTTGATCTCAGCCAACTGAAAGGTTTTGATTTTTCACGGAATGACATAATTGATCAGAGCAATTTGTTCTGAAGTGACACTGGCCATTAATTTAATTGCTTTAGTCCTTCAGATGAGTTTTATTTGAGAGATTTAAAATTACAAAGGCTAATGTATCCTGTGAATAGGTACATTATTGCACTTACAAATAAATGTTTGTGAGGAACCCCTGAACGGAACATAGATCTTTCCATTACAGGGTCCTCTGGAAAGACCAAAATAATGCAGCCGCATTGTGAGATCACCATCAACAAACATGTGATCAACATCTTTCTTTGTCCCTGGCACACTCTTACAATGAGTCCATATTTGTAATTTATAGATGTATGACATCATTACTTTCCAGTAAATATAGATAAAGTAACATTTAAAGGTGACACGTCATGTGTTATAAGTGTTTTTCTCAGTAAACTGATGGAATAAATTAGGCTTTACAACAAAGTCACAAATAAGGGGACTTTGGGAGTTGTCACCATACAGATAGAAATTGAATCCCTGGGAACAGATTCGATGGCCTACAGAGGACACATCTATGTTTACAAGGAGGTATACACTTCAGTAGCTCTATTGATTTTTGTGACAACAATAACAATGACTATTGCGGTTGTTGATAAGCGTATAGAATTAATGAGGTTTAGCATATTTTAAGTCATCCTGGTTTCATTTACCTTGAGTCTGAACTTTTATCTCAGAACTTCTAAGCCTGGGATATAAAATAGGCTATTTATATGTTAAACAATTGCTTAGTTGCTTTCAGCGTACAGTGGAGCTTGGTAACCACTTCGCCAGTTGCAGTGAGCATGTTTACTTCCTGAAAGTGGGTCCCATTGGGTTCACATATGTTTATACCATATGGATTATTACTACTGTTCACTGTTCCATGGAACCCATCTCAGAGATGAGCTTACTTATATTTGTCTGTGGTTCGGCCACCAATCCCTTGCTCAGTTAATTTTGTTCTAGAAAACAGGGATGGTTTCACTGGACACCCATAGATCAAAGTAACAACTTTATGCAGAAAGAACATCTTGAGACTTCTAGCCTTGGAAGGAAGCCATAGTTCTGGCAGCTGCTTAATTCTTCATAGGCTCCATTATACATATATGTCATTTAATCCTCACAACAACCCTATAAGAAAATTATCCCCAATCTCATCTTTGAGATCAAGAAACTAAATTTTAAAGCGAGATTACTTAAATTCATGCAAATAGGCATTTGAATCCAGGATTTTCTGATTTCCAAACACATGGGCTTTTTCCATTATACTCTACTGACTCTAATAAATATTTCTCTTCTTTTCAACTGCCTTTGTTAAAGTCATCATTATACAGGTGAATATGTATATTGAACATTTATTTAAAAATGGAAATGCAATGTACAGTACTTGAAATAACAAAAACAAGAAACAATCTCTGAGATGTAGGTATTATAGGTCGTTATCTATTATGAGACTATGTTAAGAAGAACATTTAGTTTAAAATTTTGAGTTAATTGGGTATACCTAGTTACCTTGACTTAAATACAATTTGTAAAGAAAAGCAACGTTCTGCCTTAGATAGAGTCCTGAGTAAAGAAGATACTTGAAAAGGTTCCTGAGAGGGAATATTCATTTTGTTCATGACAATTAGTGAGACTCTGGGATTAAAAACTATAATTATGGCAATAACGTTGTTATTGAAAAATGAACATTTCAATGAGATTATGAAAATGCTAGGGAATGAACAAATGTTAGTAGATGCCAGTGGAAAAAATAACTTCCAAGAAATACATATATATAAAATCACCCATACACAGCTGCAGAAAAAGTATCAAATAAAGATGACCTTTTCATGGAAAAGTCCTTGAAAAAAACTTTATTAAAACAACAGGAAATAATCAAGGTGAAATTAGATACAGAGAAATTCAACAGAATTAGGTACAAAGCACAGCATGGACCAAATCTTATTTGACAGGGGCCAATTGATGTCAACAAAAACTGGAGGGAAATACTAGATTTTATGAAGAACTGAACAAAGTTGCAATTTAGCTCAGTGCATTAAATTAATCAGTAATTAAAATAATCCTGCTGAGGCACTTGACTCTCTATTTCTTTACCCAGTGGTTTGGAGCCACGAGAGCCCTAGGACAAATGCTTGCAAAGTCAATCTGGTTAATCAGCCAATTCTAAGACCAGTCAACTTTGAAGGAAAATCATTTGAGGAAGATTTTTATGCCCAGTTGGAAGTAACTGGACTGAAGAACTGAAAGCCGTATATCTTTCTGCCTGTGTAATAAAACCTGAACCCATGCAGCCTGTCCAACGACTATATTTCCTAGTTCTTTTCAGTTTAAGACATTAAAATTGATGATCAGGTTCCAACTGGGGGCCCCTCTCTACCGTAGGACATATTGACACATTTACCCATATTTGTGTTTGAGGACCTAGAGAGCTCAAAGCCCTTTTCATAGATTTGCAGTGTATTACTTCCTCCTGTTGTCCGCCCTGGAACCTCCACCCCGGCCCCCGCTCCCAAATCTGCAAGGAACTTTAAAAGCCAGTACTCATCAGACTCAGACCTAAAGATTCACCCTCTTTGCCAGGTTCCACAAGAAATGCTGTGGTTTGGTTTGGTTTGGTTTCTTTGTTTGTTTTGTTTTTGTTTTCAATTGTTCAGAAGATTCACAGCGGGGAGAATGTTAGACTGTAGGACTTGTAGCTCTCTTCCATTTTGCAGACCTTAATACCTTTAGATGTTCTCTAAGCTCAACTCTTTCCAAAAACCAGTATCCCCACATATCAATTCTCACTGAGTGACACTTTCTGTGTAGTCTAGTGTCTGTCTCCTGCCTCTAGTGGATTCCTGCTTTAGATGGGATTGGCCCTGCCCAACCAGTCTGTACCTCCTGGAAGTCTGGTGAATCAGATTCTATTTCAGTACCGTAAGATTAGAAAAAAATAAAGCGGTCACAGTTTCCTATATTTCTAGAAGGTCTCCAGGTTATTTTTCTAGTGAGAGAACAGGATCTTTTTTGGTTTGTTTGTCAATTAGTTTGTTTCTGTTCCGTTTTAACACTGGAAATGCCCGTGCCACCCGGAACATGGCGTTACCCACTTTAGGAGGTGACCTACCCTCCTGCAACAATGGATGGCCAATAATTCTGCCTTGATTGGCTTTAAGGCCTGGGAAAAGCTTTATGAAGTAAGAAGTCTCTGTGGCCTCATTTTGTTGCTGAAACTACTGAGTACAAGAAAGCGACTTGGGAAACTTCTTGTTGTGAAAGGATGTCAATACTTGTCTTTTAGGGAGATGCAAGAAAAGAATGAACAGAGCAGAGTTTTTCTAATTCTTGGGAGAGGGGTAACTTCAAGGGATAAGAGTGGGTGAGGATAATTTTAAAGAGGGAAGAAACTTTGGCTGAGATTCCAAGGTCTGCTACATGGCAGGAAAGGATATAGCATGGAGCCTGGCTTTAGCCACAGATATGTCCTGAAGCTTGATAGTTGTTTGACATGCTGCCAGATTTCTTGAAAGACATACCAGAAACTTATGTTTTCTATATGCTACCATTGGGTTTAGAAGGAAGTGTAAGACAAAAAGAGTGATGAGAGGACAGATAAATGGAGAACCCTTTGAACCTAAACCTGGGGTTGGCAAACTTCTTCTGTAAAGGGCCAGATAGTAAATATTTTCAACTTTTTAGGACATAAGGTTTTTGTAGCAACTACTCAACTCTACCTTTGTACCGTGAAAGCAGCCAATACATAAATGAATAGGCACAGCTGAGTTTCAGTAAAACTATTTGCAAAAGCAAGTAGTGGACAGATTTGGCCTGAGAGTGATAGTTTTCACCTCCTGTGTAGACTGTTGTCCCGGATTTCTGTGAGTAAGTATTTTTACCATGCCTGGTGTTAGCAAGTCATGAGTGAACTAGCAAAGAAACAACACATGAGATTTTTCCAGATTTACTATTTTTCTTATAATGTGTATGAAAGAATTAGACATGAATGCTTTCGATTCTACTACTACCTCTCTTTGCATTATACTATTTCATTTTCACCACTCTTTAATAGAATGCATCACAGAGTGATCAGTTTGAGATTGGCTATTCCCATTTATAAATATCTAAAATAGGAAAGGGGTCTTCAATAAAAGGTACAGATGTACATGCTTAAGGAACAAGGGGAGCCAATAACATCCTATGTGGAGTTAAAAAAGAGAGTAACAACAGTATTGCTTTTTTTTTTCCCCACGAATCAAACAGCTCACTTAAGAGAAAATGAAAGGAGGAAAATGTGTCTAAAAATTTTGGAGAATATGTATCTCAAAAACTGAATTGAATTCCCATTTACGTAGAGGAATACTATCATATAGAAAAGCACTAAAAATATCCAGTGATTGATGGAAAAAGCAAAATATATTAAATATCAAAACAAATTATGTTGTTGTATTGTGATTATTCCTCAAAACAAATGAGTAGATACATGTTTCTGAGTTTTAATCAAAGAATTTAATTTTGTTCAGCCTTATCTTCTGACGCAACAAAAAGCTAAAATGGGCAAGTAAATTTTGGATGCAAGGAAAGTTTTTTGAAAATCACTTTAAAATGGTTATTATTTTTTATATAACAATGAAAATTATTTCTGAAACTTTTAGTAGGATGAATCTTTTGAATATGTGCATATACTTGGAAAACTCCAAACTAAAGCCAGGTAATAGTTTTCTCTCCTTGATTACTTACTCTAAAAATATGATTACTACCTGAAGCCATTTGTACTACAGTGTAATTTTCAGTATCTCAGTCTGAAAATGTTTTCATTTTTAAATTACTTTATTTGCATTTCAAGGAAGAACATATCCTATATTCTGAGATAAGGTCTAGATGGAAGTTTTACTTGTTTTTATTCATTTAGTTGCTACTTTAATAATTTTTAGAAATATTGTAGGTTTCTATTAAGTAATATATTCAAATTAGTCAAAATATTTCATCTCTCATGAAACCCTGGCAATTTGGGCATATGATATAAAAAATACTACAGGATATTCATAAAATGTATTAAGGTTTCTTAATTACAAAAGAAAACATTGTTTTATATTAGCTTCTGATGACTTTTGGTGGTAAGTGTGGTAATGATCCAAATTTACGAAATCCCTTCAATTTACATGTGAAGTTTATCTTAATTGCATTTTGTTATTGGAACCACACAATTTGCTCACTAAATAAGAATTTCCAATTTGGAAATTGCAGTCCTCCTTTCTTGTTGAAAATCTGTACATTTTCAGATTTAAAAAAAAGGTACAAACTTGACCCACATGGTTGATGGTACTAAAGTCTTCATTAACTACTTTCAGTCTACTCACCACTCCCTGTATTATTATTGAACCATAAGCATTGCCCCTTGTGGATGAAGCTTCTCTGTTTTACTTCCATATCCTCTTGTTTTCTCACTCTGCAATAAGCCCTCAGGATCCCTTCACCCCATCTGCTAATTATCAGTTGCCTCTACTTTTCTACCTGCGTGTCTCATTCGGTTGGGAAAAAACTAATCCTCACACTTGAACTTCTCAGACATTTCTTCCTTCTCCTTTTTAAATTACCCCAAATGTGACAACGTCCCTGGGATTCCTTCCAGTGCAGCCTACTTCTCCATCAGTTCCCTAAAAATCTGAGAACGAAGCAGGCTCAGCATAATCCTTGATCTCTACTGTTTTGCTCTCCTCTTCCTCGGTAACTTAAGGATTTGGTTTAGTCTTCCTCAATGGCTTTCTCTTGCCATTTTTACTTGGAGACGGTACTCATGTTGATGACCCTTGAGTAACCTGGTATTTCATTGTTTTCACCTCCTAAAACCTAGTAGCATTTGTCTCTATTTCCGTTTCAGCCAGTTTGAACTGTCTTTCATTGTGATTACATTTTCTATCATTACTTGAAAGTATCATTTTCAAGATCTCTAACTTTGAACATACTTTCTGTGAACACTACATCTTATCCCATCCTCTTTTCCATTCTCCATTCCCTCTTCTGCCCCCATAGTGAACTTCTTATTTATCTCCTCCCCCGAGTCCTTCTGTCCTTCTCATATGCCCTCTACATCTTATTCATTCTGGTTCATCTGCTTAAATGTTCAGCTTGTACTCCAGGGACAGCCATTTCAAAAGGGCACTTGCTTCCACTTTAGAATCCATTGTTTCTTTGATCTTTTACCAGTTTTCTTTCATCTTTCCATAGCCCCAGTTATTCTCCTGTGTCTGTTTCCTCTTTTGTAATGGGCCAAAAAATTTAGTTGATGTGGGCTGTGGAACCAGATGTGTGCTGACTGACTAACCCTACAACAGATTCTTGCAATTTTATGGCAGTTGGGTCATAGCCACTTTTCCCATCTCTAGCTGAATCATTCACTAATGTAGCTGTGATAAACCTCTCCAGGGTTCAGGGCTTGCAGGATTTTTCCTGTCATGGCACACATAGAAACTATTGCTATGTGATTTTTTGTCTCTGAATGAGGCCAAAATATTTTCCTTCTTTAAATTACCAGACATTGTAAAGACTTATTGAGATAATATGTATAAACACTGTTTTACATTTGTAAGATCTTAGTATTATTGTCATTCCATGGTCACATCTCATGCTTTACCACCTCCTCTGTGTCATTTATCCTGATCTCTGGCTGTAATCTCCTTCTCCAAATTTCAAGACTTAAACACTAGTCTCTTCTTTGTGACCTCTTCCCCCTTAGCACTCAGCTTGTTTCTGTTGGCTTTGCTGAGTAAATCTTTATCTCTGATAATCTGGCCTACAAGATTCTATCGTGTTGGTATCCTTTGTAGTAGTTAACCTAGTGATCTGTATCTAGTTAAACAGAATGCATTTTTGCTGAACCAAATTCAAATGAATGATAAACTTTGCCAATTTAGAAGCATGCTCTTCATAGCACAAGGTTGTGGGTTTATGAGTTATTCATGGTACTTTTTTGAAATTTTCATCCTTTTTATCTATACAGTTCATTATTATACTTCATTACAAAGAATAAAATCCTTTTTACATAGAGTAAAATCATATGGTGTTATTATAAACAGATATAAAGTGGCATTGATGCCTGTCACCTTCATTGGTATTATCTTTCTTTTGTACACTAAGAATCTTATGGTTTTAGTAGCATAAGATGGTCTGTCTTGTAAAGGAGCTTAATCACATCAGGTAATTAAGCTTTTGCTAGCAAGACATATTTCTGAATAAACACTGGGAAAGGAAAACAGGGATAGATCACTTTTATCATTACCTCTTTGGAAGAATGACTTCATTTAAACTAACCGTATATTTTCAAAATTGTCCTTAAAAGTCCTGAACCTTGAAGGACAACTGGATTAAATGTCAAAACAATTTTAAAAACAATCTACACATATGACTGTATTAGTAGTTTTGTAGGAGAATTTATGGAAATGCCACCTATGCCTTACTAGAATCACTTCAATCACCTTGTCTCTTTGCTCTTAACTATGACACATTGAACATGGAAAAGACTTTATACGTATGCCACAGTGG